>NW_003852471.1:7223461-7224477 GCF_000181295.1 Otolemur garnettii | reverse complement strand
GCCAGGCGTTGTGGTGGGCGCCTGTGGTCCCAGCTACTTGGGAGGCGGAGGCAGGAGACTCACTTGAGCCCAGGAGTTGGAGGTCGCTGTGAGCTGTGATGCCATGGCACTCTACCCAGGGGGACAGCTTGAGGCTCCTGTCTCAAAAACAAAAACAAAAACAAAAACACAGGTGGTGCCTTTTATGAAAGAATCTTGATTTAAGTGGGACTTCAAGGTTTCGGACATAAAACTGTGATCCTGGCTCGGCGCCTATAGCTCAACCGGCTAAGGCGCCAGCCACGTACACCTAAGGTGGAGGGTTCGAATCCCCTGTGAGCTGTGATGCCATGGCACTCTACCCAGGGGGACAGCTTGAGGCTCCTGTCTCAAAAAAAAAAACAAAAACAAAAACACAGGTGGTGCCTTTTATGAAAGAATCTTGATTTAAGTGGGACTTCAAGGTTTCGGACATAAAACTGTGATCCTCAGAAAACCAGTCCCTGCACAAATGTGTTCAAGAATTTATAAGGGTGTTCTGAACTCAGAATCTAAAAACAATAAGTGAGTTTAATTGAGTGCCAGTTTTATGAATTCACGGGTGCATTTCCTTGGCTACTTGCCCCATAAAAGCTAGGATTTTAATTTTGAAGAGGCCTTCACCCTCTAACAGAGTATCTTTAATTATCAATGACTTGGATGACTTTTGGCCTGTGCACTACACAATAGGCCTTCATGGTGCTACCTTTTGTGCTGGTTAGTAATAAGAAAATCCTATCATCGCACGCTTGCCTATATTTATTTCATTCAGACTTATGATTGGCAGCATTCTTTAGGTAAAATAATATTATCCTATAAAGTAGCATTGCATGTCTTTGATCAATAAAAACAACTAGTAAGATGAACTTGCTTTATGTATTTGTCTACAAATTTCTGTTTTAACCACATCTTTGCAATTGACGTTTATTTTAAATGTATGAGAACAAACTATGTAAGAGCAAAGAATATTTCAGTAAAGCATTGAAAAAACGCATACA
>NW_003852471.1:7221910-7223046 GCF_000181295.1 Otolemur garnettii | reverse complement strand
AGAGTGCTGCTAGACCCAGCCCAAATCAGTTCAAACACAAGGCCTGTCTTTCAGGTTTATAAATCAATCCACTTCCCCATCCATTCATCCTCCCTAGTGACCATTTATTGCCCCTAAACAGAATTATACTGCGAAGCCCCCTTTCCCCTCTAAAAGGCAAGAATAAAAATATCTGGATCCCACTGGGATCCAGAGTCATCACTCTGTGATTCTCCCCGTGTGCACAGTAAATAAACTTCTTCCTCTGATTAATCTGCCTTAATTGTGAGTTGATCTTTCAGTGAACTTTCAGGGGAAAGGGTGCGTTTCCCTCACACCCCCAGCACTCATACTGTAAATGTTTTGGATACCTATCATGTGCCCAGTACTCCCCCCAGCTCTATAAAGACAGAGATAAGAGTCCATTGTAACCACCTGGATGGAACTGGAGACCATTTTTCTAAGCGAAGTTTTTGAACAATGGAAAAACAAATACATATGTACTCATTAAATCAGAACTAAGCAGTGAACACCCATGTGCACATTTCATAGTAAAACTCAGTGGGGAGCAGGCAGGCAGGAAGGGACAGGAGGGGAGGGGTAAAGTCACACCTTTGGTACAAGGCACACTGTCCTGGGGAGGGGCACATTTATAACTGACTCAAACTGTACAAAAGCAATTCACCCAACTAAAATATTTGTCCCCCTGTAATATTATGGAAAAAAATAAAGAGGCAGCCCTTGTGTTCTAGGAGCCCGAGGTGTTCCTTGGGCAGTTGGCTGGAGACAGAACCACCGATGACACTGCTGTACAGTGACATATACGGTCATGGGGACACCAGGGATCCAGGGAGAAAGTAACAGGCCTGCCTTCCGTGTTCCTCACGGGTCAGTTTATCTTAAAGTTAGAAATGCTTTCGGTTACGCTACGGTTGGTTCTAAGACCACCTTTATATTCAATGATTTCTTTTTCTTTCTTTCTTTTTCTTTTTTGAAACAGAGTCTCTGTTGCCCTTGGTAGAGTGCTGTGGCGTTGTAGTTTACAACAATCTCAAACTTCTGGGCTCAAGCAATCCTTTGCCTCAGCCTCTTGAATAGCTGGGACTACAGGTGCCTATTAGGACACTTAGCTACTTTTTCTTTCTTTCTTTTTTTTT
>NW_003852471.1:7219272-7221681 GCF_000181295.1 Otolemur garnettii | reverse complement strand
CTCCAACTCCTGGGCTTAGGCGATTCTCTTGCCTCAGCCTCCCGAGTAGCTGGGACTACAGATGCCTGCCACAATGCCCAGATATTTTTTGTTGCAGTTTGGCCAGGGCTGGGTTTGAACCTGCCACCTTTGGTAAATGGGGCCGGAGCCCTACTCCCTGAGCCACAGGCACTGCCCCACAGTATCTAATTCTTGCTGAGGCTGGTCTTGAACTCCTGAGCAATTACAAAAAATCTACCCTATAGGCCAGTAGAGAGTAGTTCCCAGAAACTCCTGACTTAAAGATATCTTCTGTAGGAGATGAAAACCAAGAGTCAAAAAAAGAAATACTAGAACATTCCTAGAATTCCCTCAGTCATTTAAAAATTGGTTCATTTTATTATGCTGCCTACTGGCAGAGCAATGCCACTCTGGTTTGCAGATCTCCATTTGACCTTGTCAGGTTCCGAAAGACCCTTCTTGGCATTAGATGGCTCTCCTCTTTCAGGCATCTGGGGTAATTGTTCTGAGAGGCAGCATCTTTCTGTTGCTCTCCGCCTCTCCAGAGGCGCAGTGGTCATATTGCATTTCCACTGTGGTGTAACCCAGTTTGTGAAGTTTTTACCCTCAGCTAGTATTTCTCCTCCTCCCTGTTTGTTATTGACTGTCACTTATATTATTCCACCTCTGGGAGCAACTCTGGGTTCAGCCACTGTGCCAGTGCTGATGGCGGCCAGCCCTACAAGCCAGTGCCTGCCCCTCAGTCCACTCCCGTCCCTACAGGGTGGGGTGACATGTGCAGATCAGTGGGCTCTCCTGATCACGAGGCAGGACAGCCTTTACTGTCAGTCCCAATTATGCCAGGCTGTGTAAAGCTGCTCTCTGACCCCCAGGCCCGCAGGAACTGGGCACGGAGACTTAAAGGTGTTGGTGTAGGTTTTCCTTAAGGAACATTCCGGCTTCATTCTGACTTCATCCCTGTTTCTGGCACCCAGAGTTGTAGCCTTGGTGATAGGCACACTCTATCAATCAGGAAAAGAAAAAATTGAGGGGCTACAGGAAAATGGTAGAGAAAACTGAGATCCACCCTACCCTTTCTCTCCCAAGTCCTCCAGAAGAGGAGAGATCTACCAGTGGCAGCCCTTTCTGGGCTCCGGCCGTGTTGCTCTGAGCCTCACCAGGCTTGGAGGGCACGTTTATCTCGATTCCGCTGCTCCCACCCATTCTCTGCCAACCCCCTACCCTACTCTGAGAATCAGCATCCTGAAGTGGCCATTTGGTGTGTCATCTCTTTATCCAACACCGTTGGACACTATGGGCCAAAGAGTGTGTCTCTTGTGTGAAGAAATCTAACTCAGGGTCCTGTGCACTGCGGAATTTTCCGCTGCCTTCCTTTTACCGTGTTTTCAGCATTTTCATCTACCACAGGGACAACAAAGTCGTGTGGAGCAAGTATCTGTTCCTTGAACTACACATTTAAGGCTTGGGTAGGTGACTGGCACCGAGTGGCCCAATACAGCCCATCTGTCAGCTCCGCACAGGCCCCTGGCCCAGGAAACCTGCCTCCTGACCACCTGCAGTCTCTGTCTTTCCTGCTGGCAGACAGGACAGCTCTGTGTCATGTGGCACCCCTGAGGGCTTGGGGGTGTGTGTCTGAGATCATCGGTCTCTGATTGCCCCAGCTTCCCGATAGCCAGTCATGTCATGGACCCAGTTGGCCACCTCAAGTGAGTACACCAGATATTCACTTGGGGATCCAATCACCATCCAGGCTTGGAAAGACGTTCTTCTAACAGGCATTGACATGTGCTATTCAAATCCATTCCTTAAACTGCTGTACTGATTTCTATGGGGCCATACTTCTTGTGGGCATCCCTCTAACAATCCAGCGTCCCACTGCCCATCTTCCTAGCCACACGGCCAGCCCCTGCCCATGAGGCAGGATGCACCCGGCACTGGGGGCTCTAATGAGTTGCTCATAGTGCAGGGCTCTCCAGGTGGGCTGACCACCCACTTTAGAACTGTTATCTGAAATAACCCAAGTGCCCCTCGGCCCATGAATGAATTAATAAACTGTGGTATATGTATACTGTGGAGAACTATTCAGGTAAAGAAACACGGGGACTTTGCATCTTTTATATTTACCTGGATGGATTTGGGAACATTCTCCCAAGTAAAGGATCACAAGAATATAAAAGGAGACTGGGCGAGGTGGCTCATGCCTGTAACCCTAGCATTCTGGGAGACCCAGGTGGGTGGATTGCCTGAGCTCACAAGTTCGAGACCAGCCTGAGCAAAAAGCAAGACTCTGTCTCTACTAAAAATAGAAAAGCTGAGGCAAGAGGATCGCTTGAGACCAAGAGATGGAGGTTGCTGTGAGCTATGAAGCCACAGCACTTTACCCAGGGTGACAGCTTGAAACTGTCTCAA
>NW_003852471.1:7217341-7219252 GCF_000181295.1 Otolemur garnettii | reverse complement strand
AGGCAAGAGGATCGCTTGAGACCAAGAGATGGAGGTTGCTGTGAGCTATGAAGCCACAGCACTTTACCCAGGGTGACAGCTTGAAACTGTCTCAAAAAACAAAACAAAACAGAAAAAGAACCCAAAAGCAAGCATCCCCTGCACTCAACACTGAGATGAAACTAGTAGATGAACAGCTACACACCCGTGCGAGAGAAAAACACAATTCAATTCAAGACGGGAGGAGGGAGGTTGGTAAGATCCCCCCGTTGGGTACAATGCAGGGGTGGGTGGCACATTTCCTGGGTGAGGACTCAGCTACGTCTCAGACTTCGGATTTTACCTTACAAATGTAAATAACATAACCTAATTATTACCCTCATGTTAAACAACAAAAAAATAGAAACAAATAAAGGGCCTTTCATATAAGGAAATAAACGTACATAATTTACTCAAAACAAAAGGGAAACCGCAGTGCAGGGGGCTCCTGTCACAGAGGAGTCCTGGGAAAGCTTCTCCCTGGGACCCTTTCACCCGCACACACCTGGCCCTCCGTCTCCAGCTAGGGGTCAGGACGAAGGAGACTGGTCCCCCTCAGCCCTGGTCCTCACTGATTTCCCATCATTTTACCCCCAGTCATCTGAGGTCGGGTTTTTCCATCGTTAGTTATTTTTGCCCTCTGGCTTTTATATTCCTCCAAACAGGCTAAACAGAGTGGAATCTCTTCAGGGCCCTTCAGAGTTGGGGCGCCAGCAGGGGAGCCTGTCAGCACATCCCATCTCCAGTGACCCCCCATTAAGTCTCTTGACTCAACAGTGTCCACCTTATTCTCCCCAGTTTTTGACATTTAAAGATCTTTACCCTGCTGGGACAAGTCCCTCGGCTATCTCTGTCTGTCCCTTCTCTTTCGTGAATCAGCCTGATTTTTCTTAGTGTCTGTAACCCACAGAGGAAAGCTGAGAGACTCTGACGCCGTTTCCTGGACTTTGACTTGATTTTTCAGTAGTTTAAGTTTGCATGGGCTGTCTGGGTGGAGGAACTCACCCAATCATGGCCCTTACCACTACCTGGGGAAGGGTCATTGAGGTGCATGAAAATCTGGATCTCCCCAGAGCCAGTCAGTGGGGATTGCACCTGAGGGAAGTGTCAATTTCCCTTCTCTGGGGGAGCAGACTTTGCAGTGTTTTTTCTGCATCCCAGCAGGCTAGCTGTCCCATCAGGACCCCCTGCACTGTGTCTGCACCAAGTCCAGTCATCTCTGACCGTCCCCAGTGACAGGGGGCCTCCCAGCTGCCTGGGCGTTCTCTGCTACTCTGCGACATTCCACATCTGGAAGGCTGCGCTGAGGCTGTCACCCTCAGGAATCATTTTAGCAAAGCTGCCTAGGGAAGCTGATGACGCCCGTCTACAAAGTGAGAAGGCTCCTTCACACTCTGTGCCCTGCTCAGAGCAGTTTCTCGTTACTGCGTGCCCTTGTCGTGTCTCCCCTCTGCCACCTGCTTCCCTGGTGCCTGGAGGCTGCAGAGGTGTTTCCACACACCTGGCCTAAGTTTCCTGGCCTCAGTCTAACAACCGGCTGCAATCCAAGCCCAGCACAGCACAAGCAGGAGCCCCAACACTCGCTTTACTTTCACATTAGCTGTTACAGACGAGCGATAACATCATAATTTCCCGTTCTTTTGCATTTATTTCTGTATCTGTGGGCCCTCCTTGGGAGTGAGGACCATGACTTTTAATCCCACTGGTAGATTCATTTGGGGGTGAATCTAACAGCAGGGCGGGTGCTGTCTCATCCCTGTTTTGAGAGATGAGGCAACCGAAATGCCGAGAGGCTACGAAGCTGGACCAAGTCACACAGCGAGAAAACGACGGAGCCAGGGTTTGAAGCAGGTTTACCTGACTTTAGGACCGTGCACTGATCCTTTCCCAGCA
>NW_003852471.1:7214146-7217321 GCF_000181295.1 Otolemur garnettii | reverse complement strand
GGCTGCCTATGAACAGGTTTTAAACCTTAAAATCGAGAAGTTTCCCCCATTCTACTGGCTTCTACTACATCACTGAAAGCTTACTGCTCCTTTCCTACCAGGCCTGCTTTCTCACTATGGGGTGGGGCGGTCCCTCGGATCGCGCTCAGCGTCAGAGTGTATCCTCTGGTCTCTTTATTCAGTATCTGGTTTACACCCAGGACCTCTGCTGGGCAGTTGGTGGCAGTTCAGATAAATTCCCGACCTTGACTGTCACCTACGCATCTTTAAAATAGGTTCTACCTTACAGAACTGAATTAATGAGTTGATGCTAGTGAATGGCGTAGTTGCCCTTGAAAAGCTATGTTCTCATCCCACAACTGTGATTGTAAACTGCATGGTAAAAAGGTCTTTGCAGATGGGCTTGAAAATCTTGAGATGACATCATCCTAGATTATCCCATTTGCCCTAAATCCAATAAGCGTCCTTATTAGAGCTAACCAGAGGAGATACCCAAGGAGGAGAGGAGGGGGCTGCGTGAGGATGGAGGAAGCGTTTGCAACTCTGGAGCCACAAGCTGGTTTCATCTGCAGCCACCAGGAGCTGGGAGAGACAAGGCAGAATCCTTTACTATAGACCTGGGCAGACACTCAAACAGAAGACACCTTGATTTCAGGTTCTACGCTCCAGAAGTGAGAGAGAAAAAATATCTATTGTTTTAAGGCAAAAACTTTTTTAAAAATTATTTGTTCATTTATTGTAGCACACAAAGCTAACCCAGCTAGGGTGCGGCCTGAGCCTTTGTACATTTTTAAGTTCCCTGGGTGATTCTAACATGCAGTTGGGGCTGGGGACCACTGGGATAGGTGTGTCTTCCTGGCGGTTCTCCTTAGCTCTGGGCCACTCTGCCTGTTCTAACAGGAGTAGTCTAATTATGGGGCTTGGTTTTTAAGACCTTTTGTAATTTTAAAAGCCTCACCTTCTAATGCATCCTTTTGGGGATTTGGGCTCTAACATATAAATTTTGAGAGAACACAATGTTTATATAAAAACTATAGTCTATATAGTTAGTCTATAAAAACTAACTAAAGATTCTTTAACATACATAGCTTAGTTTCAGTGCTAGGGGTCTTTCAACTGTGGGCAGAGCGTCTCACTCTGGCCTGTTTTACCTGTTGACCCTGCAGCACAGTGGGTGCAGCCTGGCAGGGCTGTGGGCACTGCAACCTCCTCTGTAGGACCTGGAGGATTGGAGTGGTGAAGCACAGAATCAGAGGCACATGCAAAGTACCCGAAGTGAAAACTGGGAGGCCCTCTTTCTATAAAGCAAACACTGCAAGCTCCCAGGGAGCTCAGAACTGCAGAAAGTACGTCATGTTCATTAGGAGGAAAACCAAGTCTGGCTTGGATGCACCAGGGAGGGTTTCCACCAGCTAATGCCAGCATCCCATGAGCTTCTCGGGGATTTTCTTGCTGCACCTGCCTTTCCAGGCCTGGTAACAGAAGACAGCAGTCTGTGACATAGAGTAAACAGAGAAGGACAGAAAACTGGGCAGTCTTTGCCACATTGAAATCAGAAAGTGGCTGGTTACAGCTTAGATGAACACGCTCACTTCTGTATCACAGCATTTAAGGTCTCCAGCAGTGATGGGCTGTCTTCAGGGAATCCTTCCTCAAATCTCTCTCCACTGGCATCCCATTTTTCTCTAAGCTTAAGACATGAAGACTGTGAGAGTTGCTGACACCCAGATGAAGTTGCTCTTGTCTGACCCAGACATGCTGGGGGGAAGCCCATGTAGGAGGAAGCTCACGAGAGTCTGTCTGAGAAGTATCTCAAGGACTCAGACCCGCAGACCTTCCTTGTGTACTTCATGTATCTCCGGCTTTGTGCGCCTTGCTTGTTTCACATGCATAGACCTGTCTCGGCAGCAGGGGTTACTGTTAGACACGCTTCAGGGCTGCAGCACTCAGACAAGATGCTCTCCACACTTGTCCAGCAGAGGTCTACACTCCAGTGTGCTGCTGCCGGCTCTTGCCATCAGCCTCTGAGACCAATGAACTGCGTGTCTAAGTAGGTCGTGTAAACTTCTCCATGGTGCCAATGAAATGTCCCCATACTCTTCCCTCTCTGGGTGCACCAGTGGTTTGATATGGCCATGCATCCCAGATTATAATCCTTTTCACTTACTTTCCAATAAACTCATTATATTTGGAGAAGTCTTTCTTTGTTTTCTTTTTTTAGATCAAAAAACCCTCAGATTTTTAAGGTGTGATCCTAGCACTCTGGAAGGCAGAGGAGGGTGGATCCTTTGAGCTCAGGAGTTGAAGACCAGCCTGAGGAAGAGTGAGACTCCATCTGTAAAAATAGCTGTGCATTATAGCAGGTGCCTATAGTCCCAGCTGCCCAGGAAGCTGAGGCAAGAGGATCGCTTGAGCCCAGGAGTTTGAGGTTGCTGTGAGCTATGATATGGCACTCTCTCCAAGTGACAGAGTGAGACTCTGTTTCAAAAATTAATTAGTTAAGTAAGTAAAGTAAAGTAAAAACTAAGACACAAACACACCTTAGGCTTACATGGGGGTCAGGATCGTCAGTATCACCATCCCCCACCTCTACACCGGCTCCCACGGGAATGAGCTGTTATCTGTCATCTCCTGTGATAACAAAGCCTTGTTCTGGATCCTTCCACAGGACCTGCTGAGGCTGCTTCACATCAACTTTTTGTTTTTAGAAGAAGTACTAGGAAATAACCACAAAAAGGACAGTGTAGTGAATACATGAACCCGTAACAGAGCTGAATGTTCCCATCAAGTATCGTGGCTGTGTGTGATTCCATACACTGCACCTTCATAGGACGGGCAGCACAGTGGTGCTCACACCGGCCTCGCCAGACACATGAGTGGTCACTGGGCTAGGGTGTTAGGACAGCTACGACATCACTCAGTAACAATTTTCTGCTCCAGTGTAATCATGTGTGAGTGCTGTCACATACGCAGTCTACTTTTGACCAGAATGTCTTCACATGGTACACAATGCACAGACATCTGAGGACATGGTATGAGAGGTGGCTCCCTCCACTAGGGAGGCCGAGAAGTCCCACCATATGCCGTCTGAAGGAGGACCAGAAGCTGGAGGTGTGGCTCAGTCTGAGCCCGAAGGCCGGAGGACCTGGAGTTATGAGCTCCAAGGGGAAGAAGG
>NW_003852471.1:7206752-7213702 GCF_000181295.1 Otolemur garnettii | reverse complement strand
CACACCTAAAATGAACCATCGCAGCAGCTAAGCACAAATCAGCAAGACTTAGCCAAGCAAATCAGTGCTGAATGGCCAGGCCAGGCGGGGCTCATCCGTTCTGCCCCTCACTGGCGCCCCCAACACACACTGCATTTTCACAGGGGGAGGTGTGAGCTCTGTGATCCACAGGCGTTGCAGGGATTTCTTGAACCTCCACACTAAGATTACTGAGAGTGGAGTGCTAACTCTCTCTGTTTGTTAGTTAAGGGAGCTGAGCAGAGCTGACTGGCTCACTCCAGTTTTCACAGCCAGAAAAGGGCAGAGCTGGGCTGGATGCTGCCTGCCCAGCAGCTGGTGTTGCTGTGAGTAAGCTTGGTTTCCAGCAAGCCTGCGTGAAAACAAGCTCCAGCTCTCCACGTACAGCCCAGCAGCCCCAAGTTACATGATTTTAAAGAACACAAATTAGCTCAAGTGTGAAGAGGGGATATATTTCCCTTGTGTAGTTACTGTGCTGTGTAAACTTACCGTTAATGCTCTCCAGCCAAGGCCACTAGTAACACACCTATGGTTAAGCAGGTTGGGTTGCAATCTGTGTTCGGAAACCTTGGGGGTGTCTCAGTGAGAGGGTATTAGAAAACATTATTACAGGATTTGGGCCTTTGTTAGCTGTTTGGGGAGGGGTTGAAGAAAGCATGGCTTTGCCCTAGATTGCACAGTGGTGGGAAGCTGCAGTAATCCTATGAAAGTGTATTTTCATAAATTTTATCTGTAGGGAGGGCAGAATACAATTACAGTGATGCTAAAACTATAATTGGCAGTGAAGCAACAGCCAGTTCTATCGGCCAAGACAGCTGCTGTCTTTGGTATTTTGTGGCTTGGACGGTGTTCATGCCTTGTGTGTTTTCAGACATGATGTCAGAGTGGCTGTGCTCCTGTCTACATATGTCCCGGCCACAGAGGGGTCTCGTCTGATGACGTTCTGGGAAACTATTTATCTTCACGTTCAACAGAAGAACACTAAGGCCTGGGGAGAGGGCTGGGCAGAGCTGTCTCAGGACAGAAAGTATCCGTCACAGTGCTGGGCTTAGGGGGCTGCAACCACAGGGCTGCTGACTTTTGGCGCTCACCCCACTTGCCAGAGCCTGACCTTTGAGATGCTCTGAGACCAGTAGATTCATTCTGGAGCAGAAGTGTAACATGCAGATGTCCCATCAATGTGCAATGACTCACTGCCCCCACCCCCGCCCCCGCCTGCTCAGGCTCTACCAGCTGAGATAATTTACATGAGGTCAGGGATGTTTCAGCAGTGGGGGGAGAATTTAGACACAGAAAGGGGGGTCTTGCAAGTTAGTGTCCTTCATTCCAGTCTCTGCCTTTGCCTCCTTCATGCAGCAAATGTAGTGAGTGCCAGACCCAGGCTAGAGGGTGACATCATCGCCTCATGGGAAAGGCAGACAAGCAAATAATCATACTGAAAACCCAGTGAAAGCCCCCAGGGTGTGGTGAGGGCTGAGCAGTCTAAGGTGGTGGTTCCCACACTTCTGGGCATCTTTTCAAATGCTAACGTAGGGGTCCTATTCCCCTGAGCTAAGTGCTCTGGGATACCACTCAGGGCTTCCAGATATTAAAAACTCCCTGGGGGATTTAATATCCAGCCAAGTTTGGAAACTATTTGTTTAGCCCATCATTCTAATGGGTCTGGGGGAAGGGGGGTCACTCTGCTATTGAATGGGATGAAAGCTCCGGCCCCTCATTCCAGGTACTTGCCTTTAGATGCAAAACCCAACACAGCATTTCAGGGGGGCAATGGGTGCCAAGCAGAGAATGAGGGAACAGCTGAGGGTCTTGTGGTCCCAGCTACAGGAACATCCAAGCCCACCCAGAGGGACAGGAGTGCTCTGTCCCTTCCAGAATGGCCCTGGCCCTTATCTCAGCCGTTTGTGCTGTGGTAACAAAATACCTGAGACTGGGCAATTTATAAAAAACAAGACTTTATTTCCCATAGCTTTTGGAGGCTGGCAAGTACAAGATCAAGGCAGAATCTAGGTGTCCTTACATGGCAGGAAGCAGAAGCACAAAACAGAGCGAATTCCCACCAACAGGCTCTTTGATAAGGACCATCTGGAGGGCGGAGCCCTGGAGCCCCACCAGCTCCTAAAGACTCCACCTCCAATGTTGTGGTGTGGGCACTGGGGACTGAGTTTTGGAAACATTCAAACCAGAGTACTCTTGGACTTCAGAGAAGCTCCAGCTTTAGCATCACCAAGACAATTCCTGCCAGGAAGAGCTTCAACAAGCAGCCAAAATGTCCCCAAGGCTTGTGTGCAAGCGAGCGTTTGGTTCAGGGAGCTGGGTCTTTCAGATTTGTGGCTGCAGAAGTGTGCCTGGTCCCCCTCCTGACCCAGTCACCTCCCCTGCCTTTCTCAGCAATGCAGAGCCTTGTAGCCCCAAGAGGAGCCAGGAGCGGAGCGCAGCTCTGTGGGCTGTCCTCTGTCACAGGGGAGCATGGTCTCCAGCTCTGGGGTTCCTGGAGGAGGTGGCATGGATCAGGGATTCGGGCAGGACAGGCTGTGTCCCTTCAGTAAACCCCACCTAGGCTCTGTTTCTACTTAAGGAATAAACAAGAAAGTCTTTGGTCTTTGAAAAGAAAATTATTTCAAATTATAAAAGAAAAAAGTTTAAAAAATTAAATACCACATACTTGCTTGGTTGAAAATAATTATACATGCTCTCAAGGAGGGGGGATTCATAATTCACAAGCCTCTTGATTTAGTTAACTTAAATCTCTATTGTTTGGAATTACAGAGTTACTATCCTTAAGAAGCAATGTGCCAAGGAAACACGGTACACCGGGTGAGAAGAGGTTTAGTTCTCCGTGGGCTGCAGATGTCTAAGAAACACCTTCCTGAAGCACGGCTCCTTGTGACCGTCTCACTGGGTTCATTGCTGCCAGCTCAAGAGGAAGCCAGTGTTCTGAGTCAGCAGGGCTCGAAGCGGGAAAGGGTTTAATAGCGCAGGCACCAGGCCAGGAGGCAGGAGGACATTCTCAAATCCATTTCCTCTAGAACTGGAGAATGTGGGAGAGAGCATTTTTAAAGATAGTTTGACGAGCAATGGACTAGGAGATTGGGTCTGCTACTTGGCCGAGTTTGGGGCAGAACCAAAGGGATGTAGACATTGTCTTCTTTGCTGAGTCAGGTCCTGAGTAGGGGTCACCAGTTGGGTCGCTGGTCTGGGTGGGTCAGCTGTTCCACCTGAATGTAGGACCTGAACTATATCTCAAAATCGAGCCTGAGGTCTCACAAGGGTGATCCTATCCATGGGAGCAATGAAGAAAGGCAAGGATCTTTGTGACTTCTGAGGAGTGAGCCATGGTAGGAACACAAGCTGGGGAACAGTGGCTGGTTGTACATGTACTTTCCCCCACCACAGGTCTCACCTTGTGGGCTTTTACTCATTTTATGAAAGGCATTCTCAATCCCATCTGCTGGTTGGCAAGCGGCCCTGCCAAGAGCAGATCAGGACCCAGTGGCTCCCCAGTAACCCCTCAAAAGCCGTCTCCCTTCATCGACCCCATCCCCTCATCAGAGCAGCTCTCCTTGGGAATGTTTTACTGATGCAGGTTCCAGATAAGATTGCCTTTCAGAAATGGCTTCTACATTTAAGGACATCTTAAAAACTCACTATAGCAGTCCACACTCCTCTCTGTGGGTTTTTTTTTTTTAAATTTTGGATTAATGTGAGGGTACAATCAGTTTACAATGTTTGCGTTTGTTAGGTAGAGTCCCTCTTGAATTTGTGGCCTGCACCCAGGAGATGTGCCATATGCCCTTACATTGTGCCCCTTAGGTGGGAGCTCACCACTCCTCCTACCTCCTCCTCTCCGCCTCCTTCCTCCCCCACCCCCAACTTGAATTGGATTAAATGTTTCTGTTTTATCAGCTTGTATTAGTCCATCTACTGGTTTCATATTAGTATTGAGTACATTGGATACTTGCTTTTCCAATCTTGTGACACTCTACTAAGTAGAGTGTTGTTTCAACTCCATCCAGGTTAATACAAAAGATGTAAAGTCTCCATCTTTTTTATGGCTGAATATTATTCCATGGTGTACATACACCACAGTTTATTAATCCAATCCTATGGAGCATCCACAGAAGAACTCAAAATAGACCTTCCATTTGATCCTGAAATCCTGTTACTAGGCGTCTACCCGGAAGAAAAAAAATCATTTTATCATAAGGACATTGGCACTAGATTATTTATTGCAGCTCAATTTGCAGTTGTTTTTATAAGCAACAGAGCCTTTTTTTATATTTCCAAGGTTACTTGAAAAGAAAACACTGCTTACAATGTGTTCAGAATCCTCCTGTCTGAAGTGGACTTGCACAGCATGGAGGTGGGCACCTGTAGTCCCAGCTGTTTGGGAGGCTGAGGCAGGCGGATGGCTTAGTCCAGGAGTCCTGGGCTGTTGTGCACTATGCTGATCAAGTGTCTGCACTAAGTTGGGCATCAATATGGTGACCTCCCAGGAGCGGAGGGCCACTAGGTTACCCGAAGAGGGGTGAACCAGCCCAGGTTGGAAAGGGAACAGGTCAAAACTCTCCTGCTGCTCAGTAGTGGGGTCACACCTGTGCAACATAGTGAGCCCCCAAATAACAAAAATGGCCTTCTGCAGAATAAAGATGATTGACCATCTCCAAGCTTCTCATCTTAACTGGAGACTTACACCAGCATGGGAACAAATTAGATCTAAATCCACAGGTGGACTCCAGGGTGGTGCTGGAGGTCCCACCTAAGAAGCAGAAGGAGCCTCAGAACTTGGAGCCCAGAATTATCTGCGTCAGCAGCTGCAGAGCTGTTATCGGTGCTTCTCAGACAGTGGCATGTGGGAAGAGAGGTCTAGAACTCCTGTCACCTGGAAACCCCAGATCCCAGCAGTAAATCATGTTTACCCAGCTGCGATCACGCCCTTCAACAGCGTGGGCAGCTTGAAGTGGGCAGCTTCACCCCAGAAGACTCCAGGACACAGGAAATGGGGTAGGTTGACTGCCAGAAACCACAGTTCTCATAGAAACACATTTAAAATTAGTGGAGTCTGGAGCAGTGGTGTCAGCTACTCCAGGGAAGGCTGAGGGGGAGGATAGTTTGAGGCCAGAAGTTTGAGCCCCTCATGCACTACGGACACACCTGGGAATAGCCACCACATTCCAGCCTGGGCAACATAATGAGGCCCCCTCCCCTCAAAAAATAAAATAAAAATCAGTGAACACAGTAGCCTCTTAGGGAAGAGAGTAAAGCATGTGCCCACATAAAATAGCAAGGAAGGAAGTTTTTCTTTTAAAGCAATATAGCAAAATAACCAAATAAGCCCCATGATGTGCAGAAAAATCCCATCAAGAGAGGTGCACAAACTAGAGACTCACATGAATCTGCCTGGTTTAAAATAAAAACACACTTTCCTGCCCTTTTGACTCCTGTGGTTGAAATGGCCTGGGACATGCAAGTTTACCCTAGCTGGTGCAAACAGCTGGTGAACTAATTTACCTTGGTTTGTGGTACCACAACTGCTGTCTAAGCACTAGTGAGCTGGGATCAAAATCAAGGTTCTTTTCTTACTCAAAGAACCAAGGGAATAGCAATGAAAGGGTAGGATGGATGGATACTTTAATACATATATGACTTGTGAGACACACAAGCACTGTCAAAAGGCAGATTTATTTTTCTTCTCTTCCTCCATCATTTATGGATGCTTCAAATAACTTAAACAAAATATATCCAAATTGTCAATCACCACGTGCATGGATGATGCCAGGATGGTGATAATTTATCTGGAAACATTTCACCAATTAATGAGAGCCAGTGTGACCCTTTAATTCCTATGGGCCAGGGTGGCCCATCTCACCAATTAATGGGAGCCAATGTGGCCCATTACTTCCTATGGCAAGTCTTCTTTATGAAGAGAAGGACAATTTTCCTTGGTTTTGCTAAAGCTATTTTTTTTTCAAAAGAACCTATAACATTTTTATTTATTTTTGTTTCTTATTAAATCACAGCTGTGTACATTAATGCAATTATGGGGTACAATGTGCTGGGTTTATATACAATTTGAAATACTTTCATGAAACTGGTTAACACAGCCTTCACGGCATCTGCGCAGCATCCCCTGTCCCCTGTCATCCCCCAAAGTAAACGAGCCAGGGCGGAGCCAAGGGGAGGAGGGCGTGGCCAGGTGAGATGAGATCACCGTGAGGGGGCGTGCCTTCCTGGGGAGTGGGGAGAATCACGTTCTTTTCCAATATCTATATTAAAAAATATTTTGACTTTTGATGTAACCTTTGGGGTGCTTAAAAGGTCTGACTAGAATTTTAAACAAAAACCTCTCTGAATTACCCGATTGTGAGAAGGAACACTACATTTGTTAACCACAGTAACAATCTAGAACAATGCAAGCTTTCAATTAGTCTGAGCTCACATGTAATAATGATCTAAATCCAGCCACAAAAAAAAAAAAAAAAAAAGAAGTGCTTGAAAACAAAGGAAGGAACCCTGTGGTTTTCTGGGTGGGGACCAGACAGGCTCCTTCCCTTCGCCCCGGGCTCCGTTTTCTCCCGACCTCTCTGTGCTGCTTTGGCTGCGCTGGCGCCGCCCAGTGGCCTCCAGGAGCACAGCGCCAGCGCGCAGAGGGCCCAGATGGCGCGGGCGGCCGGGGCTGGCTGGTACCAGAATGACGTCATTTGCAGCTACTGAGCCTCCTTGCCGCCTGCGCGCTGACCTGCACCGTCTGCTTTCGGCTTTCGTTCTCACCACAGCCCAGGTTGTAGGGGGTTTGCATCGTTTTGGTAGATGGAAACAGAGAGGCTTAAAATTAGGTTAAGAATTTGCATACAGGCTCGGCACCTATAGCTCAACCGGCTAAGGCGCCAGCCATGTACACCTAAGGTGGCGGGTTCGAATCCCCAGCCCGG
>NW_003852471.1:7201014-7206373 GCF_000181295.1 Otolemur garnettii | reverse complement strand
AAGACCAGAAGTTCAGACCAGCCTGGGCACAACAGACTCTGACTCAAACTAATCGTAATTAAAAGCAAGACGCAAATAAAACAAAACTAGTTAGAACTTGAACTGTGATTCCAAGCCTCCCTCTCCTGCACAAATCACGTTTACTAAGATGATGGCAGCCCCTTGCTTACAGCTGCATTTGCACAATTCTTTGCACCCGAGTTTAACAAGTTGTTTTCTTCAGCTCTGGGTGGGTGGCAACTGCTGGGTGCTTCCTAGCTCAGAGCTCAGCAGTCACCATGGCCAAGACCCAGCTGGCTGCCCAGATGCTGTCCATCAGGGGTGTGGAAGTCAAGGAGCTGTAGGTGACTTGCTGCCAGTTGGTTACACAACCAATGCATTTTCTGGAAAATGAATCCCTACTGCCTGTGACAATTATCCTGCCAATGTTATGGCAAGATGAAAAAGTGCGAATCTGGGTTTATGGAATATAGCTAGACAAGAAGATTATGGCAGATTGCACCCCCAATGCTATCTACAAGCCGATGCAGTCTTCATTTGCTTTTCCTTTGAGTACTGCATCATCTGAAAATGTCAGTGGAAAGAGGTATCCTGAAGTGTGACATCATTGTCCCAATGACACTTCCATCCTCCTTGTGGGAACTAAATTTTATATCAGGGATGGTAAAGACACAATGGTGGCTCACACATGTAATCTCAGCACTTTGGGAGGCTGAGCAGGGAGGATCACTCGAGCCCAGGAGTTGGAGGTTGCAGGGTGCTGTGATCAGGTCACTGCACTCCAGCCTAGGGGACAGAAGGAAACCCGCTCTCTAAAACAAGCATAAAAAGACACCATGAAAATGGCAGAAGCTGACTATTCCTGTCACTTATCAGCAGTGTTTAGTCATGGCTAAGGAGATAGCACTCAGCTTTCACACAGCAAGGCTTTACGGCAGTGTTTGAGGAACTATCTCAGCAGATCTCTGCCCGCTTCTCCTGAAGAAGAGGAAGAGAAAACGCCTGCTGTTGTAAATGTCCAAGTCTCCTGTTCTTGAACTGTCCCTTGGAACCTTTGCAGTTTTGCTTAAAAAAAATGATGGAGTCTTTTCATTCAATGCCAAGATTTTGTTACAGGTTAATTTTTCCATAAAATCATTTTGACCCGATCAGTAATTTTAAGATTTTGCCTATTCTAAATTTAAGAGTTCAGACTCACACTCTGTTTAAATTTGACCCCAACATGGCAAGCCTTTTCAAAGACGTAGTTTTCAAAAGCCCCTCTTCTTACATAGTCTAAAGTTATCACAATACTTTCTGAACTAAGTTGCATTGTCACAATAATGCAGCTATGTCACACTAAACTGTTTTAACGTTTGCCTTTAAGAAGACTGTGGCTTCTAAAAATAAATACAAGAAGACTATAGCTTCTGAAGTTAGAAGATGCAGACACTTTCTATTACTAAGTTTTCAGATGTGTAAGACAGAACCGCCTCCCAGATGAAGCATTGCCCTTTATAACATCAGTAACTTATCCACCCATGTTCCTTACATAACATAGCACTGTGTTTCATGATGGAACAAGTATAACAACTCAGTTCTTTGGATCAATTTTTTTGATTTCATAATGCTGTGTTCAAAAATTAGTCGAGGTCAGGCCCAGTAGCTCACACCTGTAATCTTAGCACTCTGGGAGGCCAAGGCAGATGGATTACCTGAGCTCGGGAATTTGAGACCAGCTCGAGTAAGAGCAAGACCTCTTCTCTACTAAAAGTAGAAAAATTAGCCAGATGTTGTGGGGGGTGCCTATACTCCCAGAACTGGGGAGGTTGAAGCAAGAGGATCACTTGAGCCCAAGGGTTTTAGGTTGCTGTGAGCTATGATGTCACAGCACTCTACCCAGGGTGACAAAGTGAGACAAAAAAAAAATGAGGATACAAACAATTAGGTTACAATATTTGTGTTTGTTGGGAAAGGTTCCTATTCTAGCTGTGCTGTCACTCATATACCCTTACCTGTACCCTCTTAGGTGAGAGCACACCAGGCCTCCTCCCTCCTCCAGCTCCCACCAACTTGAATTAAACTGAGTTTTTCTCTCGTGTGGGTGTATCATCTACTGGCTTCATGCGAGTATTGAACATATTGGATACTTGCTTTTCCATTCTTGTGGTACTTTACTACACTTGGCTAATATTGACCCTCTTTACGTAACCCACATGGACATATGAAGTCAGACAATTAAATGTGTGAATTGGCTATGTCACGTTTTCATTGCAGCACTGTACAAACAGCTTGGTGAGGTTTCATAGCCTTGGTATATCAGTGTCTCATAGCTGTGTTCCTGTCAATGTGTGGCAGTGTCTTGCTGAGTGGCGTTCATTAGTGTTGTGAGTTTTTTGTGTACTGCTGTGAGAAAGTCAGAGCTTGAATCAGAGCAACAGACATCAAATTTCTTGTTAAACTTGGTAAGAGTGGAACTGACATCGGGAACATGTTAGTTCAAGTTTATGGAGATAATGCCATGAAGAAAATGTCAGTGTACAAATGGATTAAAAGTTTTTCTGAGGGGAGAGAAAGCATCCCTGATGGAGAGGTCAAGGTGTCCAGTTACAAGCAGAACTGAGGAAAACATTGCAAAAATTCATCAAATTGTGCATCTAAATCATCATCTGACTGTGAGAAGCATATCAGGCCAAGTAAACATTGATAGAGAAACAGGAAAATCTTAACTGAAAATCTTGGCCAACAACTCATGGCTCTTGCATCACAACAAAGCACCAGCTCACGCAGCACTGGCTGTAAAAGAATTTTTAGCCAGTAAATAAATAACTATTTTAGAATACTCTCCCTATTCACCTGATCTAACCCCATTGACATTTTTCTTTACCTGAAAATAAAGAAGATGTTAAAAGGAAAATATTTTGATGACCTTCGGAACATCAAAGGTATTATGATGACAACTTTGATGGCAGTCCAGAAAAAGAGTTCCAAAATTGCTTTGTAGGTGGATTAGGCACTGGTATTGGTGCAAGGCTTCCCAAGGGGAGCACTTCAAAGGTGACCATGGTGATTTTCAGCAATGAAGTATGTGGCACTTTCTCTAGGGTGAGTTTGTGAAATTGTCAGACCTTGTTATGTTTCTGGTCATGGGTTTGCCTACTAAGGTTCCTTTGGGTGTGTAAACTGAGGTAATGCTAATGATGTTCTGTACAACTTAACTCACTGGCAAGACTATCCAAACATCACATATGCCCTAGAAAGATACACGATGATTATACACATATACTTATAACAATATAAAATTAAAATAAATTAATAAAATGAAATAAAATGCTTAGGCATGTCCTCCTTCCCCCCAAATAAAATAAATACAATATCGGACCTTTCAACTATTAGAACAAAATTTTTTTTTTCTTTTTTTTTTTTCTTTTCTTGAGACAGAGCCTCAAGCTGTCCCCCTGGGCAGAGTGCCGTGGCATCACAGCTCACAGCAACCTCCAACTCCTGGGCTCAAGCGAGTCTCCTGCCTCCGCCTCCCAAGTAGCTGGGACTACAGGCGCCCGCCACAACGCCTGGCCATTTTTTGGTTGCAGCCATCATTGTTGTTTGGCGGGTCCGGGCTGGGGATTCGAACCTGCCACCCTAGGTGTACGTGGCTGGCGCCCTAGCCGGTTGAGCCACAGGCGCCGAGCCACAAAATTTTTAAAATTGACCGTAGCAGACCCGCGTGGTGGCTCACACCTTTAACCCTAGCACTCTGGAAGGCCCAAGAGGAGGGTCACTTGAGCTCAGGAGATTGAGAACAGCCTAAGCAAGAACAAGACATCTCTAAAAATAGCCAGGTGTTGTGGTGGGTGCATATAGTCTCAGCTACTCAGGAAGCTGAGGTAAGAGGATGACTTGAGCCCAGGAGTTTGAGGTTGCTGTGAGTTACAATGACCGCAGCGCTCTCCCCAGGGCAACAGAATTAGACGCTGTCTCTGAAAAAGAAAAAAGAAAAGAAAAGAAAAGAAAAGCAATTGACGGTTGCAGAATTGTGGAGTACTTTTACGTTTATCTTTCGCTAATGCAATTAGTGATATGCTTTGTAATAACTCCTTGAATCATTAAAAATAAACCCCCCCAAGAAACACATTCTGTGTTGTACATTTACACCGCGTAGGAGACCAGGTGATTCAAGGGAAGGAGAAGCGAGAGTTAAGCTTTGAACAGTTTGTGACTATGAGAAACACCTGTGGTATAACAGCTCAGTAACACCTGGTGATAAGGGCATGGGGAAGGGATTGGGCAGAGCCAGTGCTTGGCAGTCTCCACACCTGAGGCGCAAATAGCCAAGGGATCACCTCTATAAATAGCCGCAGGGGACGTCAGTCTGGAGTCTCCTTCTCATTACTTCGCGGACTGCTCACTCTAACTCTTCTGTTCCTCCTGCTCGGAGGGCGCTTGCTCTGTGCCCTTCTATGAAGACTGCTAAGATTCGCTCTCCTACTAGGGCTGGTTCTCTCCCTCAAAGATTATCTCTCTCTCCTGCTAAAATGAATCGCCCTCAGGCACCTAAGCGAAGTTGATCCTGAGCAAGGTAGCACGGCGGTCTGGGAGGTAGTTAGGCCGGGACTGGAGACCTGGCCACCCCTGCTCCGACAACACTATTCCAAGCAAATAGGGAATTTTTTTTTATTTTTGTATGAAAGGTCTTTATTGGTGGGGGAGGGAGGCTGCAGAGCAGCACCAAGGAGGAGAGAAAAAGAGAAGAGAAAAGAGAGTGGAGGAGAGAGCGGAGGAGAAGAGAAGAGAGCGCAAATAAGGAATTTAGGATAATTTTCTGCTCACCTTCCAGGACATCTTGGACTATCGTGGAAAGTTGGATGCTCGACGCTGAGGTTGAATGAGTGAGAAGGAAGAATGAGGTTCAGTGGTTTGAGGAAAAGGAAAGAAAAGTTATTAATTTGCTGGCAAGTGAGGAGAGGTCAGCAGACTCGTGTCTCCAAAGACTGCCACCCTGCCCTCCAGCAGAGACACAGGGCTTTTAAAGGGGGGAGTTGTCGGTGGAGGCTGTTCAACTACAGTTTGTGGTGTCTGTCGCATGATCTTGGTCCAGACAGTTCTGTTGAGCCATCTCCTGTGGTTTAAGATCTAGAAACAGCAGAGAACATTTTCCTGCCGCTTTGATTATTGGCCTGAGGCAGGAATGCAGGTTTTAATTCCCCTAAAGGATGGGAATTTTAAAAGAGAGAACTTGTCAGACATTTTGCCCCCTGGCAGACCTTTGTGTTTCAGGATTTCAGCAGGGATAACCTTTCATGTATTTAATCCTGGGCCAGGCAGGGCTGTCACCCGCTTGTCACCACTTCTTAAGCATCTTTTTTTTTTGAGACAGAGC
>NW_003852471.1:7197162-7199998 GCF_000181295.1 Otolemur garnettii | reverse complement strand
GAGCCCAGGAGTTGGAGGTTGCTGTGAGCGTGATGCCATGGCACTCTACCTAGGGTGACAGCTAGAGGCTCCGTCTCAAAAAAAAAAAAAAAAAAAGACAACAGAGAGGTCCCAATTCTCGTCTCCATTATGCCATTTCCTCACATTTGCGGGAAAAGCCTATTCCACAGAAAGTCAAGGATTGGCGATATCTGTGGATCTCCTAGCAAGTGTCCTACATGGGGGAGGTGTGATATTATGAAATAGATGCAGTAAAGGCCCCTGCACCGGGCACACAAGCTACCAGCATGCACCTGACAGAAAAAAAAAATCAGAGTTTAAAATTAGTGCACCTGTGGGGTGTGGTTGTTCATGCCTATAATCCTAACACTCTGGGAGGCCGAGTGGGAGAAGCACTAGAGCTCAGGGGTTTGAGACCAGTCTGAGCGAGAGTGAGATCCTGTCTCTACTAAAAATAGAAAAACCAGCTGGGCATTGTGGCAGGTGTCTATAGTGCCAGCTACTGAGGAGGCTGAGGCAGGAGGATCACTTGAGCCCAAGAGTTTGAGGTTCCTGTGAGCTATCATGAGCCAGAGGACCCTACCCAAGTTGAAGTAAGACTCTGTCTCAAAAAAATAAAAAACTTGGTGTGCTGAGGCATCTGTGAGCCCTGGCTTCATGCCTCAATCCTGCCACCCCACAGGTTTTCTGTAGCAGTTTTATGTGTTCTGTGCATTACCTGAAGTTAAAAAATTATGGTAGTGAAGTTGAAAAGTGTATCCACTACCATTTAACTAAAATTGTACACTGTGTTTACAAAGCTGTTTTATAAAACTGTGTTACAGTAAGTAAAGTTTGTCTTTTTTGTCTTAATTTGCTTTTAATGAATGTATCTCAATATTAATATCCAGTCAAGATAGAGTTTGTGGTATGTTGTGGTGCTCTATGAAGTATGGAAGTAGTTAAGCTGGTTGTAATAGTAACTCTCAAGCAACCAGAAACTACATTTTTTTCTGGAATCTATCAATCCCTGTGGGTGCCAGTTAATTGGGAGACGAGTATATTTGGATTTCATCGTCTTGTGCTGCCGTGAAGCTTCTAAAGTCCCTGAGATCTCAGAGTAATAAGAGGCTTCTACCTACTGAGGAGGCGAGTGAGGATGGGGTGGGTTGAGGGCATGGGAGGGCTTTGATAAAATCAAATCCAGGTTAGAGGGTTAGGGCTTTTAGCCTCAGCCTGAACCTCCAGGAAAGGAAGAGGGGTTGAAAATTGAGTGGATCACCAATGGCTGATAATATAATCAGTCATGCCTACAAATTGAAACTTCCATAAAAATTCCAAAGGAGCCAGGAACAGTGGCTCATGCCTGTAATCCCAGCACTCTGAGAGGCCAAGGCAGATGAATTGCTTGAGCTCAGAGTTCAAGACCAGCCTCAGCAAGAGCAAGACCCCATCTCTAAAAAATAGCTGGGCATTGTGGCAGGCACCTGTAGTCCCAGCTAATCGGAAGACTGAGGCAAGAGAATTTCTTAGCTCGAGTTGGAGGTTGCTATGAGTTATGACGCCAGTGTACTCTACCAAGGCTGAGAAAGTGAGACTCTGTCTTACAAAACTCCAAAGAACTGGGTTCCCAGAGGTTCTAGCTGGTGAAGATATAAACAGGCCCCAGGGGGATGGTGTACCTCAACTCCATCAGGACAGAAGCTCCTGTGTCCGGGACTCTTACAGACTAAGCCCTATGTAGCTCCACATCTTCATATTCTTTAATAGTGAATGGTATATGTATGAGTTCTGTGAGCTGCTCTAGCAAATTAATGGAACCCAGAGAGGATTGTGGGAACCCTGTTATATAGCCAATAGATCAGATGTTCCAGAGGCTTGGATTTGCAGCTGGCATAGAAGTGGGAGACAGTCTTGTGGGGTCTCCATGCAGAAGTGTCAGAATGATTCAATTAGAGAACATACAATTGGAATCCACTGGGAAATTGCTTGCTTGCTTGGTGTGTGGGGAAACCAACCCCTACATTTAGTCAAAGAAATGTTGTGTTGAGTGTGGGAAATGGAATGGCATATGGCAAGTGAGAGTAGGGAAAATTGCTTTGATTGCTTAGTCCCAGCTAGTTGGGAGGCTGAGGCAAGAGGATTACTTGAGCCCGAGAGTCCTAGGTTGCTATGAGCTATGATACCACAGTACTGTAGCCTGGGCAACATAGGGAGACTTGGTCTCAAAAAGAAAATTTTATTTTAGAGCCAGGAGCCTTACTATGCTGCCCAAATTGGCCTGCAACTCCTGGGCTCGAGTGCTACTTTCACAATTGGGGTAGCTCTGCTCACTGCTCACAGTATCAGTTAAGGATCCTCCAGGCGTTGCAAATACTGAAGGCAACACTAGACGGGGAAGAGAAGTGATAGGAGTAATTCTCACCTTTCCCCTAAGACCCCAACACTTGAGTTCATCTGCAGTCAGCAATTTATTAATATGCATCTAACATGTACTTGAACCCTTTCCCATTTCACAGGTTCCCTCTGACAACTTTCTGAAGAATGAGCCTCAAGGGATGGCTCGCGCCATCTAGTGGTGTCCTGGTGCATGGCAGTGTGCTCCCTGCTCTCAAAACTTCTGTCCCAGTGAAAGTTGCACAGGGAGCTACAGAAACTCAAGTTCTCAGGGTCATCTCAAAATTTCTGTCTCAGATTGTGAATTAACTTTTAAAGATCTCCAAGCAACTCTGTTAAAGGTGAGTCCTGGCCATTTTTTAAAAAGCACCACAGTGAAATACTGAAGGACTGTGACTCAGTATCTAATGAACTTTATAAAAATACTCAGACAAGGCTCGGCGCCTGTAGCTCAACCGGC
>NW_003852471.1:7188980-7196932 GCF_000181295.1 Otolemur garnettii | reverse complement strand
AAAAAAAAAAAAAAAATACTCAGACAAAAGTAAATCTTTTAGATACCGCATTGTCATTCAACCCATAAAGCTTGGAAATCCTTAAGCTTTCTGAGTTAGGTGTGTACCCAGGAAGAGACGGAGCTAGCTCTGTGGGTATGGGATGGACCTCGGTGGGGGCTACCAGGGGAAGTCAGGATCCCAGGAGACGGAAGGACAGAAACATGGGTTCAGGCTCCTTCAGGTTCAGTTGTTGATGTAACCACTACTGGTGATTGTTGAAATGGATCAAACCCAGTCATCTTTCACCCAGATACCTGTCAAAGTACAAGATGGATCTATTAGAAAGAGTGGCGTGAAATTTGAATTAAAGAAATTAATTTGTGGGAATATGCAAGGGTATAGGCCAGTGTTTTTCAACCATTTTTATCTCATGGCAGACCAGAACCTATAGTTAAACTTCTGTGACACACTTAAATTATATTGATCAATAAAACTGTAAAAGAAAGAATATACATATTGTGCTTTGAACTTCCAAAAATAATTTAATTAATGACCTTTAACCACTTTCGTGGCATACCTAAGGTCCTCTTAAGGCACACGGGTGGAAAATTACTGCTCTAGGGTCTTGGCAATCTCACTAACGTTCAAAAAGGGCAGGGTGCAGTGGCTCTACCTGTAATCTCAGCACTCTAGGAGGCTGAATAATCATGACTGACTACTGGAGCTCAGGTGTTAGAGACCAGCCTGAGCAAGATCAAGAGCAGAGCCAGGGTGGAAGGTAGTCAAGGGTCACAGCTTGTCTGTCCATGGGGACATTAGGCCCAGCCGCTAGATCCTGCTCCACCCTGTGTCCCCCAGGGGTGTGCTCACCTGCTCTCTGAGACCCACGGGCGGGCAGGGCTGCTCTTCCAGCTCTGCTGCTGTGAGGATGGATGGGGAACAGGGCTAGGGACCCAGCTTGCTCAGCAAGAGGGGACTGGGGCTGGAGGGGGGCCCAGGGCACTTTTCTAGCAGGTGGCATGGGCGGAGAACTTGGGACAGTAACTCCCAGGAAGCCTGCACACCAGCACATAGGAGCCTTCCTGCAAGCCCGGCTTCTACTGCACCGTCGTTTAAGTCAGGTTTGTTAGGGCAACCTGTGCTGACTTTAGATGCTAGACTTCTGATGGTCCAGTTAGCTCATGCCTGTGATCCTAGCACTCTGGGAGGCCTGGGCAGGGGTAGGGGGATGAGGGGGGTGGGGGACTGCTTGAGCTCAGGAAAAAAGAAAAAGACACTAGACTTCAGACTTCTACTGGTGACAAATGTTACCAAATTGTGGGGGGAGGACAGCTCATCTCCTGCCTCCCTTCCAGCTGGACTTTATCTCCCTGCCTCAGGTCAGGGAGGAGGGGGGTGTGAAGATGACATTCGAGAAAGTCCATTTAGCCATGGAGTCCCAGTTCCTCCTCCTGCACCTGACCCCCCAGGTAATCACACACCTGTGCAGGAAACTACCTCAGACAGCCACTGCAGGTCTTCTGTGACGCATCCCTACCGCTCCAGTAAGATACCTCTCCCCCTCCCCTCAGCACTATTTTAACTCATTTTGATATTGAAAATTAAATATTGCTTGTTTTTTGCCCCAGAAGACAAAAGGATATTATAATTCCATAAAAATGGACAAGTTCCTTAGGGATGTTTTGGTGATGTTTTATGGGTAAGTGCTGCCTCCCATATGGTGTGGTTTTTAGAAGACAGAAGCTATTTTTTATTTTTTGAGATAGTCTCACTCTGTCGCTGTGGGTAGAGTGCTGTGGTGTCATAGCTCACAGCAACCTCAAACTCTTGGGCTCAAGTGATCCTCTTGTCTCAGCCTCCCGAGTAGCTGGGACTATAGGCACCTGCTGCAGTGCCCAGCTAGTTTTTCTATTTTAATAGAGACAGGGATGTCATTCTTGCTCAAGCTGATCAGGAACTTCTGAGCTCAAGCAATACACCCCAGCCTTGAGTCTGCATTTCAACACAACCCCAGTGGCTCCTTTAATTTTTATTAGAGAAGCACTAATTTAATAGCTACTGTGAAATACACAGACTCTCCAGGAGGACCACAGAGGAAGCTGTGGGTATGCTGCCCTCAGGTACGACACCCAAATGACCACAGAGAGACAAAGAGCCCAGACAGCACCTGGCCCTGCTGGCTGTGGGCAAGGCTCCCTCGCAGCCCCCCCCCCCAATTCCTCCAGCATCCCACACCTGGCCCTGCTGGCCGGGGGCAGGGCTTCCTCACAGCCCCCCATTTCTCCAGCATCCCAACTTGGCCCTGCTGGCTGGGGGCAGGGCTCCCTCGCAGCCCCCCATTCCTCCAGCATCCCACACCTGGCCCTGCTGGCCGGGGGCAGGGCTTCCTCGCAGCCCCCCATTCCTCCAGTGTCCTACTTGAGCTGGTGTATCAGGTTGCTGGGCCTGGGCCCCTGTCCCTCAGCTTAGGGGAGACCAGGAGAGGGAGCATCTCTTCCACGTAAAGAGGTGAGGATTCGGGCAGTGAGAGGAGGGGGTGCTCTGCTCAGAAGGGCAGGGAGTCTTCAAAACTCAGCAAAGGGGGTTCAGCGGCTGTGTGCCCATAAGGAATGACAGACACCCACTCTTCACCTAGCTTTCTTGGGAGGACTGTTGGGGCCCAGCTCTGCCCCTACCTGCCCGCCCCCTTTACCAAGGGCAGGCACATCTTCCAGTCTATTTGCCCGTCTGTAGTCGTGCTGTACTTTAATACGAGGCCCTCTGTTTACACCGAGTTTACAGTTGGCAGAGCATCCCCCGCCTGCATTTTGAGTGGAGCCACAGGAGAGCTGTGTGTGGCAGATGAATAGAAGGCAGTGTGGTCTCCATCTCACAGGTGGGCACAGAGAGGCCGGGAGTGAGCAGCCTGAGTGTGCTGAGACTCCAAGTCTCCAGGCTGCTCTGAGTAAACCCTGAAGCCACAGTCCAGTGCTTCATATGTGTGGAAGGTAGTGGAAAAGTGTCACGTGTTATTCCTAAAGAAGCGTTGCTGATAACCCTCGCGATGCCGCACAAATGCCCCTCGAACTGAATTAAATCCCTCGCCAAGAGGTTGACTCCAGGATCAACAACCTCCTTTCCTCCCTTGTCATATCATGAAACTAACAGGAGAAAAAGTTAACAATTGATGTCAGTGCTGAGGGCACATTAAGGAGCAAACCAGGGACGCTCCAGATACCCAGCTGGGAGGAACTGATCAGTTTCCTTGTTTAGTTACAGTCTTCTTCAGGAACTAACTGTGAAAACCTTAGAATCACTGGGGAGCTTAAACGTGTACAGATGCCCAGGACACACCTCAACTGCATTAGCTTCCTGTGGCTGCCACCACAAATGACAAAATTAGAATAAAATTTGTTGGCTTGAAACTACAGTAACATCGTCTCTCACAACTCTGGAGCCTAGAGACTAAAAGCAGGTGTTGGCAGGTGGTATTCTCCCTGGGCTCTGGGGAGAATCCTGCCTGTTCGCATCCAGCTTCTGGTGGCTTTAGACATTGCCTGGCTTGTGGCTGCAAAGATGCCATCTCTGTCCCATGTTCTCCCTGTGTCTCTCCCCTCGGAGTCTCCTCTTGTCCTCGGATTCAGGGTCTACTGGGGTAATTCAGGATGATCTCATCTGAGACCCTTAACTTAATTTCATCCACAGTGAACAAAGTGACGTTCACAGCCTTTGGGATGCGGACATACTGTTCAGGGGCAACCACTCAACCTGCTACACCTCCCAGTTAAATCAGACTCCTAGCCAGGTGTGGTGGCAAATGCCTGCAGTCCCAGCTACTCAAGAGGCCGAGGCAGGAGAATCAGTTGAGCCCAAGAGTTTTAAGCCTGGTTAGGCAACAACATGAGACCTCACCTCTAAAAATAGAAAGCAGATTCTCTGGAGTGGAACTTGGGCATTCCTGTTTGTGAGAGGCGCCATTTGCTGCTGTGTTGAACATCGCTGATCTGCCTCAACTGCCATCTCCTGCAGACAGACAGGAAGCACAAAATAGAGACCAGAGGATGTTTCTGGCCCCAAATCACATTCAAAGCTGCACAAGATCAAGGGAACTCTCCAAACCCAGTGGGAGAAAATTGCTATGGTTGGAAAGTAGGATTACTGAAGAAGCTCAGGAAACTTCACCCCAAAACATAACCCTTGTTATATAGAATAATTTGAATCGAATGTAATTCAAGATCAAAAACATTGGAGGTATTTTTCTTTCTGTTTATATAAACTGGAGTGATCAGTCAAAACATCAAAGTGGAGCGGGGGCATTGCTGTGGCTCAAGCCTGTAATCCCAGCACTCTGGGAGGTCCAGGCAGCTGGATTGCTTAAACTCAGAAGTTCCAAACCAGCCTGAGCAAGAGCCAGACCCCTGTCTCTACTACAAATAGAAAAATTAGCAGGGTATTGTGGCAGGTGCCTCTGGTACCAGCTACTCAGGAGGCTGAGGCAATAGGATCTCCCTAAAGAATGAGCTATGATGCCTTAAGCTATGATAATGCCAGGGCATTCTAACCTGGGGCCACACAGTAAGACTCTGTCTCAAAAAAAAAAAAAAAAAAAAAAAAGATCAAAGAGGGAACTAACTTCCTTCCCTCCTTATCATCTTTTTCAGGAAAGAAGACCAACTCAGCATGGAGACCTGGACCAAATCTTTAGCATACCATATTTGTCTCTCAATTTAACTTGATTTGCTAAGAGAATCATTTCCAAGTCAATCTTCTCCCCCCATTCGGTCATCCTCCCTAGAAACCATTTACCGTCCCTAAACAGAATTACCTGTACTGCTCATCTCTCCCTCCCTTCTTAAAAGCAGATAGAAACGGCCTGGATCCCACTGGGATATGGGGATCACTCTGAGATTCTCCCCCTGTGCACAGTAAATAAACCTCTTCCTCTGGTTAATCTGCCTTAATTGTCAGTTGCTATTTCAGTGAAATTTTGAGGGAAGTGGCATGTTTTCCCTCACCCCTACAATCCTCATAGTATGATGTAAGAAATACATTCTAGAAGCTTCTAGATTTCAAGGTTAGAATCTGTTCATGGGCTGTAGTTTTGCTAAATGTTAAGGAACAGCCTTGAAATTGGACAGAACCAGTTTCCGATGCTGGCTCTGGTCATTTTCTCGCTGTGTGGCCTTGTGCGAGCTGCTGCCCTACTCTCTGTCCCTGGAGGTGAGGTTACCAATGAGATTTAGAAATGATCCTCCACACTCCTAAGCTGAGGATCACCAGATACATAAATAAATGTAAATAAATTCAAAACAATGAAAAACAACCCCCAGTGACTATTATTTGTAAAGGTAACAAGAAAGTGAAGGAGAATTGGACAGGCATCTGCCACAGTGCCCTGCTAATTTTTCTGTTTGTGATAGAGACAGGGGTCTGGCTCTTGCTCAGGTTGGTTTGGAACTTCTGAGCTTAATTCTCTTCAGGGCCACCAACTCACAATAAATTAAGCTGGACAGCAGGGAACATGGTCAGGAACTCTAGTCCAGGTAGAGGAGAGGAGGTGGCAAGGGCACGTGACTGAAGAAACTGCTGTGACAAGGGGATAGAGTATGAAGGACCCCTCTCATCTTGTACAGCGAGACCGTCAGCTTCCTAAGAGGCTTCCCCAGGCAGCTTTAAATTGTAGACTGTGAGGGAGACAGAGCTTGAAGCAGCCTTCTAGACTTGGGGTGATGTCCAGGCTGATGTGAGCCCACAACTCACTGGGGACAATCCAGGATGGCTGCCCTGGGTCAAAATGCATGGCTGGTGGTCCGGTGGTCCAGATGGGACAGCTAGCCAGCTGGGGTGCAGGAACCCACTGTGAAGTTTGTTTACCCTGAGAAGGTAAATTGCCTTCTCCTCCTTCAAATGCTAAGTGGACTCCCCATGTGGAAGCTTTGATAGGGTGCTTATAAAATCTCTTCCAGTAAATTTGATACCTTCCATTTGGAGAGGAGACAGGGAGATGGGAATTAGGTGCTTCTGTTTAGGGGCAACAAACGGTTACTAGGGAGGATGACTAGGTAAGTGGGAGACTCAATGGATGGGGGGAAACAGACTGACTTGTAAATGAATTTGAGAGACAGGTATTATATGTAAATGGTTTTGGCCAGGTTGGGTTGCATTCTTGATTTTCTTTCCTATAATATAGTGAGATAACAGGAAAAAGAAGGGAAGGGAGTTGTCCTTTTTGATGGGTCCCTCTAATTTATGCAGATGAAGGAAAGATGGCTCTGAGGGCCTGTTGATCTCAAAGGGCCTTTCATTTAAAATGTTCTTTATACCAAGGTGTCACATTTGGGGTCAAAATTTTCTGAGTTCCTTCTGAAGCCAGGGGAGGGTTCCCTCTGGGTAGATTTCTCTGTTTTTCTGGGGGATTTGGGAGAGAGGGGATGGGGAAGGTGCGGGTATGACTAGGCACTCACACATCTCAACTTTCTCTTCTGCTAGGTGATGGTCCAGACACCTGGGCTGAAACTCTGGGTTGCAGAAACAGGGATGCGGTAGGGATGATCCCTGATCAAGAAGCAGTTACAACAGCTTTTGATTTCTATGCCAGTTTCTGAAACCCCCATGCGATAGACGCTGCCTTCACCTCATGTGGCAAATCGGGACTGACAGTGAGCACAGCAGTGCTGACCACTGCCCTGAGCCCCTTCATCTGTATCTGGGTGACCCTACAGGATGTGAACAGAGGGGACTGGGGGGTGGGTGCTTGCCACAGTGGCGCTGCTGCCTGCTGACCGCATGGTGGGTAAACCTAATAGTTTTTCCCCAAGTGGATAAGTCTGGGTAAAATCAATGACAGATGAAGAGAAGGAGAAGTAGCAAAGGGTAAAAGAATGACAAAAATGGTCAACAGCCATGGAAATCCAATGTTACATCGGTGCCTCAAGACACTTAAGGAATAGCCTGGTAGCTGACCCTTTATGGACCGACATGAGATTGTCTTTAGGATCTGTACCAGAGGGAGTGTAACACGGAGAATGACCTGGAAAAAACAGGCAAAAATGTTTTGTCTCTTTAAAACAACTTCCACTCCTGGAAACTGAGACGTGAATCCCTGCCTCAGGGAGGGAAAGAGACTGTCTTCTGCGCTTGTCCTAGAGGAAATGGTTCAGCTGAACTGTCCAGGTGGAGGTGGAGACTCAGAGCACGGTGGGTGCTCCCAGGTGGGCGGAGGTCCTGGCTTTGTCTTTGGCAGAGATGGAAGGTTAGAATCACTAACTATAGTTGAACAATAGGCCCTGCCTTTTAAGAACTTTGTGTTTTTGCTTCTGGTCAGGAAATTTGGTATTTTGAGGTGAATGATCTGATGTTTTTCCTTCTTTGCCAACAAAGTAATAAATTTCTTTTTTCTTGTTCTCGACCATTTGTCCTTGTTCTTGTTGCAGCCTTGGGGACAAACTTTCACTAACTGAAGAATGGCTGGGTCCTTGGCGTGCACGCATTTAGTCTGATCATGATGTATTGTCACTGCTGCAGTCCACCGGTACCATGTGACAGACCCTGGGGTCCCAGGCCTCCCCCATAACTGTCAGTTCCTAATGTCGTTCCTGTCTAGTAAATGTAAAGAATATCTCATCTCCTTTTCACTTGCATTTCCTAATTATGATGAGTCTGTACCTTGTGTTTAGGATGAGTCTGTACTTTGTATTATGCTCGTTTGCCTTTGGGGTTTCCTTTCTGAACTGCGTGTTCACAAATGAACATTTCATTGATGCGTCTGTCTTTTCCTTGATACGTTGCAGGAGTTCCTGATTCTCCCCTATTGGTTTTAGACATTGAAAAGTATCTTCTCCTGGCTCAGCGCCTGTGGCTCAAGTGGCTAGGGCACCAGCCACATACAGCTAAGGTGGCGGGTTCGAATCCAGCCTGGGCCTGCCAAACAACAATGATGGCTGCAACCAAAAAATAGCCGGGCGTTGTGGCGGGCGCCTATGGTCCCAGCT
>NW_003852471.1:7184621-7187919 GCF_000181295.1 Otolemur garnettii | reverse complement strand
TGTTGTTTGGCGGGTCCGGGCTGGGGATTCGAACCCGCCACCTTAGGTGTACATGGCTGGCGCCTTAGCCGGTTGAGCTATAGGCGCCGAGCCGTAAGGCACTTTCATTATCATCATATGGAAGGAGCTCAGGAAATTTCACCCCAAAATATAACTCCTTAGTATAAAGAGTATTTTGAATTAAAGGCCCTTAGAGATTAGCAGAGCTTGGAAGGAGCTTTTCCCTGCTTCTTCATTAGACACATCAAAAAGTACAATCCACTTCCCTTCTCTTCCCTGTTATCTCAATATCTTATAGGAAAGAAGATCAAGGATGTAGCCAGACCTGGCCAAACCATTTTATTATAATAAATATTATACCTGTGTTTCAGGTTAATTTAGTTTGCAGAGAGAATCAAGTCAATGTTTCCCCTATCCATCCATTCTTCCGGGTTCCTATTCATCCTCCCTGGGGACCATCTATTACCCTCAGCAGAACTGGCTCCCTGTGTGTGTTCTCATCTCCCCCGTCCTCTAAAAGGAGATGGGATCCCATTGGGATATTGGGTTATTACTCTGTGATTCTCCTCATGTGTATGCTAAGTATTAATAAATGTTTTTCTGGTATCAATTTGCCTCATTGTGAGTTTATCTTTCAGTAATCTGTGCAGGGTGAAGGGGAAGTTTCCCCTCATCCTGACAACATCAAGATGAGAAAACTATGCCCAGAGAGGTAAGTAACTTGCTGAGAAACCACGGGTGCGGTAGCATGGGCTGGATGGAAGCCATTCAGGGTCCATCCTCTTATCCACTGTACTGGAGGATCTCTTGGGCTCAGGAGTTTGAGACCAGCCTGAGCAAGAGCGAGACCCTGTCACCACTAAAAGTTAGGAAAATCAGCTGGGTGTCTTGGTGGGTGCCTGTAGTCTCAGCTACTGGGGAGGCTGAGGCAACAGGGTGCCTAAGAATTTGAGGTTGCTGTGAGCTATGATGATGCAGGTGCTCTGCCCAGGGGGACAGAGGGAGACTCGGTCTCAAAAGCAAACAAAAAATGCAACCAGACCTGACCCAAACTACTTTACAGGTAATACTTGTTTCTCAGGCAAATTTAATTTGCAAAGAGACTCATTTACAAGTCAATCTGTCTCTCCAGTTCCTTCATTCTCCCAAGTAGCTATTCACCCTCCCTAGTAACCAAGTATTATTACTCCTCTACAGAATTACCTGGATTCCTAACCTCGCCTTTCCTTCTAAATTGAGGGTATGCCGATGTCCGGACTGCACTGGGATGTGGGGCAATCACTGTGTGATTCTCCCCTTGCATGTGGGAAATAAATCTCTTTATCTTATTGAATTCCCTTATTGTGTGTTTATCTTTCGGGGAATCTTCCAGAGCCCAGGGGAAGTTCCTACTCACTCCCACACCAACAAAAATTGTGGCTAACCTTGGGGAAGTTATGAAAATTATGGCCTTTGGGGTCAGCTTCTCAGCCACCATTCTCCTGTGCTGTGTCCACTGGTCAGTGTCCACGTGCCTGACCTGGGTCTGGGCACTGCTGACTGGTCACATATGCACCTGGCAGAGATCACGCAGCAGGTGCCTGAGCCTTGGTCTTCACCCCAGTGGCGGGTCGAGGCAGAGGAAGAGGAAGAGAAACTGGGGACTGCCTACGGGGAGAACGGAAAGAAATTAGCAATGACCTGCAGAGAGCAAAGAAGGGGGCCTGGTAGAATGGGGGCTACCATGTGCCAAGGGCCCAGTCCTTTTTCACCCCCATGCAGCCCCTTGAGCTAACCTGATACTCACCTCAGAGGTGGGAATCTGCCTAGCTAGGGTCCCTGAGCACTGCTGAAAGAGGGCAGAACCCAGCCAGCCATAAGTCAGGCTTTGTCACCCCACCTTTTCCAAAACACTGGGTCTTGAGGCTGGGCCAGTCCCTTCATCGCATGGTCCCAGTTCCCCTGTTGGACAAGCCTGCGGCTTCCTCGGGGTGGGCACTGAGGGCAGCACCCTGTCCAAGCTCACGCAAGTGCTCACAGCAAGGGCCACCAGCCCTGGAGCGGAGCGCTGTCCCATAGTGACTCAACTCTCAGGTCCTGAAACAGGTCCTGTGGGAAATGGGTGGAGGGGGGTGAAGATGGCTAGAGGGATGGAGGGCACAGCAGCCAAGCCAGGCCACAGCTCAGCCTGCCCTGCTTCCCTCCAGGCCTGCTCCTAGTGGCCATCCTAGTCCTCTTGGACCACCTCAGCTTGGCCAGGAACCTCCCCCGGCCCACCCCAGAGCCAGGAAGGTGCCATCAGCATTCCCAAAAGCTGCTGGAGGCTGTCAGCACCACCCTTCAGAAGGTGAGCTTCTAACTTCCTCCTCTCTCTGCTGGTCTCGCTGCAGAAGGGGCCCCTGAACCCATCCTCTGCCGCCTCAGGGGCCTGCAGGGAAATTGTGAATTTCATCATAGCTGTCAGGAGTGGGAGAGGGAACTTTGCAAATGGCCCAGCTATTAGCTGAAGAGTCCCAGTGAAATTGTGTCTCCAGAGAATGCAGGGCTGGTGATAAATCCCAAAGGCGTTTGTTTGGCTGTGTGTACGAGGAGTATGGGGGCATTTACAGTGTCCCTAAGGACTGCCGGCAGAGAGGGGATGGTGTCAGGTCCACACTGTCCCTCTGACACCACATATGAATCCAGGAGGCAGGTACCAGGGACACTTGGTGCTGGGACTGCACAGGTGAAGTAGACGTGTCCCTGTGTCTGCTGGCCAGCTTCCAGTCCCAGACACAGTCTCAGGGAGGATTTGACAGTGCCTGTCTAGCCTTCATTGTCTGGGGAAACATTATCTAATGTTGTTTACAGCTCCGTTCATTCTTTTAGGTTTCATATTTTAATGGACATAATTGTTCTTACAGCTCAAACCTACCCCAATAGCTATTGCTGTAAGGGGTAAAGGCTGATGGTCGGAAGATGTCTGCTTACCTTCCTGCTCTCTAGGAAATCTTTCTAGAGGGGTGTCTAACTTGTTGCATGATGAATATTTTAAAATAAGCTCAATACCCAAAAGACTTCCTAAAGAACTCTTGTATTAGCTTAGCGCCTGTGGCTCAAGTGGCTAAGGTGCCAGCCACATACACCCAAGGTGGTGGGTTCAAATCCAGCCTGGGCCCGCCAAACAACAATAACGGCTGCAACCAAAAAATAGCCGGGTGTTGTGGCGGGCACCTGTGGTCCCAGCTACTTGAGAGGCTGAGGCAGGAGACTCACTTGAGCCCAGGAGTTGGAGGTTGCTGTGAGCAGAAATGCCATAGCACTCTACCCAGGGGGAAAG
>NW_003852471.1:7179853-7183716 GCF_000181295.1 Otolemur garnettii | reverse complement strand
AGGCAGGAGACTCGCTTGAGCCCAGGAGTTGGAGGTTGCTGTGAGCTGTGATGCCATGGCACTCTACCCAGGGGGATAGCTTGAGGCTCGGTCTCAAAAAAAGAGAAAGGGGTGGCCTTGTAAAAATTGCAAAAATAGGAAAACCCCTAATCCTACAGCTCAGCATATCAGTCAACTTTTCAAGGCATGTTCCAGCTGCTGCACGTCTGTTACACATGTGGACGGCCAGTTATTGAAGAAGTGACTTAACAAGGGAAATAATAAAAAAGAATAACACCACATTTCACATTCAAACAAATCAATATTCTGCCATCTTTTGGGCACAGACTGGAAGCCTGTTCTTGTGGAGTGCATTCACCTATTATGGGTTCTTGCATCAACCATTACTATAGTGTAGTATCCAGTTTTGCTTTCTGTGGAATAGCTTCAGAATGTCGAAGACATTGAAAGACAGTGGATGCAAACTCAATTGCTTGCACATTTCCCAGGATTTTAATAATAAATAAAAATAGATGGTTACAATGAATGTGGCAGAGTCTTGAGAAGCATGAACTTGAAATTTTCTTCTTTTTTTTCTTTTCCTTTCCCCCAACCCCTCCCTCCTTCTCTCTCGGTCTGCTCTCCCCTTCTCCCACCTGCACTGTGTCATTAATCGTCCTCATATCAAAGTTGAGTACATAGGATTCATGCTTCTCCATTCCTGTGATGCTTTACTAAGAATAATGTGTTCCATCTCCATCCAGGTTAATACAAATGCTGCAAAATCTCCATTTTTTAAAGGGCTGAACGGTATTCCATGATGTACATATACCACAGCTTGCCAATCCATTCCTGGGTTGAAGGGCATTTAGGTTGTTTCCACATTTTAGTGATTGTAAATTGAGCTGCGATAAACAGTCTTGTACAAGTGTCCTTATAATAAAAGTTTTTTTTTCTGTTCTGGATAGATGCCCAGTAATGGGATTGCAGGATCAAACAGGAGGTCTAGGTTGAGTTCTTTGAGGTTTCTCCATACTTCCTTTCAAAAAAGTTGTATTAGTTTGCAGTCCCACCAGCAGTGTAAAAGTGTTCCTTTCTCTCCACATCCACATGGATGATCCACATGGAGATTTTGTGACATGGGCCATTCTCACTGGGGTTAGATGATATGTCAGGGTGGTTTTAATTTGCATTTTTCTAATAATTAGCGATGATGAGCATTCTTTCCTATGTTTGCTAGCCATTTGTCTGTCTTCTTTAGAGAAGGTTCTGTTCATCTCTCTTCCCCATTGTATGGGGTTGTTGGCTTTTTTCATGTGGATTAATTGAAGTTCTGTATAGAGCCTAGTTATTAAGCTTTTGTAGAAGACATTGATTGAAAGACAGTGGATGCAAAGTGAATTGTTTGACCATTGTCACAGGATTTTAATAACAAATAAAACGATGCTTACAATGAAAGTGGCAGAGTCTTGAGAAGCCTAAAGTTGAAATTTTCCAAGCCCAGATGTGCAGATCATCTGAGGGAGTCTTAGCCACTAGTGTTTTATAGGAGAGTGGGGAAGGCCAACCAACTCTGCAGAGGCAGTGGCCTTTGGAAGGGCAGTGGTTAATTGTGTAGTTAATTTGATTAAGGCACAGAAGCTCTACAGGGCAACTGGTCATGGTCTGGGTTATCCTGGATTCCTCATAAAGGTCACACAATCCTGATCCATTGGGGAGTAGCTTGGCGATACCTAAAATCTCCCCTGTCCTTGTGTTTCCTATGGTCACTGCCTGGCTGCCCCTTACTGTGGTACCACCTCTCAGTAGTGTGGGGACTGAGTGTGCAGGATCAGCACTGGCCCAGCCCGTATCTTCCCCAGAATGGTGGGGGGGTGGGGTGGGATAAGCAAATATTTCAAAATTATTTTGGAACAATTTCATGGCTTTTCCCAGGCCTTTTGCATTTATGTGTGTTGTGCAACAAATCATCACTGGTGTTTGTGTGGCAGAAAAGCCACTGAGGCACAGCTTAAAGCAGAGGCCGTGGGCTCCACCAGGGGCTCTCCAGGAAGAGTAGGAACTCCAGGAGTGAGGGGGGCCTCTGGGTGCCCTTCGGGAGTGGGCTGGAAGGTCACAAAGCAAATGTTGAAGGGTTCACATTGGTTGCCCCTGGGGCAGCGTGGCCGGAGGCCTTGGGTGGAAATGCTGCCCTAGAGCTGAGTCTGGGGAGGAGGTGGGTGCCTGCTGACCCCAGCTAGGGGGCCCAGGGAGCCGGGAGGCACCCACCTTACAATCGCACCTTCCAGACTTACAAGAGGCTGAGATTGTCAAATCCAGCTAAAGGGAAACAAGCTGAGGAAGCTAATCTGGGCTGTCAGCTTGAATCCTAAAGATGTGTCTCTTGGCTCGGCGCCTATAGCTCAACGGGCTAAGGCGCCAGCCACGTACACCTAAGGTGGCGGGTTCAAATCCCCAGCCTGGACCCACCAAACAACAATGATGGCTGCAACCAAAAAATAGCCGGGCGTTGTGGCGGGCGCCTGTGGTCCCAGCTACTTGGGAGGCGGAGGCAGGAGACTCGCTTGAGCCCAGGAGTTGGAGGTTGCTGTGAGCTATAATGCCACGGCACTCTACCCAGGGGGACAGCTTGAGGCTCTGTCTCAAAAAAAAAAAAAAAAAAAAGATGTGTCTCTTGTAAAAGGAGGAAGGACTGCCCGACCTGCACTCGAGATGTGCTTTCCCGTTCCCAAAGTTTCACCTGGTCCTTGCCCACAGACCCCTGTTCTGACCTGCAGGCTGGGGGTCTAGGTAACCTGCTGGACTTGACTTGATTTCCAGAAACTCATGCTGGTTCCTCCCCTGGAGTCCTAGCCACAGCCTAAAGGACACCCCCCCCCCCCAATCCCTAATCTGCCACGTGTTTCTCCCCATCTGCTTCTAGAAACAGTTTGCATTGTTTGTAAATGTGTCTCCCACTCCTTCAATTTCCCTTCACTTACTGGGCTGTAAATTTCCCCCCTGGGGACATAGTATTCTCCTTGGGCACCAGGGTGGAGCCTGGTATTTCTTTCTAACCCTGCCCATATTTTTCTTTTTTGGGGGGGGCGGCAGGCTCACCATTGTCTCTCTGCCTGGTCAGGACTTCCCAGCCTGCTGGGCTGGCAGTGTGGTTCTCTGACCCCTGTCCCCCTCCCCCTGCCCAAGGGCATCCTCGCCTTGTCTCTTGCCACGGCTTTGGCTTCTTCCCTGTGGATGGCTGTTGGGGCCTGACCGCAGGAAGATGGCTTTAGCCCTCAGCACCCTAGGCCTTTTAGGCTTTGTGCTGTCTTTGTTTAGAAAATGAAGATGGCCTGTTTGCTTTTTCTAATCATGAAACTAGAGGATTTATTTCAAAACTTATGCAGCATAGACAGGCATCAATAAGAAAGCAAGCCCTCATCTGAAATCCTAGTCAAGGGGCTTCTATCATTAACATCTTGGTGATTGTTTGGGTGGCTAAAATCGTAGATGTATGTTTTTAACACGTTCAAATACTACACAGTTTTATGTATAAAAGATTCTCTTGTTCCTTGCTATATCACTCCAGAATTAGTTGTAGGCTTTTTTTTTTTTTAAGAGACAGAGTCTCATTGACCTTGGTAGAGTGCCATGGCGTCACACAGCTCATAGCAACCTCCAACTTGTGGGCCACACGATTCTCCTGCCTCAGCCTCCCGAGTAGCTGGGACCACAGGCACCCACCACAATGCCCAGCTGTTTTTTTGTTGCCGTTTGGCTGGGGCTGAGTTTGAACCCGCCACCCTCAGTATATGGGCTGGCAGCCTACCCACTGAGCCACAGGCACCACCCCTAGTTGTAGGCTTTTATGTTGGCAAAAGTAAAGACAGATAGTTTTTTTTTTT
>NW_003852471.1:7175626-7179004 GCF_000181295.1 Otolemur garnettii | reverse complement strand
CCCCATAGCTGCTGTCCTGAAGGCCACTTCTGTCCTGCGGATGGTGAGAAAGGATCTGTTCTGAGTCATCTTGCTTATGGTGTTTGCTAGAGCAGCTGAAAGGGACGTTTAGGTTGTTTGGGATAGTTTGCTTTGTGGTAAATACACTTGGGAAGTGGGGGTGGCTCCCCAAAATTAGTGGCAGAGAAATTCCCAGCCTGGGGTGTCTCAATCCTTCCTAAAATGGGGCCAGTTTGGACTCCAAAGAAAGAAGCAGCGACTACCAGGGCCACTAAGTCCAAAGGATGTGTTTAGTGAGATCGTGAGAAGGTCATTGCCTGTCCTTGTGCAGACCTTGAGAGAAAGGGATGTTCCACCTGAGTGGGTCCCTGCTGCTGGGTCAGGGGACAGGTTTGAGTTTCTATGAAAGGTTAAGGAATGTGGCTGGAGCCATGGTCAGTTTCCTAACATCTATTGGGTAAAACAAAAGTCTTTTTGTGCCTGGTAAAGTTCAGGGTCCAGGTGTAGGTTTAAGCCTGCAGTGCCAAACTCTGGGAGGCCGAGGCAGGTGGATTGCCTTGAGCTTAGAAGTTCGAGGCCAGCCTCAGCCAGAGCAAGACCCCATCTCTTAAAAAAATAGCTGGGCATTGTGGCAGGCACCTATAGTCCCAGCTCCTCAGGAGGCTGAGGCAAGAGGATTACTTGAGCCCCAGAGTTTGAGGTGGTTGTGAGCTACGATGCCATGGTCCAGCACTCTACCCAGGGTGACCAAGTTTTGAGACAGGGTGACTGTCTCAAAAAAAAAAAAAAATAGCCTGCATTTTTTAGGTAGGGTTACAGAGTAATTCTTAGTTGAGGAAAGAGATAAATTGTGGAAGCCCTGAGGGGCCCCACACCTTCTGCTATGATCTTAGTTTTGCAGTTACCTACTCAGTCTGGGGTGGAGGTCAGGGAGGAGTGGACAGGAGCTGGGGCCAGGGCTGTGTCCCTACCAGGCTGGCAGTGGAGGTTTTTCTCTGCATTGATGTCAGCACTCAGCACCTGGTGGGGCAGGGACAGTCCGGCTTAACAATTTCTCTGCTTTTTGTCTTTGCTGTTATTTTCCTGTAAGGTGTTTGTTTTTAAACTTGGGGCCTTTCCCAAGAACAGGGTCTTACTGTCCATTTGGGTAACTTTATTTTGCTTTTAAAAAATTGTGATATTGGGCAGCACCTATGGCTCAAAGGAGTGGGGCTCCAGCTCCATATGCTGGAGGTGGCAGGTTCAAATCCAGCCCTGGCCAAAAACTGTAAAAAAAAAAAAAAAAATTGTAATATTCAAGGCAGTTCAATGTTTTGTAAAATAGATTTGCATGTAAGTTTAGTTCTAGGTTGTTAACACATAATTTACAAAATTGCTGAAGTCAGTGAATTTTTGTTCCCGTGTATTTTCTAACTGGTTGTTCTTATATGTAGGGATTTATGTATTTTTCTAGGATTATTAACTAAAAAAGGTTAGAGCTTGATGACAAAGTATAAAACGCACAGGTATGGAGAGCCCAACGGCAGGGTTGTGAGAGTTCTAGACTGTCATGGATTTTTAACAATGATGGTAGACTGAGGACCCCTCCTCGGCTGCCACACAATGTAAATCAGTCACCTTTGTAAAGCCTGGTGCTTGCTGAGGACTAGGAAGTTTTGCTAAATGAGGTAAACTAATTGAATTTAATTTTACCAGTTCTCATTTTTAACCGGTTTGGCTTTTTTTTGAGCAGCATGTTTTGGGGGAACAGATGTTTAACTGTTATTACTGCCACTAATAGTACAGTTTATCTGATAAAATTCTTGAAACTAGAAAAGTGAATGATTAAATATAGTTTAAGATTAAGATTACTTGTAGTCAAGTAGTATATTTGTCATTACATAGTTGTTTTTTTGTTTTTTTTTTTTGAGACATAGTTTCTCTGCCAGCCTCAGTACCATGGTGTTATAGCTCACAGCAAACTCAAATTCTTGAGGTTAGGCAATCTCCCTGCCCCAGCTTCCTGAGTAGGGGGGAGTGACTACGGGAACCTGAATAGCTGGGATTGACTACAGGCACCTGCCACAATGCCCACTAGTTTTTCTATTTTTAGCAGAGATGGGGTCTCCCTGTTGCTCAGGCTGGTGTGAGCCACTGCCCCAGGCCCTGTCCTTGGTTTTTTACATGTTAATCAGTTTAGCAGTTAGACCTCTTTACTGGGAAGTAGTTTTGTGTCTTTGAGTATAAATTCTTCCTAGGAAAATAATTCCAGGGTACATATGTTTGAGCAAATAGCAGTTTCAGTAGAATGTTTGAAAAATAAAGCATTTTTTCTTTTAATCCTTGTCATAGGTCCTATGTAGTCATATGAAAGGGAAGGAAGAAAGATTCCTATTAATGGTGGATTTCAGGGGGTGCAACTAAGAATTTTTTCAAATGCATATCCGTGTTTATATGATTGAACATATAAGGCCAAAAGATAAGGGCAGTGGGATATATGGGGGAACCAAGACAGTAGGATGAGGGCCCAGGGGATAAGGCCACTGGTGTAAGCTTAGGAGGATAAGGCCTGGGAAAGACTGGGGGAAAAGTCCAAAAGTTTATGGACTTTTGGGATATGGTCATGGGGAAAATGCCAGGGGTGTAGGCGGACAGTAGAATAATCCCAATGGGATGAGGCCAGAGGACAAGGCCACAGGATTAAGGCAATGGGAAATGACTGGGGCTTAAAACCAGGGCCTGGCTCAAAAGGCCAAGAAGATTAGGCCAGGGGTATAAGACCAGAAGTATAAAGGCTGGGGAAACTTTTAAAAAGATAGTCTCAAAAAAATAAATAAATAAAAAAGAAAAAGATAGTGAGATATAGTCTGGGGCAGGTGTCCTCAAACTACGGCCGGTAGGCCACATGCAGCCTGCCTAGGACATTTATCTGGCCTGCTGGGTATTTTTGCCGCTGCTGCCTGTCCTGCTTAGCAGCTGACTCATCCTGGGGCCCACAGTCTGGCCCTCCAATGGTCTGAGGGACAGTGAACTGGCTCCCTGTTTAAAAAGATTGAGGACTCCTGGTCTGGGGGTTAAAATTGTGGTCTTATCCCCTCACCACATCCCAGTGTCTTATCCTTCACGTTTTTCCCGTGGTCTTCTCTCCTGGGCTTAGACTGCTGACCATATCCCAGTGGCATAATCTTTAGGCCTTGTTTCCTGGACGTCATCTCTCTGGTTTCATCACTGAGGCATTTTCCCATTGGTCACACAAGCTGGCCCTATTCCCTGAGTCTTAGCCCATTAGCCTAACTCCCCTCCCCTTCCCCCCCTGGATTTATCCCTTTGACTATATCCATTTGCCATATATATGTCAATATATAAATATTTCCGAAAAAGGATTTTTTTTTTTTTTTT
>NW_003852471.1:7173421-7175379 GCF_000181295.1 Otolemur garnettii | reverse complement strand
TTTTTTTTTTTTTTAATTTAAATAACTGCAAATAGAAAACCAGAGGAACCAGACCCAGGCTGGGACAAATAGTGGCGATCCCTCCCCAATAAAACAGGGGGACAAGGTGCCTACACTCTCCCTGGTCAGTTTGGGGCCCCTTCGCATTCCGCTGCAGTGTATTTGTCCTGGGGACTGGTCAGGAACCAGCCTGCTGGGCCCCAGCCCCCCTTCCCCAAGGTGCAGTCACATTTTTTCCAGGAGAGGCCCAGATTCCCTGTAGCAGCCACTCAAGGTGGGTATGTCTCCCCATCCACCCTACCTGTCCCCACCCTTCTCCCCAACCCCCAGGTTCTGGTTCCTCTTTCCTTTGTTCCAGTCACCTCTGGGCAGTTGGGCTTGTTGTGCGACCCATGTTCCATTCTTCAGCGTCCTTACTGTAGCTCCCAGCACCAAATGGTCATGCCCACCGCCTCCCTTTCTGCCCACGCCTCCTTTGCCTTATCTTACCCGTATCCTCTGCCCTCATCTCCCTGCCTCTCCCTTCAGGCCTTATGCCCTGGCCTTATCCTCCGGCCTTAGTTTTTTGGCTTATGCCACTGGCCTTAGCCCCATACCCTACTCCACTGGCCTTCCTTCCCATTGCCTTTCACTTCTGACCTTGTTCCCATGGCATTATACCCCTCACCTTAACACCCTGGCTCATTCCCAAGACCTCATCCCACAGGCCTTATCCCCCTGGTCTTACCTGCCTGACTGATTCCCCTGACCTTACGCCATGGGTTTATTCCCCCTTTCCATCTCTTACTGGCCTTATTGTTTTGTGTTGTCCTGCAGCTTTATCTCCTTGCCTTTGCCCCCTGACCTTATCGACTGGCCTTGTCCCCTGGTCTTATGCCCCAGGATTTCTTCCCCTGACCACACCCCCCTGGCTTTATCTTTGGCCTCATTCCTCCTGCTCTGTACCCTGGCTGTACCCCCCCCCCCCACTACGCCACTGGCTTCGTCTTTTGCCCCCGGCCTTATGTTCCTGGCTTTATTTATCCTCCTGACCACATCCCGTTGGCCTTCTCTTTGCTTTATCCCTGTGGCCATGTCCTTCAGCCCTTACCCTGCTTGCCTTGTACCCCTGGCCGTGTCTCCCTGACACATCCCATTGGCCTTAAATTTTGACCTTAGCCCTGTGGCATTATCCTCTTCGTCTTACCAACCTGGACTTATTTCACTGTTCTTATCCGCCAGACCTTAACCCCTGGCTTTATGCTGATGACCACATCCCATTGCTCTAGTGCCCTGGCCCCACTTACTTGGCCTTTTTACTCTGTCTTTATCCCTTTTACCTAATCCTTTGAAGCTGTCCCTCTGGCTTTATCCCCTGACCTTCTCTTCCTGGATTCACCCCCCTGAGCAGTCTCATTGGCCTTTTATCCTGGCCTTATTTCTCTGGACTGATAACCCTGGCCCTCTTCTTGTGGCCTCATCTACCTGGCCTTATTCACCTGGCTTTGCCCACCTGGCTTTGCCTCTGTGACTATGCACAGGTTAATTTTCAGGCTTTGACCCCAGATAAAGCCTTAAACATCTGATGTTAACCATTTAGCATTACTGAGTGAGCCAACCTGTGCAGAAGCCCAACCAGACACAGTTACAAAGACCACACGCCTCAGCCCACACCAGAGGGCCTCCTAGCACAAGTTTTTAGCTTTTTTCCGGAAGTGAAATATAGGAGAATTATCTCCTGCTATTGGCATCTTGGGTACAAATTTCCTTTCCAGGGTGTGGAGCTGACCTTGGTGCCCAAGCCACCTGTACCCAGGGACAGTGGTGCCCCCAATGGGACAATCTGGGGTGTGGCCCCTCCCTGTAGGTGTGACACCCTGGGATGCAGCTCCTCCCCCATCTGTGTGACAGCCTACTGTGCGGCCCCTCCCACTGTATATGACAGCCTGAGACACAGCCTGTCCCCTGTGTGTGACACC
>NW_003852471.1:7166956-7173397 GCF_000181295.1 Otolemur garnettii | reverse complement strand
CCTCCCCCATCTGTGTGACAGCCTACTGTGCGGCCCCTCCCACTGTATATGACAGCCTGAGACACAGCCTGTCCCCTGTGTGTGACACCCTGGAGACAGCTCCTCCTAAAGTTACAGACACTGTGGTGGGGGGTGCACGCCTGAGTTCTCAGATGGTCATGGAAACCTTGGAGGGGCTTCTGGAAGTGTCCTCAGGACATCCTGTGACTGCCTTTATGGGCAGGTTGGCTGTGACCCGTACACACTCCTTGGCTTGTCCTCAGAGACCATCCTTAGAGGCCCATCTTGGAATGTTTCTCAGCTATTGCAGTAGAGCCCACCTCAGCAGGTCACAGGCATGGGGTCAGTCCCCTAGCACCGGCCCAGGTTCTAGGGCTGGGGCTGCAGGGGCTTTGGGTACTGGAGTGCGGCCTGGCACCCAGGTGTCTAGCTTCTAGCAGGAGTTTTCTTGCTACCAAGGAGGAAGCAACCGCTTGTTGTGGCCACGCAAGGTGTGGCATCTTATCTTCCAGATCCTCTCCTCTAGCCAGGAAAATCCTTTTCTTAAACATGTCCAAATAGGAAGCTTTAGAAGTGGAAAGAGAGGCAGATTGTTAATTCATAAAGTTACAGGGATGCCTTTGCCCAGAGATGTGGGGTACAGCTCCCTGCAGGTCCTTCTGTCCTGAGGAACGCAGTGACATGCTCTTGGGCACAGGTGTTTCATCAGCTGCCCCAACGAGCACACTAAGTGCTCGGTGTTCATGCCCATTGAGTGAGATGCCAGTTTGTGTCCTAAGGCCTTGGAAAAATTTCTAGCTAGTTATCCAGAGTGGGGACAAAGGGAAGTGCATCCATCAAAAACTTTTTTTTTTTTTGAGACAGAGTCTCACTTTCTTCCCCCAGTAGAGTGATCTGGAGTCATAGCTCGAGGTAACCTCAAATGCTTGGGCTCAACCCATCCCCTTGTCTCAGCCTCCCAAGTAACTGGGACTACAGGTGCCTGGCACAGTGCCCAGCTATTTTTTTTTAGAGACAGGGTCTCAACACTAGCTCAGGCTGGTCTCAAACTCATGAGCTCAAGTGATCCTCCTGCCTTGGCCTCCCAGATCAAAGACATTTTTGTTGTACTGAGGACTCCTTTGATGACAATAGGAGACAATTATTCTTAGCTAAGGGTCTGTGCAACAAGAATCATACCATTCTCTAGGTATCAAACCTAGAGAATTGGGTTTCTTCAGACTTTGAAGAAATGAGTTTTGGGAACAAACTTTGAGGCAGAGACTCGGTGCTGTCTGTCTTATAAAGGACTTTACCTTTGCTCTAGAGCAGGCGTCTTCAAACTAAGGCCCCTGGGCCACATGCAGCCCGCCTAGGAAATTTATTTTTGCTGCCGCTGCCTGTCCTGCTTAGCAGCCCACTCATCCCAGGGCCTGTAGTCCGGCCCTCCAACGGTCTGAGAGACAGTGAACTGGCCCTCTGTTCAAAAAGTTTGAGGACCCCTGCTCTAGAGGGTGGCCAATTTAGCACACTCAGGTTTACATATTGAAGATATCTTCAGAACAGCCTTGTCATGTTTCAGATTCATGTTTTTCTGAATGGGAACAAATCAGAGGGAAAAATAGAACATTACAGCTTTATTAAAAGAATTGTCGGCTCGGCGCCTGTGGTTCAAGCAGCTAAGGCGCCAGCCACATACACCCAAGATGGCGGGTTCCAATCCCTAGCCCGGGCCCGCCAAACAACAATGATGGCTGCAACCAAAAAATGGCCAGGCGTTGTGGCGGGCGCCTGTGGTCCCAGCTACTTGGGAGGCTGAGGCAGGAGACTCGCTTGAGCCCAGGAGTTGGAGGTTGCTGTGAGCTGTGATGCCATAGCACTCTACCCAGGGGGACAGCTTGAGGCTCCGTCTCAAAAAAAAAAAAAAAAGAATTGTCCCTAAAAGATCTTGTTTTCACTTAGGTGGTATGTGGGCAGCTGGTAAAAAATTCAAACGACATTGGGGCATCTTTTTTCTCATGTCCTCAGCTGTTCTTCTAGCTGTTTACTTTTGGCAGGGGAAAAATTGATCTCTACAGTTCATGGAAGAAGAATCAGAAACTTCCCCTTTGATACTGAGGTTCAGCTTGACTTGTAGTGATACTATTGTTAGATATTGTTAGATGTCTTTCCTCACATCTGTGCCTGTTCTTCATTCCTGGAATTTCAAAAATGTGTGTGTATGTGTGTTTCCATTTTAGAACAATGAGAAAGTTCACAAGGTAGTTGATACTTGGTTTGATTTAAAGTGTATTTTTCTGCTGTTAGTTCTAAGGAACTAGATTGCTCAGAGGGGAGTGGTCCCCATCAAGGCGCCAGATGGGCGAGCTGGGCAGTGGGCCATTGTCTGAACCAAATGTTGGATTTAGGTGACTCCTCACCCCAGGCCACTTGCAGTCAAACTATACTTAGTGGGGAATTGGCAACGAACTGTTATTGATTTGTGTATCTTTTTTTTCTTTTTAAGTTTTTGTTTTTTTTTTTTTGTAGAGACTGAGTCTTACTTTGTCACTCCCGGTAGAGTGCCATGGCGTCACACAGCTCACAGCAACCTCCAACTCCTGGGCTTAGGTGATTCGCTTGCCTCAGCCTCCCGAGTGGAGGCTACCACCACAACGCCCGGCTATTTTTTTGACACAGAATCTTACTTTGTCACCCAGGCTAGAGTGCCATGGCCTCATCATAGCTCATAGCAAACTCAAATTCCTGGGCTCTAAGCGATCCTCCTACCTCAGCTGCCAAGTAGCTAATTTTTTTTTTTTTTTAATTTTTAACAGAGACGGGGTTTTGCTCTTGCTCAGGTTAGTCTCCAACTCCTGAGCTCAAGCAACCCACCGTCCTCAGCTTCCCAGAGTGCTGGGATTACACGCATGAGCCAATATGCCAGGCTGCTTCTTTTTTTTTGTTTGTTTAGTAAAGGGACAGACTCTCCCTCTGTCTGTCACCCGGGATGGAGTGCTCAGCACAGTCTTAGCTCACTGCAACCTTAATACTCTTACCTCAGCCACCCGGGTTGCTGAGACTACAGGTACCTGCTGTAATACTCAGCTGAGTTTTTGAAATTTTCTTTGTAGAGATGAGGTCTTACTGTGTTGCCAAGGCTGGTCTTGAACTACTGGGCTAAGTTTTCCTCTTGCTTCTGCCTCACAAAGTGCTGAACAGATAGGCATGAACAGTCATGCCCAGACAAATTCTCTATGTTGGTAAACAGGAATAGGACCTGGAAGAGTCAGGGTTTAGTAAAAATTGACTGCCAGGCAGAGATTCCCACCGAATCCCGAGTGCGCTCAAGGGTGTATCTGTGATGCTAATTATGGCTTTTAAGTTGTTGCGCAGTTCACAGACTCTATTCTGAAGTGCTACAGAGAACTTTAAGACTCCAGAATGAAGGTTTATATCTACTTTTGTTACCAAAGTCTGTCTATTTTCATTTCATTTTATTTTATGTTTTTGAGACAGGGTCTCTCTTTGTCATCCAGGCTGCAGTGCAATAGCATCATCGTAGTTGGTGGAAACACAAACTCACGCAATCCTCCCGCCTCAGCCTACCGTGGTGGGGACTACAGGCCAGTGATAGCTATGCCAGCTAATGTTTCTGGTTTTTTTTTTGTACAGCCTGGGTCTCACTTTGCTTGGGCTGGTCTTAAACTCCTGAATTGAAGCAATGTTCCTGCCTCAGCCCTCTAAAAAGCTAGGATGGTAGATGGAGGCCACCGTGCCTACCCCAAAGTCTATTACTTGACCTTACAATTCTGTTCACCACAATCCTGTTTTTACACTATCCAGTTTTAAAGGAAATTGTAGCTCTATGGAATGAAACCACTGTGTGTCCCTGGTGGTTCTGGGATATGGCACCTTTCTTTCCACAGAGCTGTCTGTCCTGTATACCTGCCTCCCAGTAAACAGCATCGCATCACATCACTACGGTTTAAGAAAAGGAGACAGGTGGCTGGGTGTGGCGCCTCACACCTATAATCAATCCTAGCACTCTGGGAGACTAAGGCAGGTGAATTGCTTGAGCTCAGGAGCTCGAGACCAGCCTGAGCAAAAAGTTGAGACACCCCCCCCATTTCTATTAAAAATAGGAAAACTAGCTGGGTGTTGTGGAGGGTGCCTGTAGTTCCAGCTGCTGGGGAGGCTGAGGCAGGAGGGGTCTCTTGGGCCTAAGAGATTGAGGTTGCTGTGAGCTATGATGCCACTTTACACTTTGACTTCACTCTTCGTACTTTACCCAGGAAACAAGTAAAACTCTATCTCAAAAAAAAAAAAAAAGGATAAAGAGATGGGTGTAAGCAGCTCTGAGAGAGGATGAGCAGGGAGTCAGAAAAGCCAACAGAGTGCTCCCAAAGCCTGACCTTCCAGAGCTTTCTCCAAGTTCTGCCAGGTACATACACATACTTTTTATGTTTGAGACAGAATGTCAGATTCGCTCCAAAGAGATTGTGCCAGTTTCTATTTAATCCGTCAGAATTGTGCAGAGTACACACTTCAATGTTCCTGTTACAACACAAACTTCAGTAAGAATTACAAAATCCTCCAAACTAGCTGAGGTTGACAGGTGAAATTATAAAACATATCTCTTTTTAGTTAGTTGCTTTATTTAAAAATGAATGTATTACGGCTCAATGCCTGTTGCACAGTGGTTACAACATCAGCCACATACACTGAGGGTGGCAGGTTCGAACCTGGCCCAGGCCAGATAAACAACCGTAACAAAAAAATAGCCAGGCCTTGTGGCGGATGCCTGTTGCCCCGCTACTTAGGAGGCTGAGGCAAGAAAATCGCATGGGCCCAGGAGCTGGAGGTTGCTGTGAGCTGTGACACCACAGCACTCTACCAAGGGTAACGTAATAAGATTCTGTCTCAAAAAAAAAAAGAATGTATTGTATTTCTTTGTGAGCTGATGAATATATCCTGTGTTCACTTTTCTGTCCAAGTTTTTGTGTATTTCCTATTGATTTGATCCATTGTATCTCAAACAAGGCTATTAAACTTTCAGAATCCAGGCCTGAGCCTCTGAGACCTGCTTCTCTGATGGGAACTGTAGGGGAGACCCCATGAGGGACCTATGCCCAGGGAGTCAGGGGCCTGGCATGAAAGATCAGGGATCAGGCTGCCAGACAGGGAGGGAGGGAGGGAAGGAGTGCCGTGGGCGCTTCTGTCCTCATTTCTGCACCTCAGGTTCCCTCTCCCGGTCCAGCTCACCCTGCCTGGGTGTAATGCAGGGACAGCAAGAGGGAGTGGGCACCAGGACCTACCTGGGCAGGGCTCTCCCTGCTTTCTTAAGCCCCAGTGGACATAGCTAGTGTCTTGTGGCTTAGGACACATCCCTGGGACACACAGTCCCTGACACAAGGGGCTACCTTTGGAGGGGCAGTGGGTAGAGGGGCAGTGCTAAAGGCGCTAGCTAATTGTATAGTTAATTTGATTAAGAAAGGTACAGAAGTTGTACAGGGCAGCCCATGCTGGTCTGGGTTATTCTGGCTTCCTCATAAAGATCACACAGTCCTATTTGTTTGGGGTGTGGCTTGGTGATACCTAAAATCCTCCCTGTCCTCATGTTTCCTGTGGTCACTGCCTGGACGTCCCTTACAGTTGTACCACCTCTCAGTAATGTGGGGACCGAGTGCACAGGATCAGCACTGACCCAGCCCCATTTGCCCCAGAATGGCGGTGGGGGGGGAGGGGGATAAGCAAATATTTCAAAATTATTTTGGGACCATTTCATGGCTTTTCCCAGGACTTTTGCATTTATGCGTGTTGTGTAACAAATCATCACTGGTGTTTCTGCCACTGTGTGGCAGAAAAGCCACTGAGGCACAGCTTAGAGCAGAGGCCGTGGGCTCTGCCAGGGGCTCTCCAGGAAGAGCAGGAACTCCAGGAGAGAGGGAGGGGCTCTGAGTGCCCTTCGGGAGTGGGCTGGAAGGTCACAGAGCAAACGTTGAAGAGGCGGGCACCTGCTGACCCCAGCTAGGGGGCCTAGGGAGGCAGGAGGCACCCACCTTATAATCTCACCTTCTAAACTTGGAAGACACTGAGATTTTCATCAAATCCAGCTAAAGGGAAACAAGCTGAAGAAGCTAATCTAGGCTGTCAGCTTGAGTCCTAGCAATGTGTATCTTTGCTGTGGGTTCCCGGACGTTTCACCTGTTCTTGCCCTTGTCCTGCAGGCTGGGGGTCTGGGCAGCTGGGTTTCAGAATTCTGGAAACCCATGCTGGGTCTTTCCTCCCCACCCCCATCCCTAATCTGCCACTTGTTTCTCCCCTTTTGCTTCTAGAAACAATTTTGCATTGTTTGTAAATGTGTCTCCTACCCCTTCAATTTCCCTTCCCTTACTGGGCTGTAGGCATTTCCCCTGGGGACTTGATATTTTCTTTGGGCGCCAGAGTGGAGCCTGGTCTTTCTTCCTTTTCTTTGTCTCA
>NW_003852471.1:7163355-7166380 GCF_000181295.1 Otolemur garnettii | reverse complement strand
TAGGTGTGTGTTTTTAACGTGTTCATATATTACACACTGTTACATATAAAAGATTTTGCATTCTGTTCCTTGTTAGATGACACAAGAATTAGTCATGGGTTTTTAAAACTTTTCTGGAACGTGTCAGAGGCACTGCACAGTGGAGAGATTGTGCTTGTGCCCTTGTTTCTGTCACCATCTTGGAGAACTATCCCTGGTTGGCCACTGTGGTCATTTCATTAATGGCCATTCCATATTCTAGTTTCTATCTCTCAAAGACAACTGTTTAGAGATACCCCAGTAATTCATTATTATTGGCATCTAAGTGGTTCACTTTTCCCCACCTGCCTTAAAATTGGGAAAGATTGTTTGCAATAAGGGCCTAAGTCTGCTTCAAAGGCTATGAGGCGTTGAGCTTGGACAGGTCCTCACGTACTTCATTTTCCTTTTTTTGAGACATAGTCTCACTTTGTCACCCTCAGTGGACTGCTGTGGCATCATAGCTCACAGCAACCGCAAACTCTTGGGCTGAAGCCATCCACTTGCCTCAGCTTCCTGAGTAGCTGGGGCTACAGGCGCCTGCCACAATGCCCAGCTATTTTTTTTTTCTTTTGGATGAGGTGTGTGTGTGTGTGTGGGGTATCTCTCTCTGGCTCAGGCTAGTCTTGAACCTGGGAGCTTAGGCAGGCCACCTACTAGGCCACTAGCGAGCACGTGTTTCGCGCTGGCCACACGTGCTCCCTTATTTCATTCTATTGTTCAACTGGGGGCAAATCTTAGTCAGTCATGTGTTTCAACCCCCCACCCCTAAAGCGAAGTTGTTACTTTGTCTACAGATGAAGGTGAAAGAGGTCTTGAGGGTGGAGCCTCCAAGTTGTGCTAATGTCCCCATAAAAGAGGCTCCCCAGCGAGCTGTTCACTTCTCCCCACTTCTCCTCTGTGAGGACCAGCAGGAGGCACCTCTGCAACCTGGAAGCCCCCCTCCCCCATAGCTGCTGTCCTAAAGGCCACTTCTGTCCTGTGGATGGTGAGAAAGGATCTGTTCTAAGTCATCGTGCTTACGGTGTTTGCTAGAGCAGCCGAAAAGGACATTTAGGTTGTTTGGGATAGTTTGCTTTGTGGTAAATACACTTACACTTGGGGAGTGGGGGTGGCTCCCCAAAATTAGTGGCAGAGAAATTCCCATCCTGGGGTGTCCCAATCCTTCCTAAAATGGGGCCGGTTGAGAGTCCAAAGAAAGAAGCAACGACTGCCAGGGCCACTAAGTCCAAAGGATGTGTTTAGTGACATCGTGAGAAGGTCATTGCCTGTCCTTGTGCAGACGTTGAGAGAAGGGGATGTTCTACCTGAGTGGGTCCCAGCTGCTGGGTCAGGGGACAGGTTTGAGTTTCTATGAAAGGTTAAGGAATGTGGCCCAGGCCAGGCCAGCTTTCTTCCAGAGGTAAAGCAACAGGCTTTTCAGTGCCTGAGAAGGTTCAAGCCCCAGGTGTAGGTTAAGGTTATAGGGAGAGACGAAGTGGCTATGTGGGGCAAGAGATAGATTGTGGGAGAAGTGAGGGGCCCCACAACTCCTAGTTACCCTACTCAGTCAGGAGTGGAGAATGAGGGGAGTGTTGGACAGAGCTGGGGCCAGGGCCACGTCCCCTCCAGGCTGGCAGTGGAGGTTTTTCTCTGCACTGAGGTCAGCACTCGGCACCTGATGGGGCAGGGACGGGACAGGTACGGTCTGGCTTAACATTTTCTCTGTTTTGTGTCTGCTGTATTTTCCTGTGAGGTGTTTTTTTTAAACTTGGGGTCTTTTACAAGAACGAGGTCTGATTCTCCATTTGGGTAATTTTTTTTTGCTTTAAAAAATATGATATTTTTTAACCTGGGCGGAGTCTGTGGCTCAAAGGAGTAGGGTGCCGGGCCCCATATGCCGGAGGCGACTGGTTCAAACCCAGCCCTGGTCAAAAAAAAAAGAGATAATCAAGACAGTTCAAGGTTTTGTAAAATAGAACTTTCATACAAGGGGTTATTAATGTAATTTACAAAATTGCTGTTGTCGATGAGGTTTTGTTCCCATGTATTTTCTAACTGGTTGTTATTGTATGTGGGGATTTATGTGGTTTTCTGGGATTATTATTAGTAAAAACGTTTAGAGTTTGATGACAAAGTGTAAAATGCACAAGTAACAAGTACAGTGTATAGCTCCGTGTTTTTGCAATACTTGCACGCCTGTGTGGTACCAGCCAGGTGAGCACAGAAGCCATCTGGGAGCCTCCCTCCCTCCTGGGCAGGCCCCGCTCCCTAAGGATTGTTTGCTTCTCTGGCTTAAGTGCTGCTAAGCTAAGAGCAGTATTTTGCTCTCCAAATATACCAGCATTGATCTTTCTTTTCTACTGATGGTCATTTGATTGTTTTCTCTTGGGTGCATATGACTAAGGAGCTTTGAACATTTGGCACAAGTCTTCTTTGAGTTACATGCATGACCTATTGAGTATTTGTTTAAATGGGTGGCTCTGCTGGGTGGGAGAGCAGGTGGGGTCCGCTGGGATCTTCTAGAAGAGCGGCCCTTTGAGAAGTTTAAGACACAGGCATTCCCCCACTTTCTGGGCCTGGCCTGTGAAGATGCTCCATCTAGACTGGGGCTGGGAGCAGATGCTTCCATAGTGTTTATGGCAGGTGCATCTGCTGTGCAGGGTTTGTGCTCCAGTGGGGAGCGGTGGCAGCAGAGTCCAGTGCATGGTGCAGTAAGCAGAGTGGAGAGAGAAGGGTCCATCAAGGAGGGGTGGTGGGAGGGAGAGGGGCCCCGGTCCCAGTGAGGTCCTTCTGGGTGTTGCCCAGCAGGGCTCTCTTCTCTGTGTGCCGACTCCACATTCCTTGCTCCCAGGGACCCCAGGTGACACGGGACTGTCCTCACACTCCTGACTTTGATGCCCCTCTCCCTCTTTCTGACCTTTGCATTTCCCGGGAACTGGCTGTGGACTGAGTGCTGGGGTGCAGCTGAAGGGGTTCAGGGCTGCCTGGCCTTGGCCTCTGTGGCTTGGAGGGGGGGCTGTGAGGG
>NW_003852471.1:7161760-7162603 GCF_000181295.1 Otolemur garnettii | reverse complement strand
TTTTTTTTTTGTATTTCAGTAGAGATGGGTCTCGTTCTAGGTCAGGCTGGTCCTGAACTACTGAGCACAAGTGATCCACTCTCCTCAGCTTCCCAAATTGCTAGGATTACAAGCATGAGCCACCGGCCTCTTCTTTTTTTTTTCAATAAAGGGAAAGTCTCTCCCCTGTCCCCCAGGATAGAGTACTCTGCATAATATAAACTTACTGCGTCCTTGAACACTGTGTTCATATGATGGTACGACAGACATATGCTATAACACTTGGCTAATTTTTACTTTTTTTTTTTTTTTAACAGATTGAGGTCTTTTTGTGTTCCTCAGGCTGGTCTTGAACTCCTGGACTCAAGCGATCCTCTTGCCCCAGCTCCCTGAAGTGCTAGGAGGGTAGGTGTGAACTTGTGCCTCTTCCAAGGTCTGTTATCTGACCCTAAAATTCTTCTGTTCACCATAATCCTGTTTTTACATCATATAGTTTCAAAGGGAATTGTAATTGGATGGAATGAAACGACTGTGTGTCCCTTGTTCTAGGTTGTCATGCCTTCCCACAGTAGCTTGCTTCTGTATCCCTGGCCTCCCAAAAGTGGCATCATCTCACTATTGGAGACCGGTGTAAGCAGCTATGAGCGCTGACAAGCAGGGTGTCCGGAAAGCTGACAGAATGAACCCAGTGCCTGACCTTCCAGAGCTTTCTCCAAGCTCTGCGGGTACATACACATACTTTATGTTTGAGGCAGAAAGTCACATTTGTTTTGAAAAGATTTGTGCCAGTTTCTACTTAATCCATCAGAAGAGTGCAGAGCGCCTATTTCAATGTTCCTGTTTCAACAGAAACTTCATTTTTTT
>NW_003852471.1:7159468-7160569 GCF_000181295.1 Otolemur garnettii | reverse complement strand
TTCACTTGACACTGGGGCAGTGTGGCCGGAGGCCTTGGGTGGAAATGCTGCCCTAGAGCTGAGTCTGGGAGGAGGCGGGCACCTGCTGACCCCAGCTAGAGGGCCCAGGGAGCCGGGAGGCACCCACCTTACAATCTCACCTTCTAGACTTGGAAGAAGCTGAGATTTTGAGATTTTTGTCAAATCCAGCTAAAGGGAAACAAGCTGAAGAAGCTAACGTAGGCTGTCAGCTTGAGTCCTAGCAATGTATATTTTGTAAAAGAAGGAAGGACAGCAGAACTGCATATTCCCTTTCCTGGATGTTTCACCTGGTCTTTGCCCACGGATCCCTGTTCAGCCCTGGACGCTGGGGGTTTAGGCACCTGGACTTCACTTGAATTCCAGAAACCCACCCTAGTTCCCCTCCTCCAGTTCTAGCAACATTAAGTGCACATCCCCTCCCCAACTCTAATTGGCCACACTGTTTCTCCCCTTTTGAAAGACAAGTTTGCAGGGTTTGTAAATGTATCTCCTACCCCTTCTATTTCTTTTAGCTTCTGGAGCTGTAGATCCCCCCCCCCCCAACTTGGTATTCTTCTTGGGAGCAAGGATGGAGCTTGGTCTGTCTTCCTTTGGTCTCTGTCTCCCACCACTTCCTCTCTCTCTCTACCCCTTAGTACTCTGCTCTGTCCCGCCCTGCACCCTCCTGTGAACACAGTGTCTGCTTGTTTGACTTTCCCCACCTCCTTGGTGTCTCTTCTGTGGATGGCTGTTGGGACCTTACCTGAGGTGGTCCTTACCTGACTGTTGACCTTGTTATGCTTGGTGCTGTCTAAATGTAGAAAATGAAAATGGCTGGTTGCTTTTCCCAATTATGAAAAGCGAGGATGTATTTGAAAATTCATTTGGTACAAGAAGGTATCACATAGAAAGTAAGCCCATCTCTGAAATCTTAGTTGAGGTGACACTACCATTAACATTCCAGTGATCGGTTTTGTGGATAAGATCCGAGGTGTGTGTGTTTCAGGATGTTCACAGATGATGCAGTTTTTCTATACAAGTGTAAAAGATCCACGTTGTGTTCCTTTTCTATTTCACTTAAGAATTAGTAGGCTTGGCTCC
>NW_003852471.1:7156895-7159448 GCF_000181295.1 Otolemur garnettii | reverse complement strand
CCCGCCCTGCACCCTCCTGTGAACACAGTGTCTGCTTGTTTGACTTTCCCCACCTCCTTGGTGTCTCTTCTGTGGATGGCTGTTGGGACCTTACCCGAGGTGGTCAGGTGCCCTCAGCACCGTTGACCTTGTTATGCTTGGTGCTATCTAAATGAAAATGGCTGGTTGCTTTTCCCGATTATGAAAAGCAAGGATGTATTTGAAAATTCATTTGGTATAGGAAGGTATCACATAGAAAGTAAGCCCATCTCTGAAATCTTAGTCAAGGTGGCACTACCATTAACATTCCAGAAATCGGTTTTGTGGATAAGATCCTAGGTATGCGAGTTTCAGGGTGTTCACAGATGCTGCAGTTTTTCTATACAAGTGTAAAAGATCAACATTGTGTTCCCTTTCTATTTCACTCAAGAATTAGTAGGCTTTTTATATCAAGAAATATAAACAGAGGCAATTTAAAAAACATGTTAAAAGCACTGCACAGTATGGAGATTGTGCTGGTGACCTTGCTTCTGTCACCATCATGGAGAACGATTCGTGCTTGGCCCCAACAGGCATTTCTTTAAATGGCCATTCCATATTCTAGTTTCTATCTCTCAAAGACAATTGTTTAGAGATACCTAAGTAATTCATTATTATTGGCACCTAACAGTTTCTGTTCTGTTTTAGGTTGAGTTAGCAATATTCACAGACATATTAGCTTCTTAATTAAAGTCTTAGATGTTTACTTTGTTTTAATCCAATCGTATAAAATCTCCAAAGCTGAGCCAGACTTGGTGGCTCATGCCTGTAATCCCAGCACCCTGGGAGGCTGGGGAGGATAGATAGCTTGAGCTCATGAGTTCAAGACCAGACTGAGTGAGAGCCAGACCCCATCTCTAAAAAATAGCTGGGTGTTGAGGAAGGTGCCTGTAGTCCCAGCTACTTGAGAGGCTGAGGCAAGAGGATGGCTTGAGCCCAAGACTTTGAGGTTGCTGTGAGCTATGACTCCATAGCACTCTACTGAGGGCAACAAAGCGAGATTTTGTCTCAAAAAAAAAATTTCCAAAGCTATCAGAAATTGTATTTAAGAGAACTTTTCAGTCCTTTCTATGGCTTTTTTTGGAAAAGCAATTCTGGACTTAGCCAACTATTGGCACATAAGCAGAGCTCAGTTGTCCCCAGTTGTCTGAACTTTTGCAAAGATTGTTGACATCAGGGTCTGTCTCCTGTAGTGGCTGCCCGGTGTTGGGTCTCTTGTGTTTCATGCTGTTGGTGAACTGTGGGCTGAACTTGGTCATTGACTCACCCCTAAAGGGAAGTTGTTACTTTGTTTGCAGATGAAGGTTGGAGGTGGTCTTGATGGTGGAGCCTCCAAGTTGGTGCTGAAGTCCTTATAAGAGAGGCCCCTGAACGAGCTCCCTTCCCTCTGCCCTGTGAGGACTGGTAGGAAGGCAGCTCTGCAACCTGGAAGCCTCACCCTTTGCCACCTACCTGATGGCCACCTCTATCCTCCAGAACTGTGAGAAAGAATCTGTTCTCTTCATATTTTTGGTGGTTTTTAGATCTTTAGATTGTTTGGGGATAATTTGCTTTGATTCCAACGGTGGTAAATATACTTGGGGAGTTGGGGTGGCTCCTCTTTCCTCAGACTGCGCCTGAGTCTGGAGTGGCTCCGAATCAGCAGCAGATTCCCGCCCTGGAGTGTCCAACTCTTCCTAAAATGGGGCCAGATGGGCCTTCAAAGACAGAAGAAGCCACCGTTGAGTTCACTGAGTTGGAAGGAGATATGTGGTAACGTCATTACAGAGTGTCACCGCCTGTCCTTGCAGAGTCCTTGGGAGAAAGGGATGCTCCTGGGTCAGGGAGGTTGGAGTTTGTATGAAAGCGTAAGGGACATGGCCAGGGCGGAGGCCAGTCTCCTTGCAGAGGCAGGGTAAAACAACAGGTTTATTAGTGACGGGGAAGGTTCAAGCCTCAGAGAGGAAAGGGACAGCTGCCTGGGTTGAGTTACAGCGCAATTCTTGGTTGGGACGGGAGGGACCTCACAGCTTTCATTGGGATCTTGGACTTGTGGTTGCGTGGTCAGGTGAAGGATGGGGAGGAGAAGACAGGAGCTGGGGCCAGGGCCACATCCACCCCCCGCCCCCTGCTGCCAGCGCAGGTTTTTCTCTGCATTTGTGTTACCATCTGTGGGACAGGGACAATCTGGTGTATTTTCTAGCAGGTGTTTGTTTTGTCTTTTAATCAACTTAAGGTTTCTTTCCAAGAAGAAAGTGTGACTCTATTTGGGTAAGTTTTTAAAAAAACTTAAAAATCTGCAATATTCAAGACATTTTAATGTTTTGTAAAAATAGAGCTTGCATATAAGTTTCATCCTGGTTTATTATATAATTTTAAAAATTGGTGTTGCGAGTGAGTTTCTGTTTCCATGTCTTTTCTAACCCGCTATTATTGCACTTGGGGATCTATTTTTTCTGGGATTGGTATGAGTTGTACAAAACTTTTTGAGTATGCTGGCAAAGTATAAAATGCAAGGATGGTATATAGCTCGGTGTATCTTAATTGCGTTGTATA
>NW_003852471.1:7151255-7156875 GCF_000181295.1 Otolemur garnettii | reverse complement strand
CCAACTATTGGCACATAAGCAGAGCTCAGTTGTCCCCAGTTGTCTGAACTTTTGCAAAGATTGTTGACATCAGGGTCTGTCTCCTGTAGTGGCTGCCCGGTGTTGGGTCTCTTGTGTTTCATGCTGTTGGTGAACTGTGGGCTGAACTTGGTCATTGACTCACCCCTAAAGGGAAGTTGTTACTTTGTTTGCAGATGAAGGTTGGAGGTGGTCTTGATGGTGGAGCCTCCAAGTTGGTGCTGAAGTCCTTATAAGAGAGGCCCCTGAACGAGCTCCCTTCCCTCTGCCCTGTGAGGACTGGTAGGAAGGCAGCTCTGCAACCTGGAAGCCTCACCCTTTGCCACCTACCTGATGGCCACCTCTATCCTCCAGAACTGTGAGAAAGAATCTGTTCTCTTCATATTTTTGGTGGTTTTTAGATCTTTAGATTGTTTGGGGATAATTTGCTTTGATTCCAACGGTGGTAAATATACTTGGGGAGTTGGGGTGGCTCCTCTTTCCTCAGACTGCGCCTGAGTCTGGAGTGGCTCCGAATCAGCAGCAGATTCCCGCCCTGGAGTGTCCAACTCTTCCTAAAATGGGGCCAGATGGGCCTTCAAAGACAGAAGAAGCCACCGTTGAGTTCACTGAGTTGGAAGGAGATATGTGGTAACGTCATTACAGAGTGTCACCGCCTGTCCTTGCAGAGTCCTTGGGAGAAAGGGATGCTCCTGGGTCAGGGAGGTTGGAGTTTGTATGAAAGCGTAAGGGACATGGCCAGGGCGGAGGCCAGTCTCCTTGCAGAGGCAGGGTAAAACAACAGGTTTATTAGTGACGGGGAAGGTTCAAGCCTCAGAGAGGAAAGGGACAGCTGCCTGGGTTGAGTTACAGCGCAATTCTTGGTTGGGACGGGAGGGACCTCACAGCTTTCATTGGGATCTTGGACTTGTGGTTGCGTGGTCAGGTGAAGGATGGGGAGGAGAAGACAGGAGCTGGGGCCAGGGCCACATCCACCCCCCGCCCCCTGCTGCCAGCGCAGGTTTTTCTCTGCATTTGTGTTACCATCTGTGGGACAGGGACAATCTGGTGTATTTTCTAGCAGGTGTTTGTTTTGTCTTTTAATCAACTTAAGGTTTCTTTCCAAGAAAGAAAGTGTGACTCTATTTGGGTAAGTTTTTTAAAAAACTTAAAAATCTGCAATATTCAAGACATTTTAATGTTTTGTAAAAATAGAGCTTGCATGTAAGTTTCACCCTGGTTTATTATATAATTTTAAAAATTGGTGTTACGAGTGAGTTTCTGTTTCCATGTCTTTTCTAACCCGCTATTATTGCACTTGGGGATCTATTTTTTCTGGGATTGGTATGAGTTGTACAAAACTTTTTGAGTATGCTGGCAAAGTATAAAATGCAAGGATGGTATATAGCTCGGTGTGTCTTAATTGCGTTGTATACCTACGTCGATAACGCGGTGATGATCCTATAAGCTGTGCAGCAGGTTCCTTCTGAGGGGTATTCGCATCGCTGACCAGGGTGAAGGCTGTGAGAAGGCATCCATGCAGGTAAGAGCAGTATTTTGTTCCTTGATCATATCTGTTTTGATCCTTGGTTTTACTATTGATGGTCATGTGATTGTTTCCTGTTGGGGCAGTTGTGACTGATGAGTTTGAACATCTTGGACAAGTCCTTTATGGTGTTGATGTGTATTTCTATGGAGTATTTAAACAGGGAGGCTCTGGGGGGTGGTAGAGCCGGTGGGAGGGTCCCCTGAGGATCTTCTTGAAGAGGTTGGCTATTTAAGAAGTTTCAAAGACAAGCTTTTCCCTCCCTGACCCCCTGGGCCTGGCTTGGAAAACTATTCCTTTAGACTTGGAGGGCGGCACCTGCTTTGGTCCTTTGCATAGCAGAAAGTATTCCTGTCTTCTAGGAATACCAGTGCTCTAGTGGGGAGCAACAGGAAACAGAAGATAAGGACATCATATAGTCAGTCAGAAAGTGCCACGTGGAGGGCCACTCAAGGAGGAGTGAGTAGAAGGGAGAGGGGCGCATAGCCCCCAGTAAAGTCATTTTGGGTCTGTGCGCAGCCAGGCTCTCTTCTTTCAGTGGGCTGACATCACATTCCTTGTTCCTAGAACCCTAAGTGTCACTGGACTAATCCTTCCTGGGTGCACCCTTCTTTCTTTCCCTGACCTCTGGGTCCTCAGGGGAAGTGGCCCAGGACTGAATCCTGGGCTGGGAGGTGATGCAAAAGGCTGAGAATGCTGGGGCTGGGCGGGGTAGTGCCTCTTGGTCCCTTGGTTTCTGTCCTGGTTACTGGTTTGCACATTTTAATTTAGTACCTGTGTTTCATGCTTGTACACATGTGTGTCGCAGCGAGGACAACTGCAGGGTTATGAGAATTCTGGGCACTTGTGCATTTTCAAAAATGATGCCAGTCTTAGGATCCCTCCTTGGCTCTCATAGAACATAAATCAGTCTCGTTTGTAAGTCTGGCACTGGGGCGTTTCTGGAAAGTTTGCTAAATGAAGTAAAATACTTGACTTCCATTTACAGTTATCATTTTGAGTTGGTTTGGCTTTTTTGTGGAGCACAGTGTTTTGGGGGAACATCTCTTTAGCTGTTATTGCTGCTACTAATGGTACCATTTATCTAATGTAAGACAGATCGTAATAATCAACTTTCATTTCTAGTAACTACAAACACACTGTTGTTTATATCTTTTAAGAAAGATTAAGATGACTTGTAGCCAGGGAATACATTTGGTTTAGCACCTTGACCTCTTATGGGAAGGTAGTTTTCTATCTTGAGCATAAATTCTTCATGGGAAAATAAATGTCCATCACACTCTTATTCAGATTAATACCCATTTCAGTAGGAAGATTAACAAATACAGCAATTTTCGTTTTGGTCCTTTGTTGTTATGAACTTCTAAGTGAAATGAAAGGAAGAAAAACTGCTGAGTGGTGGATTCCAGGGGGTGCAACTGAGAATTTTTCAAGTGCCTAAATGTGCTTATGTGAAGAAAAAACATGAGCCTGTAAGAAGGACTTCATCATTATAACGTTACAAAGAAGGTGGAACTGGGGATGTTTTTGAGTATACTTTCCTGATAATTGGGTTCCACGATGCATGTTGGTGTATGAACTCAGACTGTCTGAATGTCTAATGTGTCAGTGGAGAAAAAGACGCACAAAGGCCAGGTAACCCCCCAGTAGGCCCTTGGCATTCATTCATTACCCTTGAGCTTGGCCCTGCCAGGATCATCCCCATGGCCCAGTGTCCCGGCCGTAGCCCACTAGGTGATGCCCTGGGCCTTATGCCACTAAATAAACAACCCTCCTGTATCCCCCTGACCATGTGCCATTGGTCTCACACTTTGACTTTGTCTCTTTCCCTGGCCTTATTTCCTGGGCCTGATCTCCCTGGCCCTGTCTCTATGACAGGGTGCCTCTGGCTGTTCACCCCATGACCATGTTACAGGCCTTAAACCCCAGGAACCACAGCCAGGGCCTTATTGACCTTGACCATCTCTTATTGGCTTTGTCTCCTGCCCTTATCCCCCGGCCTCCTCCTCCTTCTCCCACTGGCCACATACCCTGGACTTACATCCCTGGCCATGTCTTTCTAGATATATCCCCTTGACCAAAACTCACTGGCCATAGATATTGGTGTTATCCCATGGGCTTTATGCCCTAATCTTACCTTCATGTCTTTAAGCCCATGAGCACATCCCTTTGGCTTTATATCATGACCATGTTCCCCTAGCCTGATCACCCTGCTGTTGTCCTCTTGGCCCAAGTGCCTTGGCCCTCTGATCCTGGCCATTTTTCCTGGCTTGAAACCCAAATCCCTGGACACTATATCCTTGGCTTATGATTTGGACAATTCCCCTGGCTTTAAGCCCTGGCTGTATCTTCTCTGCCACATGCCCTTGGTCTTACCTTTTAGCTTTGTCCTGTCAGTAAGAAGCCCATGACCGCCATCAGGCATACCCTTGGCCTTATCCCCAGGGACATGGGTCTCTGCCCTTAGCAGTGACCATATCCCCCTGGCCGTATCCTCCTGGACAAATAGCTGTGGCTTCAGTGGCCTGACCATATCTAAGTGTCCTTGTTCCCGTCACCTTACTTCCCTTAATGTGCTGGCATAAACACAGACCCCACTTCCCGGGCCATTGCGCCCCGGCCATAACTCTCTGGATGGAATCCTTCGACCTTAGGTCATGGGCACAGTCTATTAGTGTTGTTTCCCCAGAAATTGTGTCTTTGACCTCATGTTTCTGGCCTTATGGCTCTGAACACGTGTCCCGCCCACCACCTTGACCCCCGGTCAACCTTTGCCCCACATCCTACCTTTCCTTGAAATCCTTCCTCTGCTGGCGAAATCCCCTCAGCCTCTCCCCCTAGGCCTCTGTTCCTGCCTTCTGGCCTTCTCCCCACCCCATGGCCTTATTCCCTGGGCCTGACCTCCATGGTCCTGTTTCCAGGAACATGTGCCCCTGCCCTTCCACTGATCATATCCCTCTGGCCTTCCCTCCTGGACATATGGCCGTGGCTTGACCGGCCTGTTCATGTCTACGTGTCCTTAGTCCCGTGTCCTTACTTACCTTAAGGTACCGGCCATATTCACAAATTCCGTTTCCCTGGCTTTTACCACTGGCCATACTGCCCTGAATTCAGTGATTAGAATATAGGTCATGGGTGGTGTCTAGTGTATTTGTATTGTACTTGTATTTTGGCAAATAATGTCCTTGACCTCCCATCCGTGAACATAGGGCCCTAATGTCATGCTCTGTGAACATCCTGTCCCCTGCCCAGGCCCTGCCCCTGCCCCTGCCTCTGCCCAGGCCCTGCCCCTGCCCCTGCCCCGCCCTTGCCCCGCCCTTGCCCCTGCCCCTGTACACAAACCACAATCTCCTGTCCTCATTCATGGACTCGTTCCCATTATTTCATCGCCCACATACCCTGGCCTTCTATCCCTCGCCATGACATACTGGATATATCCCGTTGACCATTGGTCACTGCCTGTATACGTTGGTGTTGTCTCATGAGCCTTTATGTCCCGGGAGCACATCCTGTTGGCCTTGTCTTGTGACCCATGTTCCCCTGGCCTCAGTGCCCTGCCCTTGTGCCCTTGGTCCAAGGGCCTTGGCCCTCTCAACCTGGCCCTTTTCCCTGGCTTGAAACCGGAAGCCCTGGACCATACCCCCTCGACCTAAGATGTTGGGCCGGTTCCCCTGGCTTTAAGCCCTGGCCATATATCCTGACTGTATCCTCCCTCCCATGTGCCCTTGGCCTTAACTTTTGGCTTTGTCCTACCAGGATGCTGCTCATGAGCCCATGTCCCTGGCGGTGTCTCCTGTCAGTGATGCCCCTAGCCTTATCCCCAGGACCATGTTCCCTTGCCGTTACCCACTGACCTTACCCTCCTGGGCATACAGTCATGCCTTCATTGGCCTGGCCTTATCTAAGCGTCCTTGTTCCTATGGCCTTACTTCCTTTAAGGTAGTGGCCATATATACAGACCCCACTTCATTGGCCTTTGCCCCCTGGTCATATCACCCTGAATTCAATCTTTTGACCATAGGTCATGGGCGGTGTCTATGGGTGTTGATTCCCCAGGAATTGTGTCCTTGGCCTCAT
>NW_003852471.1:7149115-7150783 GCF_000181295.1 Otolemur garnettii | reverse complement strand
GGTGTTGTTTCTGTGGAAATTGTGTCCTTGCCCTCTTGTCCCTGGCTTTACATCCCGGACCCTATGTTCTGTCTATCACCCTACCCCTGCCCATCCCGTGCCCCTGCCCTGTCCTGCACTGCCCCCATAACCTCACTTCCCGGGACTAATGCCCTTGGCCTCTCCCCCTAGGCCTCTGTTCCTGGCTTTTGACATTCTCTCCCTACGCGGCCTTATTTCCTGGGCCTAATCTCCCTGGTCCTGTCTCCAGGACCATGTTCCCCTCACCTGTTACCCCTGAATGTAGATCATTGCCCTTAGACAGCCTTGGCTTCATTGGCCTCACCATATTGTATTGAACTTGACCCTGCCCTTGCCCGCCAGCTTCATCCCCCTTATCCCAGTTGTCACATACCCTGATCTTTGCCCCATGGTCTTATTGCCCTGGATTCAATCAGGTTCATGGGTGGTGTCTACTGGTAGTGTTTCTCCAGAAATGTGCCCTTGACCTCATATCCATGGTATACTTCAGACTACATGTTCTGTCCACCACTCTGCCCCTTGCCCGGTCCTTGCCGTGCCTCACCCCAAAAAACTTGCTTCCCTGGCCTAATCCCCTCAAACTCTCCCCCTAGGCCAGTGTTCCTGGCTTTAGGCCTTCTCTCACCCCATGTCCTTATTCCTTATTCCCCGGGCCTGATGTCCCTGGTCCTGTTTCTAGGACCATGTGCCCCTGCCCTTCCACTGACCATATCCCACTGGCCTCACCCTCCTGGACTGAAGGCCCTGGCTTCACTGGCCTGTTCATGTCTAAGTGTCCTTGGTCCCGTGTCCTTACTTCCCTTAAGGTACTGGCCATATTCACAGATTTCATTTCTCTGGCTTTTACCCCTGGCCATACTGCCCTGAATTCAGTGATTGGACCATAGTTCATGGGTGGTGTCTATTGGTTGTATTTTGGCAAATAATGTCCTTGACCTGCTATCCGTGAACTTAGGCCCCTAATGGCATGCTCTGTGAACATCCTGCCCCGTGCCCAGGCCCTGCCCCGCCCCTGCCTCTGCCTGCGCCCCTGCCCCAGCCCCTGTCACTGCCCCACCCCTGCCCCTGCCCCTGTATACAAACCACAATCTCCTGTCCTCATCCCTGGTCTCTTTCCAATTATTTCATCGCCCATATACCCTGGACTTATATCCCTGGCCATGACATACTGGATATATCCCCTTGACCATTGGTCAATGCCTGTAGACATTGGTGATGTCTCATGAGCCTTTATGTCCCGGGAACACATCCCGTTGGCCTTGTCTTGTGACCCTTGTTCCCCTAGCCTCAGTGTCCTTGGTCCAAGGGCCTTGGCCCTCTCACCCTGGCCCTTTTCCCTGGCTTGAAACCAAAAGCCCTGGACCATACCCCCTCGACCTAAGATGTTGGACCAGTTCCCCTGGCTTTAAGCCCTGGCCAGATATCCTGACCTTATCCTCCCTCCCATGTGCCCTTGGCCTTAACTTTTGGCTTTGTCCTACCAGGATCATGCCCATGAGCCCATATCCCTGGCCGTGTCTCCTGTCAGTGATGCCCCTGGCCTTATCCCCAGGGCCATGTTCCCTTCCCCTTACCCACTGACCATATCCCACTGACCTCACCATCCGCGACATACAGTCATGCCTTCATTGGCCTGGCCTTATCTAA
>NW_003852471.1:7143599-7148954 GCF_000181295.1 Otolemur garnettii | reverse complement strand
AAGGCCTTGGCTTCACTGGCCTGTTCATGTCTAAGGGTCCTTGGTCCCGTGTCCTTACTTCCTTTAAGGCACTGGCCATATTCACAGATTCCATTTCCCTGGCTTTTACCGCTGGCCATACTGCCCTGAATTCAGTGATTGGACCATAGGTCATGGGTGGTGTCTATTGGTTGTATTTTGGCAAATAATGTCCTTGACCTCCCATCCGTGAACTTAGGCCCCTAATGTCATGCTCTGTGAACATCCTGCCCGGTGCCCAGGCCCTGCCCCTGCCCTTGCCCCTGCCCCTGCCCGTGCCCAGCCCCTGCCCCTGCCACTACTGCTGCCCCTGCCCCGCTCTTGCCCCTGCACCTGTACACAAACCACCATTTCCTGTTTTTATCCCTGGCCTCTTTCCCATTATTTCATCGCCCATATACCCTGGCCTTATATCCCTGGCCGTGACATACTGGATATATCCCGTTGACCATTGGTCACTGCCTGTAGACATTGGTGTTGTCTCATGAGCCTTTATGTCCGGTGAGCACATCCCGTTGGCCTTGTCTTGTGACCCATTTTCCCCTGGCCTCAGTGCCCTGCCCTTCTGCCCTTGGTCCAAGGGCCTTGGCCCTCTCACCCTGGCCCTTTTCCCGGACTTGAAACCAAAAGCCCTGGACCATACCGCCTTGACGTGTGATTTTCGACCGTTTCTCCTGGCTTTAAGCCCTGACCATATGTCCTGACTGTATCCTCCCTCCCATATGCCCTTGGCCTTAACTTTTGGCTTTGTCCTACCAGGATCATGCCAATGAGCCCATGTGCCTGGCCCTGTCTCCTGTCAGTGATGCCCCTGGCCTTATCCCCAGGACCCTCTTCCCTTGCACTTACACAATGAATGTATCCCACTGACCTCCCGCTCCTGGACATATAGTCGTGCCTTTATTGGCCTGACCATATCTAAGTGCCCTTTTTCCTGTGGCCTTTCTTCCCTTAATGTGCTGGCCATACATAGACCCCATTTCCCTGGACTTTGCCCCCTGGCCATATCACTCTGGATTGAATGTTCATGGGCAGATTCTATTGGTGTCGTTTCCCCAAAAGTTATGTCCTTGACCTCAGGTCCCTGGCCTTATGGCTCTTACCACGTGTTCTGCCCACCACCTTGCCCCCTGTCAGCCTCTGTCTCACACCCTGCCTCTTTAAAAACCTTTTTCCTCTGGCCTAATCCCCATGGTCTCCCCCCGCTGTACTCTGTTCCTGTGTTTTGACCTTCTCTCCCTCCATGGCCTTATTCCCCACACCTAATTTCCCTGGCCTTGTGTTCAGGACCATGTGCCCCTCACTTGTTACCCCTGAAGATAGATCACTGACCTTAGACCCCTGGACTCACATCCTTGGCCTCATTGACCTCAGCATATTGTATTGCACCTGCCCCTGCCCTCATACCCCAGCCTTATCCCCCTTATCCCAATGGCCACACACCCTGGCCTTTGTCTCTGAATTCAATCCTTTGAGCATAGATCATAGGCGGTATATTTTGGTGTTGTATTTTGGCAAATTGTCCCCTTGACCTCATGTCCCTGGCCTTATGCCCCTGATGACATGTTGGACCAACATCCTGCTCCCTGCCCAGCCCCTTCTGTACCTGGCAAACCATAACTCATCCCTGGCTTTGTCCCCATCATTTCAGGGGCCACATACCCTGTCCTTATATCCCTGGCCATGTGCTCCTGGATGTATCCCCTTTACCAAAGGTCATTGGCTATAGATATTGGTGTTGTCCACCCCCCATCTCCCCACCACCCCACCCCAGCCTTGATGTGCCCAGTCTTACCTGCTTGGCTTTAACCCCATTAACACATTCCTTGGACCTTATCTTGTGACTATGGCCTCGTGGCCTGATTGCCCTGTCCTTTTCCTCTTGGCCTAGTTGCCTTGGCCTTCTGACTCTGGCCCTGTTTCCTGGCCTGAAATCCAAAGCCTTGTACCATGCCTCCTCACCTACGATTTTTGAGTGGTTCCTCTGGCTTTAATCCTGGCCATGTACACTGGCTGTATCTTCCCTCGCACTTGCCTTTGGCTTTACATGTGGCTTTGTCCTGCCAGGATCGTGCCCATGACCCATGGACCTGGCCATGACTCTGTCGGTCATGCCTCTGGCTTTATCGTCAAGACCATGTACCTCTCCCCTTACTACTAACCATATCCCACTGGCCTTACCCTGCTCAGAGATTGCTGTGACTTCATTGGCCTGACCATATCTAAGCATTCTTGTTTCCGTGATCATACTTCCCTTAAGGTACTGGCCATATACACAGACCCCATTTCCCTGGCCTTTGCCCCTTGGTCATATTGCTCTGGATTGAATCCTTTGACCTTAGATCATGGGGGGATTCTATTGGTGTTATTTCCTGGGAAATCTTGCCTTCAGGTTCGTGTTCCTGGCCTTAAGCCTCCCACCACATGTTTTCACCAGTGCCTTCCCTCGCCTCCCATTAAGTCCAACCTTGAAAACCTTGTTCCTGTGGCCCAATTGTTTTGGTCTCCTGTCTCTGAACTTATATCCTGGATTTAAGCTTTTGGCCATATCCCCAGAGCCTTACAAATGCCTCTGGTCTTATTTCCCTGGCTCTATTGCCTGTCCTCAACCCTGAGGAGGCTTCATCTCACTGGCCCATTTCTACTGATCTGGTCCACTAAGCCTTGGTCATTGGTCCTGGCCTTAAAACGTTGCGGTGTACCCCTCCTAACATATGCCATTGGTCATATCCCCTGGGGTTTTATCCCTGCCGTGATACCCCTGGATTGAACCCACTAAGCATATCCCCTCATTGTGCTTAGAGTTTCATTGTGTCCCCAAGGCCTTGTTCCCCAGGCTTTCTCTACTGAGTATAATTCTCTTGGCCTCAAGTGCTTGGTCTCATCAACCAAGTTTATATCTGTGGCCTTACTCAACTGACCCCTATCTCAGTGGTCACATACCCCTTGCCTTATGCCACTGGACTTACCTCCCTGACTTTATGTTGAACATGTGACATAACGTTGAACTTACCCACTGGCCTCATCTCCCTGGACTTCTCCCCATAACTTTGTCCTGTTGCCTCACCTCCCTGAGCACATGCTATTGGCCTTATCAAGTGACTGAGTTGTACTGGCCCTATCCTGTGATTCTCTCCCCGGCCTCATCCCCTGCCCTTTGGCCCTTGGTTGTATCTCTTTATCTCATCACCTGGTACCTCTCTTCCTGATCATGTGACCTTGGCCTAATTCGGTTGGCTGCCCACCCTTGGCCCTGACGATTGCTATTTGTTCCCCCCTCCACATATCTTCCACACCTCTTTTGTGACCTCTGACCCTGGCTTGATCCTCTTGGCAGTGGCGTTTCTCTGATCTTGTCCCTTTTTCCTCGTGGCCACATACACTGGCCTTATTTTTGTGGTCTTTTCCACCTGGCCATGTCTCCCTGGATTTATTTAGCACCATGACCCCAGGTCATCGGCTGTGGATAATTGGTTTTGTCCTCCAGGGCTTTATCACTCGATTGGTTCTTCTTGGAGTGACCTCTCTGTTCTTCAGTGAATCTTTGGTCTGTGGAGAGAAACAGGGAGTCACGGAGAGTGGAAGTCCTCAGTGTGGAGGGCAGGAGCTAGGCCTGGGCATAGGGCAAATCTGTGATGAGGACTAGATTAGGTCCAGGTGCCCCTGGAGGCGGATTTGGGGTACACAAGTTCCAGAGTAGGTTATTTGACATCTGGCTCCCAGTGCGTAGTGGGGCGTGGGCAGTACAGATGGGGCTGGGTGCAGAGTGGTGAGGGATGTCATGGGAGAGGGACCTGAGGGCAGGAGGGAAACTCAGGGTGTGGGAGATTTTAGAAGTAGTATGGGAACAAAAGGAATTTGGACTCAGAAGGCTTATTGCAGTGGCTGAGGGCTGAACTCCACGGAGAAGCAGAGAGCCTTCTGTGACAGGAAGTAGTGGAATAGTGTGGACTGGGTGTCCTGTGCTTCTCTCTACACTGCTGTCTAATTGAACTTGTGCCAGTGAACTCTTTCCATGAGTACCTGCAGGGGTGAGAGGAGGAGCAGCACCAATTCAAGGCTGGTTCAACTTGGGTGAAACCCACATGAAATTGCTAGCACACCCAAAATTGTGATTTGACCTCATGTCCAAACAATTAAATTCTATTTTATTTATCTCTAAAGAGGATCAGGTCCCTTTTGATGTGTAAGTGACTGGTTTTGGAGTCAGTAAGAATTGATTATGGGACACGATTAGGTAAGTTTGCATCCATTTCATAATGTTACGCTTTTCTAATAAATAGCAGCCGTTGTATTTGTTGTGTCCTGCTGTATGTTCGGGTTTAGGATCAACAGGCCCCAGTGGCTCTGAAAGGGAATATGTTGAGTAAGATTCTCATAGGAGTTGCCTTAATCACAGAAATAATGGAGGAAGCTATCAGCGGGACACATAACTTGTTAATCATCATTTCAGGACAGCAATGGGAAGAGGGTTTGAGATAGCTCTGAAGTGTACTTCCACGGGAAATATTGATAATTTCTAGATGGCAAGGACAAGTTCGCGCTGGAGAAGGCTGTGCCTGCATTTCAAAACCTTCTGAGTGAGAGTCGACTTTTTGTCTTTATCTGTCATTTTGTCTGAATGTGGCTTTTCCACTTGTATCTCTTGTAACTCTTGATCCCTCATCCTGGCCTGAGGGCTGCAGCTCAGTCGTGTGGGACTGTCTGCATCTCTGACCTTGTCCCTGGCATGGGGACCACACACCGTAGGAGTTCCCAGCTCACCCTCAGGTGCCCCTCCGGAGATAGACTGGAAGTCCTGCCAGGCCTGCCCTGAAGAGAGCGGCTGTCGTCTCCTTTAGAGAAGCGTTGCATTTTACACGGTTCCCACCTGCTTCCCATTACACCTGCAACGTAGTAGTTCCAGCACTCAGGGAACACTCTCTGAGTGCTTGCTGGGTGCCCGGCACAATCTCCGTGTGTGATTTAATTTTAGGAAGGTCAAGGGGGGAGGTGTATCAGTGGAGGAACAGTGCACATGTCACATTAGTCCAGAGCCCATGCTCATGCCATCATAGCCAGAGTAGATAATAATACCCTTTCTGAATATTATGGAAATCTAGTCCTCAAGAAAGGAAAGTCACTGAGCACTCGCCTGGTGCCGGCGATCCAGTGCCAGGTGTTGGCAGCGTGGGCAGGGGAGCGAGCAGAAACACGCTGCAGGGTGCAGGATGGCAGGAGGGTCCAAGCCCTGGAGGAGAGTGAAGGGGAAGAGGGCTTGTGCCTGCAGCTGTGAAATGCCGAATGGGAAGGTAAGGAGCAGGGGTGTTTGTGGGAGGGGAGTTCAGGTGTATAGGC
>NW_003852471.1:7142253-7143458 GCF_000181295.1 Otolemur garnettii | reverse complement strand
GAAGACTCTCAAAACAGTGCCAGTTTCAATTCACCTGAAAGCAGAATCAATTCCTTTTCCTCCACAGTTGCAGTGGCTCATCCACCAGCTGGCATCTCTCTAACGGGATAAGGAGTGGGCCTGACTGGTATTGGCCAACTGTCATCGCAGGTATCACGAGACTGCAGGGCCATTCTGGGGTACTGTCCCCCAGTAGACTCTGCAGTGGGAGCTGCTGTGCTGCAGATGAGACCCTGGCCCTTGTGCTGAGAGACTGTGATGAGGATTTTGTTGATGACTCCGTGTCCTCAAACCCTCATGGTCTGCAAACTGGACGTCTTCTTCTCGGGAAGCTGCTAATGGGAGGAGTGGGACGGGGTGCTTTCCCTCCTGTGTTCTGTGACTCCACCACTGTCCTGGGCTTTTTGTTTGTGAGGAGTAGGCTGGAGGATGAGAGAGGGAGAAGAGTTGCAGTGGCTCATCCGCCTGCTGGAAACTGAAGAGTCTCTTTGCTTTCAACTCACATTGGGATCTGCAGCCTTGATAACAGGTCACTGAATTGTCTCCTGAAGATCTTGACATGTCTGATCTTTAAAGTTTCTCTTTGTTGTGAATCCGGAGGTAGGTGGGTGTTCAAGCATCAGTGACTGAGAATGTGACTTTTTAAATTAGGAAATAGTTTTTTGTAAATTGCTTTTAGAAATCATTTATATGTACAGCACTTGTTTATCCTATACGTGTGTCATCTCTGTGACCCCCAAAAACTTAGGGTAAAATTGACCAACATGGTACTTTCCCAGGCACATCTTTTGTTCCAACTGTGAATGCAGAGGACGTAAATAGAACTGTAGGCTGGAGAAGCAGAGAACAGCACAACTCACTTAAACTTTGAATGAGTTTTTGTACAATAGTACCTTGTCCCACCACTGCAGAGTTCCCTTAGTGCTTTTGAATGAACTGAGAAATTGTAATTATTTGAAGAAATCTCTATGTAAACATCAGGACTAAACAGGTGTTCTCGTCTGTCCTGTGCAGACTGCAGGTGGACTTGCACCAAGGTTTCCAGTGTGTGTGAAGTGGAACTGATATTTATAAGAATTTGAGGTCAAGTACTTTGGTTGTCCTTGAGCAGGTAAGCAGACCTTGTGGCTAAGCCCTGGACTCTCACTGTAAGCTGGACTGATGTTCACAGAGACCCACTCTGTTTTACCTCCCTTCCCCTTCCA
>NW_003852471.1:7138944-7142093 GCF_000181295.1 Otolemur garnettii | reverse complement strand
TTCTGTGGCCTCACTATGTTATATCAAGGATCCCTCTCTAGCCCCTGTGAATGAGCACATGAGCTGTCTTTCTCCTGAGGGACCCGGGAGCTTAAGTGAAGAAACAGTGTGCCACCGTGTGCTGTCCTCCGTCAAGGTAAATCCAGTGAGGATGAATAATAAATGCTGAAGGTTTTGTGCTTATTATATATGAGTCCACTTCCATGCCAGTCCTCTCTCTATGGATTTAACTTTCCCACTGGGGGTCCAGCTTGGAGCTTACTACACAGGATCCTGCTTGGTAAGTCCTCAGATCCATGGAGTTGGGAACATCATCAAGAAGGTAAGAGATGGGGAGGCCTGTGCCGGCAGGCCTGGCCTTGGGGAGGGCAGCCCAGAAACAGTGTATGTTGTTGGTTTTCTGCAGCCTTGCTCTTCCAAACAGGCTCTGACAAACAGGGAACCCTGAGCATTGATACCAGCTGGGAGCTCGTTAACTTGCAAAATCTCAGCCCTCACACCCTCCTACAGCCTGACAGCCTGCACTGGGCAGTGTTCCCAGGGGATCCTCTGCTTGTGAGCATCTGGGAAGCAACAGCTCGAGGGGCCGTGTGAGGTCTTTGAGCCAAATGTGCAGTGACTTTAGGCTTCTCCCTGGCCTGCAGCTTCTCAAGGAGGAACGCCTCCCAGGCTAACTCATTCCAGAGCTATTGGTTGGTTCAGCATTTGGAGTGTGTAGCGTGAAAGACCACAGGAAGAGTGTATTTATGAAGGACCTGCCCTGTGCCAGGTAGTGTGGCCTTAGGGGTGGAAGTTTGGGTATTCATAACGGAAAAAAAGTTTGTAGAGTATAAAACAAAACTGATTTTTTATTTTCTAGTCATCTCCGTAAATCTACATAGTGGTCAATGAAGTCTTCCCTGGTGGATGGGGATTTGAGAGAAGCAGAGGAGACTGAATAAAGGTGAGTAAGAAGCATAGTTTTATATTTGAGATAAGGGTGTGGTAAACAGTAAAAAAAAAAAAAAAGGATCAGAAGTATAATACTTTGTCTTAAATGATGACTTACAGTTTGAATAATCAGCACAAATTCAAGATCCTATGTTTTAACAAGTACATTAAATTAATTAGCGGGAGTTTATCCCTGCTGCCTGGGCAGCCAGGCTAAGAACTGCTCTTCTCAGCTGACGTAGAGGAAGACCCCACTAGGGACCGAGCACGGGCGGAGCTGCACGTCCTTCCCGGCTTATTTGTTGTTCTTCGGTGGGTATTTTAATCTTCTGTGTAGGAAAAAATTTCCTTGACTGTTCCCTTCTGGAAACCTACATTTCCCATTTAGCTGCTTTAGCAAGGACGTCTGAGCCAACATCTTCATTAATCTGTGCCATTCAAGCAGCCCCCTAAAATGTCAAAGGGATAGTTATGAAAATGAGCATATAAATGCCTAAAATGTTGGGCGCAGATGATCTAAATAGAACAGAACAACATTCACCGAAATAGTTTTATAAAGGGCATGTAATTAGTCCAAATGTATTGTGCCTAGTGCCCATTTAAGTGTCTAACACCCTTTGTAAGAAAGTTATTGGTGCCACGTGGGGTGAATCTGTTGCTTGTGGCCGTTGTGTTTTTCAGGAATATACTGGAGGTCCAGAAGCCTGAACTCAGGTGAAAGGCACCGCAGGGCCTGTGGTTCTTTAGAGCTCGGTGGGAAGTTTTTCTATTTGTAGAAGGAAATGAAGATTAAATGCCACCTATAATCTCAACTGCTGTGGCCATTGTAGCTGATGAACTTCATAAGTAAAGCCCGTTCCCACCTGTTGGATCCATCCGACGTGTGGAAAGCACTCCTAAACAGGAAGAGATAGAAGCCAAAGAGTGGACCAAAAGCTGAAGACACCCCAGGGGTAAACATCTATAAACCTACTTGTGGTAAAAGAAGCAATGTATTTGGAATATTATTTTAAATAATTCATTTCGATCTAATTTTATATCCATAGTTCTAAGAAAAAATAGCTTTGATAAACTTGGAGTTTATGCCACAGATGCTTTGGAGGGTTTTGGGAGAGAAGAGACTGGGAGGACATTGTTTGAACTCTGTGGACCCTGCTTATCTTTGAATATTTTGACCGTCCTTCACAGGTTCCCAGGGACTTGGCATGGAAAGGAAGAGCAGGCATGTGAAGGCTGCCCAGGGCAGGTGAGTGATTTATTTGCCCAGGGTGGTGAGTGATTTGTTTCCCTGAACCAGCTAGCTATCCTGGAGGGGGCGGAAGAGGTGGCGGGCCGCGGGAAGTCTATAGAGTGTGGCCTCAGACAGTGTCAGCTGCCATCCCGGTCCTACCCCTTCCTAGACAGGCAAGTGCGGAGTTTCTCTGAAGTATTTTCTACATAACTCAGTGATACGAGTATCTGGGGGAAGGATACACCACCTTCCCCCAAGGGCAGGGTAGCTGCACTACTAACAGTTCCATAATTTGGGACCAATCTCAGATTGGAGAATGATCTAAACAAGGATGGCTAGAAGGTTGAAAGTCACTTAGGAAGGTGTTCTCAAGGGTGCGTGCAGTGTTCACAGTGTTCCAGTTTGCTGCGTGAAACACTGAAACAGGGAAGGAAGTGCAAAGTCAGCCTTCAGGGTCAAGGGCTGGAGATCTTAATGGTGTACAAAACAAGGGCAGAATAAGGAGAGACTGGAAGCAAAAGAAAAAGTGACACATGATTTTACAATGGAATTTTCATGGTCAGAGTTGCATGTTATCATTTAAACAATCAGTGACTCTTGTAAGTGTCATTATTTCATATCTGTCAGTGGCATTTTTAATTGTGCAAAGTCTCATTTTTTTTGAAAAAGTAAATTGAATTGGTTGATGGTCACTTTTAAAATTTGAAAATTTACATTGCAGTACGTGGCTGGAGCAACTAGCCGAGTTCTAATTCCTTGTGGCTGAAAAGGATTCTAAGAAACAGTAAGGACAGCGGAACGGGATGAATGTACGTGTTTCTCATTTTGGATTAAAAACTCTGGTTTGCAGTTTGGGGTGTGACATGTAGTGGTGGAGATAGAATCCACTGTTGAATTAAAATATCACTAAAAAGCAATTGAAATGGGCTCAGCGCCTATAGCTCAACCGGCTAAGGCGCCAGCCACGTACACCTAAGGTGGCGGGTTC
>NW_003852471.1:7134553-7138740 GCF_000181295.1 Otolemur garnettii | reverse complement strand
AAAACAATTGAAATGGTCAAGTAGGTGGGCATTACAGAAGTTATGACCCACTCTGATTTCTCCTTTCTACTTATTTTTCTTTTTGTTTCCTTTACTACATGTTGTCTACAAAAAATTCTGATTCTTTTATCCTTTAGTATATTTATTTTGTTGCTTAAATGTAATGATGTCAGGGACTGCTAAGTGCTCTGGGCATTTGTTTATCAATGGACTTTTGACCCTTTTTCAGTTGTGTCTATGGTATTCAGCAAGGTTTATGTGGGTAGAAGGATCTGGTAACCACCAGTGAGGACCTAGCAAAGAAGTGTAGCATTGCAGGGTCTCATGGCTTTATCTCTCGAAATAAAACTGTTTTGGAATCTTACTCACTTTTCAGGTTTTCAGCCCCAGTTTTAGCATAAGCATAGATGTAATTAGTTCTACTCTCAACATTATACCATTCAATTAGCCAGTTTGAAACAGGCCTATTTATTCAAGTTAAAATGACCTGTGAAGAGTCTATGTTTGACCTCTGTGTGTTGGAGGTTGTGTTGGTTTTGTAGGTATTCCCTGCCTTGTTAAATAAGTGAACCTGAAAGATAATTACAGTTTCATCACCTGAAATGCTACAATGATCAGATATAGCCTGCACCAATGGGAATATTGAGTATTCTTCTAGATTGTTTTAAAAACCACATTATTAGGCCTCTGGTTTAAGTTTTTGTATCTTCTTTAATCATACTCTGCATTGTAAGATGTTTTTTGGTTTCCACTCTTTTTTCAGGCCTATCTGGGATCCTGTGTCACTATTAAGCCGTCTTCACTACAGGGAGCTTTGAGAGCAGGCGGAGTTGAAGACAAATGCTGGAGGCTACATTGCAAAGAGATCTTGCCCTCCCTTACATGGTTTCCAATATGCTGAAGGATACCATAGTGAGATTATTTAAGGTGGAATTCCTATGATATTCAAAAGAAAGTGTTGATTTTGATGACTTCCTTTTCCATATCGCCAGTCATACCAGAATTTTATTTCTAGTAGTTATCAGTGGAGAAAGTAGCCAGGAAGTCATGTTGTACCTGACATAAGCATGTTGGAAAAATCCTGACAGCGGTAAGCAAGCAAGTTTGGGAAACATTAAACCTAGAATGGAGGTTACAGGGCAAGTTAAAACCCTAAACTCTTGCCAAGATCCTGGAACTTTGCATGTCCTCTCTGAGAATTGAGTTAATTCAAATTTTATACTACTTTTTGTAATTGATCCTTCTTGTGCTCTGACAGGCGTTTGGTTCAGGATGACCAGATTTGATCCATTTCACCAAGCAGAAGTGGTTACCTGAAGGAGGCTGAGCCCATGGTTCTGTCCTTCCATCTGCTGGGATCCTGACTTCCCTTGGTCGGCGGCCCTGTCGATGTCCATCCCACACCCTGCTGGCTACATCTTCCCAGGACACACCCAGTTCAGAATGATTAAGAATTCCCAAGCTTTATGTGTTGAATGACAATGCAGTTATATTAATCAACAAATAAAAATTTACTTTTATCTGAGTATTTTTCCAATGTTCTTTGTGATACATTTTAAGTCGCACTCCTGCTAGTTTCAGATTCAGTATTTCACTATGGTGCTTTTAAAAAAAATGGACAGCACTCAACTGGAAGAATCACTTGAAGATACTGCCTATCCTTGTTCGGAACGCCATACAGTACATCTTGAGGTGATTTGAGGACTTGGGGAGTACACTGCCATGCACCAGAACACCACTAGATGGCGAAGGCCATCCTTTGATGCCCTTTCTACAATCTAGAAAGTTAAGTTTCCAAGTCAACAGGTTAGATGCATATTAATAAATTGTCGGTACACATGAACTTCAGTGTTGCAATTTTCAAATTTCAAATGGCTATAGATGACTGGGGTAAGGGTGGGAAATAGTCCTCACCTCTTGGCATTTTCTCACATTCCCTCTGGTATTTACAATGCCTGTAGGATCCTTTACTTAGACCTAGCGAACTTTGCTGATCCATAGTAGAAGCAGCTAAAAAGGTGAAGGGAGGAAACTAGATCAATTACTGAGCTAGTATTTGTTGAGTCGGTGGTTTGCTTCACCAGACATGTATGCCCTTTCACACAATACAGTAGGAAGAGGAAAAATCAACCACAGCATTCTTTACCACTCTCAGCAATCAATGGAGACTACTTTTGTGATCAAATGTGATTGAGGGCACAGTTTTCCTTTGTGCCAAAAGGATAAATTTTTCAGCGGTTAGTAGTTGGGTGACCTTAATTGGGTTTTGCCGCTGTCTACCTGATGCCTGGGTCATAGCCTGCTGGATGAGGCCTCAGGCTTACAGCCTGCCCTGTACTGCAGATCTCAGTTGTAGGTCCAAACCTCCTGGACGTTTGACCCACCTGCTGTAAGTGGGTTTTCCCAAACCCCCATTTGGGGGTTCAATTAATTTGAAGTGTAGCATCTCAGAATCCTAGGAGACACTTCACTTACAATTACTTGTCTAGTAAGGTACAGTGAAGAATATAAATGTATTTTCCTACAATATCACACTTTCCAAGTGTATGACATTTTCTGAGTTCAAAAGGTAGTGCCAATCAGATCCAGAAGGGGAAAATACCAGCCCATGATTTTTCTGTAGAATATTCTTTTCACCCAAATGCCAGGAAACAGCATAATGGACATAAGAATTTGGATCTCTTGTTCTCTTTAGTGCCCACTTAGGTAGTTTGTTTGGGGGTGCTGTTTAGTAAGAGCAGCAAAAGGAAAGTTGCATATCCTTGTGCCACATGAATTATTTTTTATTTCTAATTTTTTTATTAGTCTAATTTATGTGGCCTTTAAAATGGTCATCTGCATTATTACTGGGAACATTTTCTCTTATAGTTTATTATATGAAATAGAACGCTTCAATACTTAAAGTCACTTTAAGTGTGACATCGTATAGTTTTTTCTTAGGAAGTACAGCATATTTTCAGTGCAAATGGTATAGGTGACTGAAGTGTTAAGAGGAACTACTGAATTCCTCATCTGTTTTTAGATGGGACAAAAACTGAAATGCTCTTAAGGTAACACAGTTGACTACCTTTGCAGAGATACTGGGAAAAGCGGGTAAAAATGGCCATTGCCAACCTGGCCTTGTAGATTAGTGATCCTGATGGTATCTGGAGAGGGTAGAAGGTCTGAATGGTTGAAGTGGCAATAAAAGCATCAGAGCCACGTCACAGCCCCGTGTTTATACACCAGGAAAAAGTCCTGGAGAGAGTCCTGGAGAGAATTTTAATTAGTTGTTTACTTGGACTCAAGCTGTGTTTGGGAATACCAAGTTTCTAGCATAGAAAGTGTTGTTTGGGGCTCAGCACCTGTAACCCAGCGGCTAGGTTGCCACACTGGGGGTTCGAACCCAGCTGTGGCCTGCCAAACAACAATGACAACTACAACACACAAAAAATTAGCCGGGCCTTATGGCGGGCACCTGAAGTCCCAGGTACTTGGGAGGCTGAGGCAAGAGAATCGCTTAAGCCCCAGAGTTTAAGGTTGCTGTGAGCTGTGACGCTACAGCACTCTACTAAGGGTGACATAGTGAGACTCTGTCTCAAAAAAAGAAAGTATTTGGTTAGTTATAACCTTGAGTTCACAGAATTATGCAAATTTGGCAGTAAAGGCAGTGGAGGCAGTGCCAGCTGAAGTGCTGCGCTGCTTTATGGCAGTAAGCAAATTCTTAACCTAACTGTTGTTCCCTTTGGCCAAAAGGATGCAAATGCCCTGCACCGCGGGCTGTGGTGAGCAGGGAAGGAGATGGCAGCGCAGGTCGGGGAGCGGGCGGCCAGGAGCGCTTGGTGGCCGCAGGTGACATCACTCTGCCCCTTCCCCCCTCCGGGCCCGCCCCGCACTGGCGCTGTGCTCCTGGAGGCCACTGGGCGGCGCTAGCGCAGCCAAAGCGGCGCGGAGAGGTCCGGAGAGACCGAATCCCCCGGGGCGGGCCGGAGGGGGCATGTGGGGTCCCCACTCAGAAAACCCCAGGGTTCCTTCCTTTGTTTTCAAGCACTTTGTGTGTGGCTCTGCTTAGTAAATTGTTATAACGCAGCTCAAACCCATTCAAAACTTTCTGTGTTGTCATCACTGTTAGCAAATGTAGTGTTCCTTCCCAGAATCCTTAGTGATTCACCGAGAGGTTTTAATTTAAAATGTTAGCATCATAAAAG
>NW_003852471.1:7133485-7134256 GCF_000181295.1 Otolemur garnettii | reverse complement strand
TGGGATGGTATGCAGACTCAGAACTAGCTTAGCAGAACGAAGGAAAATTTCCTTCTCTTCCTTAAGACTTGCCACGGGAATAACGGGCCACACTGGCTCTTCTTAACTGGTCTGAAAATATTGTTACTATCCCAGCATCAAGCCAATGGTGGTCAAGAATTTGGATATGTTTTTGCTTAATTTCCGTGAAGAAACAGTCGATTGTGGATGAAGGGAAGAGAAATAAACCTGTTTTTGACACTGCTCATGTGTCTCTTCTTTGTATTGCTATTTACTTACAAGGTATATATATATTTTTAAATCATAGCTGTGTTACATTAATGCAATCATGGTGTACGATGTTCTGGTTTTATATGCCATTTGAAATATTTTCATCAAACTGGTTAACATAGCCTTCACCACATTTTCTTAGTTATTGTGTTAAGATATTTATATTCTACACCTAGTAAATTTCACACGTGCCCTTGTAAGACCCTCCCTTCACCCAGCCTCCCCCCTCCCTGCCCCTCCCTTTCCCCTTTCCACTTCTTCTTGGGCTATAATTGGGTTATGGCTTTCATAAGAAAGCTATAAGTTGGTTTCATAGTGGGGCTGAGTACATTGGATAATTTTTCTTCCATTCTTGAGATACTTTGCTAAGAAGAATATGTTCCAGCTCCATCCATGGAAACATAAAAGAGGTAAAGTCTCCATTTTTTAAGGCTGCATAATATTCCATGGTGTACATATACCACAATTTATTAATCCATTCATGGGTCAATGGGCACTTGG
>NW_003852471.1:7132071-7132875 GCF_000181295.1 Otolemur garnettii | reverse complement strand
CCTATTCTTTAAAAAATATCCAGTCTCCGGTGTTCTGTGATAGCACAAAATAGACTAAGCCATACATCTTTTAAAATTCACATGATTTAGAGGCTTAAAAAGATGGAATTTAACATTTAGCTCATTAGCCAGGGCCAGGCAGTTATCTGTGCAGTTCAGGCAAAAGTACTATAAGGTTTAAGGCAAATGGAGAGCTTTTCTGGCTTGAATTTAGAAACAACTTCCCCATCAGAGCCTAAAGGGTCACAAAAATTAGAGTAACTTGACTAGAAGATATCTTAGTAGCATTCCCCTGAGTTGAAGGACATTATGACATATTTGTACAACACACACTTTCTTTTAGACTCAGATGTTGAACAAAAATAATAGCAAATTCTCAAAAAGCATAACTCACTCAGTCCCTGAAGTACTAAAGCAAATCTAGTTTTACGAGGCTGCCTTCAAATTGAGGTTAAGGGAAGTTGGAAGTGGATAAGAATACCATGGCGTCCTTTCCAGGGTAATGTTGCCGAACTTTTATCACGCTGTTCCCGTTTTCCATAATGTGTATTTTATCAGTTAAAGTACTCCAACTCCATCAGGGAAATATCAGTCATGCTTTAATTCAATCATTTTATTTTTAGAATATTTAAAAAGTGTTTTTCAAATCCACAATAAAATAATTTAATAAATAGTATAACATAAATAAATATAAGTTAGTTCACATTCTTTCATGAACACAAAATTATATAAATAAATAGTTTAAAATAAATTATCCTTGCATATTTGTTTCTACAAACACTTTGGTACAGAAATAGCTTATAA
>NW_003852471.1:7130607-7132051 GCF_000181295.1 Otolemur garnettii | reverse complement strand
AACATCTTTCCAAAAGGAACATATTAGTTTGCATTCCCACCAGCAGTACAAAAGTGTTCCCTTTTCTCCACATCCACGCCAACATCTCTGGTTTTGGGATTTTGTGATGTGGGCTAATCTTACGGGGGTTAGATGATATCTCAAGGTGGTTTTGATTTGCATTTCTCTAATGATTAAGGACTTACAAGGTATTTTTAAAGCCTCCTGTCACTTATCCTTCCCTCAGGTCAGGGAAGAGCTGCTATTGCCTGGTCTTTGGGCAATAGCTGTCTGGTTCTTGGACTGAGGCTCGTGACCATAGACCAGGGTAATTTGTTCATCATGTGTCTGCACAGATTGAGGGTCCTGTGTGTGTCCTCCTTGTCACCATAGGAAGGACTACACTGTCCTCTCCTGCAAGGGTGGCAAGGTGTGTTTTTATTAAAACCAGTCAGATTCTCTGGATCCCTCACCTGTCCTGCACCTCTCTTTTTGAGACTTTCTGCACATCATGGGGCCTGTTGAGTTGTCTTGGAAAAAGTTTCTCCCTCTGCTTTATGTGGAAGCACATCCATTCTCCAAAAGCCCATCACAGTTTAAACATGTTCCCATGAGAACAGTGACTTCCAGCAGTCTGCCTACCCCTTTTCCTGTTTTATGGAAGTCCTTCTTGGAATGAAGCTGCCCTCCACCTGTTGAAGGGCTTGATCCCAGCTGTTGACAAGCAGGATTTATAGCTGATAAGTAAAGGACTTGTCCAGGTGACAGGAATTCTAGGCCTCTCTTCCCAGCTGCCTTGGGTTGAGGGTCCTGATGACGGCTCTGCAGCTGCTGATGCTACATATAGTCCCGGGGTTGGTGCCTTCTGTGTCTGAGCTGGGAGCTCTTGCTCCACCCTGGAGCCCACTGTGGGTTTAGAGCGAACTCCTTCCAATGATGCTGTAATTCTCTAGTTGGGAATCCTCAGGTTAGTCTGCCACTGTTATTCTACAAAAGTCTATTGCTTGTTGTGACCTCTGACATGACTTATTTTCAGAAGGGGAGATGCTCTAAGCCTTGGTAGCAGTGTTTTCAATCAACCTTGGAAAATAAAAGATGGTTCTGTTAGTTATCAAAATAATTATAGGAAAGTACTTGGAATAGTTTAGTGAGTTTTTAATTTTTCCTTAGCCCCAGAGGGAAATCTTACCTGGAATCAGCAGTGGGGCCTCACTGAGAGGAGAGGGTGCTAAGGGGGTTACTGAAGAGCCTGCCTGGACCTGGCCTGCTCTTGGCAAGGCCACTTGCAAACCCACAGATGAGATGATTGCTGGGGCCTCTTGAAGCTGCAGCCCAGGAGTGAGTTTCTAAGACATCTCCAACATAATAGGAAGTAAAGGACTTTCCTGGTCACTGGTGTGGTTTGATTTGCTGACATGCTGTTTTTGAAGGATAGTAACCACATAATTCTAAACCATAGCTACTT
>NW_003852471.1:7129191-7130587 GCF_000181295.1 Otolemur garnettii | reverse complement strand
AGTCTGGGCGACAGGAGACACAGGGATGGAACCATTGAGATAGGCCAAAACTGTTCCCCACCCCCACTGCATTTAAGAATTGTGTTTCTGCTCCAGCCTTTTAGGAAGAATTCAGATAGCTCATCACTCTATCAATAGTCACTGCACGAATTCTGAAAGCATGAAGAAGTACAAAGAGCTTGACTTTAGTTTTATAAAAGTTTGTTTCTTCATGGGAAGATGGGTGCATCACAGTCTCGCTGGTGGAATTCAGGTCCTAAGATAGTGAATAGTAAACATTCATAAATGGTACTCCAAAATGAAAACATTCTTCTATAAAGATGGATAAAACCAATCTATGCCCCAAAGCCTGCAACTCATCCCTCGTTATACTCTTCCATCCAACCTAAACACAGTCATGGCCAGATCTGGCCTGGAGAACCTGCGAGGTGCAGTACTCATTATCCAAGCACGTACTTTTTCGGTGAACTCTGAAAAGACCCTTAAAGCTATTCAGAAAGTCATTGGGAGTTGTTTTTTTTTTTTTTTTTTTTTTTTTTTTGAGAACTCGGAATATTTCATTTTTATGTCCTCATTAAGGAGGAATAGGATTATCAAAACAGTAAAATTAGGGTCAGGTGCAGAGGCTCATGCCTGTAACCCAGCACTCTGTGAGACCGAGATGGGTGGATTGCCTGAGCTCAGGAGTTTGAGGACCTGTCTGAGCAAGAGCAAGGCCTTGTCTAGTGTTTGTACAGGCTGGGATCAGGCCACTTACAGCCACACGTTCGCATCTCAGCCTCTGTCTCACATAAGCTGACATGATCTTCTGCTTTAGATTACTTGCCTATAAAAAAAGACTATTAGGAGGATTATATGTATTTGTGGTAAACACTTAGAAACGTGTCTGGAATTCAGTGAGCACACAGTAAGCGTGTAATATTTCTTCTAAAATAGGTTCCATGGATATATTTGATGTTACACTGATGTTGTCATTCATACTCATTTTAATATCAAGTATAAAGACAAACAAATATTACTCAAGTTTTTATGCTTTTTCTCACCCAATACATTGCAATGACAAAGCAGATACACATCTAATTTCATGTTTTTTATTATAAGCCATTCCAAGTACCCAACTCAATTTTGGGAAAATGAGAGCGAATTTTTTTCTCTTATTATACGTAGTGTAATGCAGTTTGCATAAAACTAGGCAGACATAATTATGGTAGGTGGTTTAGAGCGAACTCCTTCCAATGATGCTGTAATTCTCTAGTTGGGAATCCTCAGGTTAGTCTGCCACTGTTATTCTACAAAAGTCAATTGCTTGTTGTGACCTCTGACATGACTTATTTTCAGAAGGGGAGATGCTCTAAGCCTTGGTAGCAGTGTTTTCAATCAACCTTGGAAAATAAAA
>NW_003852471.1:7124529-7129171 GCF_000181295.1 Otolemur garnettii | reverse complement strand
GTAACTAATATAAACATAAGCGTGAGGACTCCAGTATGGCTTCAGTAGGACCAGGTCAAGCCTCCCCTTCCCCAGTTCTTAACTTACATTCTATTAGAATTTCTACCTTTCAAATTTTTATCAAACTGGCTTTAAGATTGGGAGGAATCTCAGCCTTTTAGGAAGAATTCAGATAGCTCATCACTCTATCAATAGTCACTGCACGAATTCTGAAAGCATGAAGAAGTACAAAGAGCTTGACTTTAGTTTTATAAAAGTTTGTTTCTTCATGGGAAGATGGGTGCATCACAGTCTCGCTGGTGGAATTCAGGTCCTAGGATAGTGAATAGTAAACATTCATAAATGGCACTCCAAAATGAAAACATTCTTCTATAAAGATGGATAAAACCAATCTATGCCCAAAAGCCTGCAACTCATCCCTCGTTATACTCTTACATCCAACCTAAACACAGTCATGGCCAGATCTTGCCTGGAGAACCTGCGAGGTGCAGTACTCATTATCCAAGCACATACTTTTTCAGTGAACTCTGAAAAGACCCTTAAAGCTATTCAGAAAGTCATTGGGAGTTGTTTTAGAAAGATACAGTTCTTTTAAGATGACATTTGCTGCAATATCTAGTTAATTTTTATATATGTTACATTACTAAGCCCAGTTCTATTTAGAACAGAGAGGTGACGGGTTGTCATCCTTCAGAACTCCGTCAGTCACAGGCCTGTTTACTAAACACAGCCATAGGTGTCAGGTCAGTCCCACCTGGTGACAGATTTCTCAATTTTAGCCCATTGTTTTGATAACACAGTACAAGTGTTTATAGTTGCAAATAATCAATAAACGTCTATATGTTCCTCCCCCAAAGCCTAAAATAAAGGTAGGGTAGGTATAGACATCTCATTTTACAGAGAAGGAAACTGAGGTACGGAGGGATTAGGTGACTTGGGCATCATCAGTTACTGGTAGAATTGATGGCAGCCCTCATGTCAGCCACCTGAAGGGGGAATATCTACTACAGTTCTCCGATGGGAACAGTCTTTGATATTTTCCTTAAGCTCACTGCCTTTCAAACAAGTAATTTGATGTGCACATGTGCACACACTCACCCACAAGAAAAGAATAAAATCAAAGCAATTCAATGGCTTTCCAGGAAACAATCCCTGTTAGCATATTTCACCCCATCCCCTAATCACCTTCTCTTTCGTAAATATTTCTCTGTTCTGTATTAGCATGTGTGCTCTGGTGATTCAGAACATTACAAAGCAAGTTCCTCCCTAGGAATCACACTGTGGGTGTCCCCAGATAATAAGCGCTTCTCCTATTTGGTTTACATTTCCATTCACAGCGGCTCACCAAGCCTGCTTGTGTTCTCTAGACGTAGCTATGGAAATGCTCGCTGGCCCCTCGCACGCACACCCGGGAGCCCATAGAGATCAGAAGCCTAGTGGAACTGCCTTGAAGGGAGTTCAAATCCTGACGCTGCCTTTTCTAAGAGGCGTGACCTCAGACAAGTGGTTTAATTCTCTTAAGGCTAGGTTTCCTTCTTTGAACAGACCTACATGGTTATTGTGGGGACTACACAGGAAGACCCATGAAAACACCAGCAGAGAGCTGGGAGCACACCACAGCGGCCAAAACCAGGAGGCTGCCCTCCATTTAGGGCCTCTTTTCAAGGCCTCTCCCAATCCAGGAGGGTCGGTTTTCTACTTCTTCATCTAGGTACCCTGCCTGGATATCTTCAGCATGGAAAAGATGCTGTCTCACTCACAGGAAGGGCCTTACCTGCATCAGCTTCTCCATAACAGTCAGCAAGTTTTGATCTAGAATGGTCTGGTTGATGGGATACATGGAAAGCACCTCATTCATGGCTTTGAACTCCACCTGGTACATCTTCAAGTCCTCATAGATACTACTAAGGCACAGAGTCTGGGCGACAGGAGACACAGGGATGGAACCATTGAGATAGGCCAAAACTGTTCCCCACCCCCATTGCATTTAAGAATTGTGTTTCTGCTCCATCCTAGTCAATTTAAAAGATGTTAAATTGAAGCACATTCTTCTTAGTAAAGTATCACAAGAATGTAAAGCAAATATCCAATGTACTCAATACTGATATGAAGCCAGTAGGCAATCTAATACATGCCCACATAGGAGAAAAACTCAATTCAAGTTGGGGGGAGGGGGAATGAGGGAGGAGAAGGGGGAGGAGCGAGGGGGATTAGTGCGTTCCCACTTAATGGGCACAATGTAAGGATATATGGGACACCTCTTGGGTGTGGGACACAGCTGTATGAGGGACTCTACTTGACAAATGCAACTATTATAACCTAATTGTTTGTACCCTCACATTAACTTGGAATTAAAAAAAAAGAATTGTGTTTCTGGCTGGGTGCAGTGGCTCTCCTCTGTAATCCTAGCACAGTGGGAGACTAAGGGGGAGGATTACTCAACCTTGGGAGTTTGAGACCAGCCTGAACAAAAGCAAGACTGCACCTCTATTAAAAATAGATAAAATTAGTAGGGCCTTGTGGTGGGCGCCTATAGTCCCAGCTACCTGGGAGGCTGAGACAGGAGGACAGCTTGACCCCAGGAGTTTGAGGTTGCTATGAGCTAGGCTGGTACCTTGGCTCTCTAGAGCCAAGTGAGACTGTCTCAAAAGAAAAAAAATTTGTGCTTCTTACCATCATAGAAGAGGTCTTTCTAGAGGTTAGGCATTTCCCATTCTAGAAGAAAAAATAATCACATATGAATGATATGAATTCATCATATGGGCTGAAAGCTTTCATTTTTCTCACTTACAGGTATGAAAGATGTCTCTCTGGAGGCCAGGCAACTCTCATTCTAGAGGAAAACAAAGATTAAATTTAATATGCTAAAAACATATAACATACAATTTACCATCTTTTTTTTTTGAGATAGAGTCTCAAGCTGTCACCCTGGGTAGAGTTGGCATCATAGCTCACAGCAACCTCCAACTCTTGGGCTCAAGCAACCCTCTGGCCTCCGTTTTTCTATTTTAGTAGAGATGGGGTCTCGCTTTTGCTCAGGCTGGTCTGAAACTTGTGAGCTCAAACAATCCACCCTTCTTGGCCTCCCACAGTGCTAGGATTATAGGTGTTAGCCACTGCACCCAGCCACATCTTAATTAACACACTGTTGTGAGAAAAAATATCTGTCTTAGTAAGTTTCCTCCCAAATCTAATTTCCAAAGAAGGACTTGTTACAGTCCCATAATCACGAACACCTGAAATATGCAAATTTTTAGAAGCAGCTGAGGTTTGATGTAGCTGAGTTCTTAATTATAGTACATGCTTTGTGGAGAAAATTCTCTATACCTTGGTTAATTCTAGCGGTATGCAGGCCCTTACTGTGCTGGTTTTATCTTTTGTGATGTCTTCATGATCAATCTCTTCAGAAGTGTGGGAGGAAGAATTTAGGGTTTCTCTGGCCTGTAAAAAAGAGAAGGGGAAGCCTCTTTATACCATGGATAATGCAGCTGGCTTCCTATGAGGTAGGACCAGGGTGTCACCATGGCCTCAGCTGGGTGACCTTCAGGAAATTCTGGTTCTTCCTAGGATAAAAGGAAGCAGGTCATTTACATTCTCGCCCCCCTTCTTCTCCTTCCTCCCTCCTCGCCCTTTGCTTAGGACATGTTTTTCTGGATGACATCTTTTTCTATTATGTAAACACAATAAATCATTTCAACAGGTTGGGATAATCAGCCTCTGTACCACACCATGGCACTTGCTTCTGGTGAAAACAATTTCTTCTTTTGCTGAAGGGCCTATGGTTTATGAATGCCAGTTTCAAGTTTAATTTCTACAGGGGGACTGTTAAGGGCACAGTTTGATGGATATAAGAAATGTGCTGACCCTAAAGACAAGTTGAGATTCAATTTGCAACACACACACACACACACATCCCCCATACCCAGCACTCAAATGTCATCTTACCAGTGTGTTGGAAAGCACCCCTGGAGAACATTCTGACATGTATCTTAAGAAGTCAAGGACTTTCTCATGGACTATTTCCATTGAACAGCCTGATGTATGCCGGGTACCCCTTTAGGGACTGAGGAACTTGACAAAAGAGAGGACTATGTGATGCCCTCCTGGGGTCCAAGTTCAGCTGCCAAGCCAGGCAAGTGCCCAAATGACTAGGGGATGTATATGTAAGTAAGAAGAGCTGAGAAGGGTTTGGGGGCTCTGAAGAGGGGCAGGAAGGGAGGCAAAACTTTCCGGGGATATTGGACATCTCCAGAATGTTGAGGGACAGTGAAGGAACATCAGGCAGGAGTAACTGCATAAGTCATGATTTAAGGCCTGACAATGTGGAGCGGAGCACATTTAGGCATAAGCAGTAAAATCCTTATCCATGGTGGGTAGACTAATGCCCTGGTGCCAAAGATATCCCCCTCTCAGTATCTGGAAGCCAGTTATGTGGCATTTGACATGGCCAAGAGGAATTAAGAGGCAGGTGACCTTCAGCTTGAGGAGGAAATGCCTTACAGTAGACAGATGAGCCTGGATTATTTGAGTGGGCTCAATGTAATCACAGAGTCCTCAGAAGCAGAAGAGGGAGGCATAAGAGTCAAGGGGCTATGAGCCAAGGAATGTGGGCAGCCTCAACCTTGAAAAGACCAGGCAGCAG
>NW_003852471.1:7113623-7123594 GCF_000181295.1 Otolemur garnettii | reverse complement strand
TGCTTACCTGTGCAGTGTTCACTTGGCGAGGCTCCTGTCTAATTAAGATTGAGTGAATGTGAGGAGTAATTGACAGAACATTATGAAAGACAACAAAGTAAAAAGAATTGTTTAGGAAGGGCTTGCCACTGAGCTGATTTTAAGATATCCATAATGCAACAATCAAGAAAACACTCAAGAAAGATTTCCTAGAAATCATGGGGGCATGTTTGAAGCCTTTGCAGCCATAACTTTTGCAGAAGGTTTTAAAAGGCAAGAATACACACACACATATGCATTAAAATGTGAAACCTATTAATACAAATGAAGCTGTAAACAATTACAGATATCTCTTCCCTAGACAACGAAGGTTGGACAGGCACTGTCAAATCCTCCCTGAGACTGTGTCTGGGACTGGAAGCTGGCAAGCAGACACAGGGACACGTCTACTTCACCTGTGCAGTCCCAGCACCGAGTGTGTCCCTAGTACCTGCTTCCTAGATTCATACGTGGTGTCGGAGGGACAGTGTGGACCTGACACCATCCCCTCTCTGCCGGCAGTCCTCAGGGACACTGTAAATGCCCCCATACTCCACGTACACACAGCCAAACAAACGCCCTTGGGATTTATCACCAGCCCTGCATTCTCTGGAGACACAATTTCACTGGGACTCTTCAGCTAATAGCTGGGCCATTTGCAAAGTTCCCTCTCCCACTCCTGACAGCTATGATGAAATTCACAATTTCCCTGCAGGCCCCTGAGGCGGCAGAGGATGGGTTCAGGGGCCCCTTCTGCAGCGAGACCAGCAGAGAGAGGAGGAAGTTAGAAGCTCACCTTCTGAAGGGTGGTGCTGACAGCCTCCAGCAGCTTTTGGGAATGCTGATGGCACCTTCCTGGTTCTGGGGTGGGCCGGGGGAGGTTCCTGGCCAAGCTGAGGTGGTCCAAGAGGACTAGGATGGCCACTAGGAGCAGGCCTGGAGGGAAGCAGGGCAGGCTGAGCTGTGGCCTGGCTTGGCTGCTGTGCCCTCCATCCCTCTGGCCATCTTCACCCCCCTCCACCCATTTCCCACAGGACCTGTTTCAGGACCTGAGAGTTGAGTCACTATGGGACAGAGGGTGCTGCCCTCAGTGCCCACCCGGAGGAAGCTGCAGGCTTGTCCAATAGGAGAACTGGGACCATGTGATGAAGGGACTGGTCCAGCCTCAAGACCCAGTGTTTTGGAAAAGGTGGGGTGACAAAGCCTGACTTATCGCTGGCTGGGTTCTGCCTTCTTATCCACACAGCTGTAGCTGAGGGACCCTAGGTAGGCAGGGCCCCAGTTTGTCATGGGGAGATGGGCATGAAGACAGTTCATCAGGTTGTTTCAAGGGGAAAAGAGACAATCCCCTTTGTAGTCGCCTTAGGCCGCCGGTCCCGGGTCCCCTCTCTTGCACTTTGCAGGAGGGAGCTGGCTGTCCCTAGTTCCCGAGTTGCCGCCCCTCTCCCCGCAGCTGTCCTCCCCTGTGCCGCCGCCTCGGCCGAGCGGCCGGCCCGTACTCACTGCGCTGGGGACTCATGCTGAGGTAGCTCTGCGCAGAAGTGTGGCGAGCAGCTGTTGCGGACCGCTGACCACGGCAGGTGATGGCGGTGGTTGGGAGACTGGCTCTCCGAGCCACATTTTTATAATTGCCCAAGGCGCGGCAGGACTTTCCCAGGGCTCTGGTCTCTGCTTTCTCTCTCTCTCCCTGTCTCTCTCTACATCAGCTTCTCGGTGACACATGGAGCGCGGCTGGCCCGTGGGACTTATGGCACTTTCGGATGGCTGCCGGGGTGCCCGGCCACAGTCGCTCCGGGACGGCCCCGCCGCCTCCAGCCAGGCACAAAGTGAAAGCGAAATTCTCACAGAGTTGCGGCGTGGGGTCCTAACGCAGGGTCGACCCCGCCCACCACTCTCAGCCCCAGGCCTCTGCCGGGCACCCCCAGTCCCAGCCCCCTAGCCCCAACCCCCCAACGCCCGCCGCTGTGCTGCGCCGCCTACCGACAGATTGCAGGAGTGGTGTCACTTATCTCCTGTATCTGGAATGTGCCTTGCTTGAACTTGACCTCTATTTCTAGATGGGCATCAGCGATTTATTCATCTTTCTTTCCTTCAGATGGGCCCCTCCATGCCAGGCAGACATTGCACCATGTGCAGGACACCCCGGGGAACAAGGGCCTTTTGGGGCACGTATCTGACTCTCTGTGTTTTGTTGAAGTGTCTTGTTTGAAATGCAAGAAGGATGGAAGCTGCCTGGCCACGCGTTATTACTCTCTTAGAGATCCCAGTTCCTGGCTGTGTCCAGGAGAGCAGTGGGGTGGGAGCACAGGGGCCTGGGAGGAAAGGCCAAGGGAACAGCACGTGCTTAGTGGGAACCCTGGGACCCAGGAGGCAGGAGGCCCCCACGCCAAGAGTGTTCAGGGACAAGCCGGCAGTAGATGCCCCAGTGGACGGTATGTAGGGTCCCGCCAGGGGAGACAGGGGTGAGGAGCACAGTCAGGGAGGCTGGAGGGGACGGGCCCCTCAGGTGTGGTGGGAGAGCTGAGTGGGACAGGGTCATGAGGGAGCACGTGCAGGTAAGGGGTGTCAGGCCTGTCTGAGAGTGGGGGCGTCTTCTAGGGACTTAGGCAGTGAGCTCGGAAGGGTTTCCATGACGGGCAGATCCCCTCAGCGGGTGTGGAGGATGGATCACAGGGTCAGGGTGGAGCAGAGTGGGCAGCGGGCAGGGTGTGGCCAAGTCCCCACTCAGGGAGAGCGGAGGATGGCACCAGGGATTCTCAGGGGCGCTGGGCCATGGCTGGTCAGTCCTCAGGTGGGAGGGAGATGGAGGCCCCTAGGATGGCAGAATGGAGATTGCTCCACTTCCCGCAGCAGGGTCACAGCAAGAGGCGGTGAGTGTGAGGGGACCGTGAGCAGTCCCATGTGGGGTTGGAGTTCTCGTGGGACCTCTCAGTTAACTTATTCCTCCCACAGCCTTACTCACCCTGGGTGTGTGTGGGGGGTGGGGGTGGGGGTTGACTGCACCAGGCCCCAGGCCCTAACAGCAGGAGCCGCCAGGGCTCACCTGGTGTAGTTGCACCATCTCAGAGGCGAGAAGCCTCTCCACCCAGGAGAGAGGAGGGAGGCTTCCTCCTGCTGTCCTCTGGGACTCAGGAAGTCAGCAGGGACGTCTCTGTAGGCCTTGGGCGGTACCATGAGTGCTCAGCAGGGCTGACCCTTGCTGAAGATGGGGACAGGGCCGGTGAGGAGAAGCTGCTGTGACTCAGGCCTCCTCAACTGCTGGCATCAGCCTTCCCGAGATAGAGATTTTTTTTTTTTTTTTTTGAGACAGAGTCTCACTTTGTGGCCCTGGGTAGAGTGCCATAGTGTCACAGCTCACAGAAACCTCACACTCTTGGGTTTAAGTGATTCTCTTGCCTCAGCCTCAGAGTCCTGAGAGGAAAGGCCAAGGAACAGCATTCATTGCTTATTAGCTGTAGCTGGGACTACAGGTGCCCACCACAACGCCTGGCTAAGTTTTAGAGATGAGGTCTTGCTCTGGCTCAAGCTGGTCTCAAACTCGTGAACTCAGCAATCCACCTGCCTCGGCCTCCCAGAGTGCTAGGATTATAGGCATGAGTCACTGCACCTGGCCTTGGCCAGAGGGATTTAGGAAGGAGTTAAATACACTTGAAGTCAGAATGAAGTCAAGTTCATCACGATGGAGCTATTTCTCCCCTGGAAGGGATCTCTCTAATGGAAAAGTAGCTTCTGCTACTTAGATGAACAGAGCACCTCTGTTTAGAGTAGATCTTGGCCACCAGACACAGTAAACTTTAGTGCTATTTCCTAAAGTGCTGATACACTATGGCCAAGATAAAATAAAAATCTTCTTTTAGAATAACATTTTTTTTCAAGAGACATTTTTTGCCCCTAACAAAAGTGGGCATTTTGGCCACTGCTACATAATGTATAACTTTGTACTAGAGTCTCCATCAATGATGTAAAGAAAGAAAAAGAAATGAGATATTTACACATTGGAAAGCAAAAGGTAGAACTGTCATTATTTACAATTAATATACAAAATCCCACAGAGAGAATAGCCTAGAACTAAAGCGAATCCAGCAACTTCATTGTATACATCCATCAGCTTTAAAGAGCCAACCAAGTTTCTCTACACCTGCAACAGCCGATCAGAAAACATAATAAAAAGCAGACAGCATTCACAGAAGCGGCCAAACTAATTTCCCTGCCTATAGCGAGCAAGGCAGTCTGGTGGTTAAGACTATGGACTATAAACTATTTGAATCTACCTTTTGCTATTTACTTGCCGTTTCTTCTTGGACAAGCTATTTCTCTGAGCTCAGTTTCCTCATTTGGGAAATAATGATAAAAATTGCCTAAGATCTAAGGCCATCATCATCATTGCATAATTTAGGGCAACTTTAGGATAGTCGTCAGAGAAAAATAATGAAAAAGTCTGATCACAAATCTAAGGTGATTTAATTAACAGTTCTGTACCCGTAGGTAGAAGATTTCAATATATGAAAAGCTTATGTCTCTTTTAATTAATTAATGTATTCAACACAATTCCAGTAGAAACTATGAATACATTTCCTGGTAAACTTAATAACAAACCTACTATAAAATACATATGTAAGAATAAAAGTCCATGAATATCTAAGTTAAGCTATTCAAGGAATAATGAAGAGGGGGACAAGCCCTAGCACATATGGATAGTCATAGCTCCAAAAGACATGCTTCAAAGCAATAATGAAAAAAGTACCGGTGGGTGGTGCCTGTGGCTCAAAGGAGTAGGGTGCTGGCTCCATATGCTGCAGGTAGGAGGTTCAAACCCAGCCCTGGCCAAAAACTGCAAAAAAAAAAAAAAAAAAAAAAGTAGTTGTAAAAGAATAGACATATAGATCATTGAAACAAAAAATAGAGAAATTAGACACAGACTCATATATTTGAGTATTTAGTATAAAATACAGATGACACCTAGAATAATAAGGAAAACATGGAATGTTTAATAGAAAATGCTCACTGTATCATGAAAAATAAAACTGGATTTCAACCTAAAACAACATATATAAGTGAATCCATTCAGAAGTAGATTAAATACTAAGTGTTAAAAATAAAACTGTTACAGGTGGTGCCCATAGCTTGGTGAGTAGGGCGCTGGCCACATACACTCAGGGTGGCAGTTTCAAACCCAGCCCAGGCCTACTAAAACAGAAAAATAGCCAGGCATTGTGGTGGGTGCCTGTAGTCCCAGCTGCTTGGGAGATTGAGGCAAGAGAATCACTGAAACCCAAGAGTTTGAGGTTATTGTGAGCTGTGATGCCACAGCACTCTACCCAAGGCAACAGCTTGAGACTCTGTCTCAAAATCAAAAAAACAAAAAACTGTTACAGTACAAGAAAATATAGAGGACTGCCCTTGTCACTCAGAAGTAAAATACTGATGAATTAGATGACATAAAAATTAAGGATTTCTGTTGTACAAGTTTCTGTTATCCATGGACCAGATTAACAGAGAGGTGGAAGATTGGTGGATCAGGGGCCTGATTGTCCCCTTGATCAAACTATTTTTCAGTCTCAAAAACCAATAAAGGAATATTCAAGGATCTCCTACAAATTAGCAAGAAAAATCCAGAAATCCTAACAAAGATGGGCAAAGTTCATAAACAGGCAATTTACAAAGAGGAAACCCCAAAGATTAATGAGCATACTGAAATAATTAACTGTATTGGAAAATGTACACGAAAACAAGAATGAGATAACACTTTCTACTTAGTAGACTGGCAGAATTCCAACATTGGGTATTGGGAAGTATTGGGAAATGTGGGGCTCCAGGGCCTATCAAACAGTGGAAGGGGACAGACATAGCTAATTTGAAGGGCGTTCTTGGATTACTTGGTCTGATTAAATATACTCACACCCATGGCCCAGCCATTCTACTACGTACCTTGGATTTATATGCCAAGAAGGTTCTCATACAAGTCCACAAAAGAGCATGTCTTAGGATGTTCGTTAAGTCATCATTTGCAGGAGTGGGAAGCTGGAGGCAGCCCGATCTCCCCCCACTGAGAGAGTGAGTAGGTGAATTGGGGAGGATCCACCTCCCAGGGTATCTGCAGCAGTTAGAAGTAAGGGACTGGGTGTACGGGCAGTAACAGGGATATGCCATAACAGTATCACACTCAGATAAAATACAAAAGTAAAAACAGAAAACTATCATGTCACATTTGTGTTGCAATTTAAAAAATTTGGATTTTAGAAAGGAAAGAGTCCGTATCTCATGATCAAACACAATACTCCTTCAGCAAATTGTAGGTACAGTTACATCAAGTGGATAAAGAATGACAAATAACCTCATGTTGCTCTAGTCAGATTTTGCTGCTAAGTGAGTTTGAGAAAAAAAAAAAGTTTGGTATCCAGAGCTGTGTCAGTTTAAGTTGTAGATGATTGATTAGGGGGTCATTGATGAGCTGTGTCAGTTTCAGAGTTGTAGGATGATTGATTCTTCTCTATTTACTTAAATGAGAAGAATATATTCAAAATAGTACATATTATACAAAGACATGAGCAAAGGGATGTATGTTACATGTGTTAGGATAGATTCTACTGGGGAATGAGGAGAAGGAGAATGATGACTCAGGAAAAATGTATAAATACTTTATAGACATATATAAGAGAAGGGACCAATGATGTCATGGGTTGCAGGATAGGATTAACTCAGTCCTCTTCATCTCAAGTCTTTTGTCTTCCCCAAAGATGGATAAACAGACACCCTTTCTCAGCGGTCCTAGTGTTGTTGTGCAGATTGGATTACGTAATAACTAGTAAGAATCTTATAACGTGGTAGAGTATCATCATTATGAGATAACCTATGGTGAGTGGTGGTGAGGCACAGTTATTATTTTTGGATAAAGGCACACATTCTTGTTCTTCCGCAACTGCCTCTTTGCACTCTTCGAAATGTGAAGTGGCCACTTCCCAGGAGGGATGGAGGGCAGTTCAAAGTATGTACAACTCAGTTTTTATAGGCAACATCCATGTTGTCTTTTATTTATTTATTTTAAGAATCACATCTTTGTTTTTTGAGATGGGGTCTCGCTCTTGCTCAGGCTGGTCTCAAACTCCTGAGCTCAAGCAATCCACTCACCTCGGCTTCTCAAGAGTGCATACTGTCTTGGAGAACTTTGTTTTGTAACCTGAATTGTTATTTAGTGCACTCAGGTGGTTTCTCTGTTGGGTATTCCTTTCCCATTGAGTTTGAGGAAGGGGCCAATCAGGGATCTGGCATCGCTGCAAGTCAAGAAGTTTTTTCAAGAGTTTGGCAGAAAACCTTAGGGGTCTGTTTATCACTGATTCTTAGCTGAAGATGACCTCGCTCCCCAGGAGAGATATGTAGGGAGACAATTTTGGTTGTCATCACTAGAGAAAGAGGGTTGCTACTGGCATCTAGTAGGTAGAAGAATGCTACTAAATATTCTAGGGTACACAGGATTCTCCCTTTTACCCCCAATAAAGAATTATCTGATCCAAAATACCAGTGTGCTGGCAGAGAATCAGTGACTGACTTGTGTAGGTGGCTCACTATGCCTGCTTCCATCATTATTCTTTTTGATAAGTAGACAAGTTCATAGTCATAGGTCCTGAACAAGAGATCTTGGACTATATTTTTTGGTGCCATAATTTAGAGCAGCAGCTCATCTTTGGACAGAGTGATCTCAAAGAGGCTTGTGATCAGATGAGACTGTAAATAATCTGAAACCAATCCTTAGTGGTCCCAGCTGGTCATGCAGATTAGATTGTATAATAAATAGGTAAAAATTTTATAACACGGTAGAGTATCATTACTATGAGATATGATTCTACCGTGAGTGATAGCAAGGAATAGTTGTTATTTTCTGGATTAAGGCACACATGCCACACAACTGTCTCTTTGTACTCTTTGAAAGGTTAAGTGGCCAATTCCTAATAGGGATGCTGGGAGTTGTGCATATTTTCAACACAGTTTTTATAGGCAACATCCATGTTATCTTGAAGAGCTTTAAAAATAGTAACAATGGGCTTCAAGAAAAAAGTCCAGGAAAGGTGTTATTTATTGTTTCCTGGTGCACCAGAATAAAGATTTTATGAGTATTTTTGCAAACTTTTCTGCATCTTGAGACAGTTTAACAAATTCTTTGAATATGACATGGCTTCTAGACATTGTAGTCTCATGAATGATTAAGATCATCTGATGCTCACCTATTATAAACAACTGATAAATTTGGCTATATAAAAATCAAATATTTCTGCTTGGAAAAAATCTATGGTGATGTATCTGGAGGTTTAGCTGGCAGTAGCTATCAAAATAAAAATGCACATACACTTTTACTTAGGAATGCCACTTCCAGGAATTTACCCTATGAAACCATTTACACATATGAATAAAGACTGATTCCCATGAAAATTATCATTTTAGTATCAAAAGGTTTGAAACACTTTAAATGTTCATTAGTAGGCAACTGTTTAAAGAAAACATGACTCATCTTTTCAAGGGAGTACTATGCAGCTATGAAAAAGATTGAGTTATATTCGTATGTGTGATAGGAAAAATCTTCATTATGTGAAAAATTATGTGAGAAATCAAGGTTTCAGACCAATGTATGTTATACTTTCACTTCTGAAGGGAAAATAGACAAGTGTTTTAAATTACACACAAACTTTGTGGACACCCTATATGTAAATAAATATATATGTACACACACAAATGTTGATATAGTAATGGAGTATAGATACAGATCTATGCTTTTGATAGCCCAGAAAATCTGTGAAAATTGCCTCTAAAAAAGGAGATTGGATGTTTGAAATAGGAGGAACCCTGCCTTTTATTGAATATACTCTGTACTATTTGAATTATTTAACATGCAAATATATCACAGCTTCTTTTATCTTTATTTTGCTGTTTTTACTTGCATTTTAAAAGATCACCAAGCTGGGTGACATGCGTCTGGAGTCTCAGTTATTTGGGAGCAGAGGCAGGAGGATAGGGCTTAGGCAGGTGGACTGCTTGAGCCTAGGAGTTCATTCCCTGGGATGACGTAGAGAGGACTTGTCTTTTAAAGAAAAAAAAAGATTAGAAAAACGTGAAACATTACGGAGAGAGGGAGAGAGAGATCATTTAATAGCAGGTGATATGAACTATGAACTGTGAACAGCCCCAACAGTGGCTGGGGCCATTCTGACAGCTTTTGAACAGAGAATTTCCTATAGCTTGCAGTATTCTTGCCAGATTTAACCATATAAACTTCAGGTTCGTAAGTGGATTCATCTTCTACCCCAGGTCAAAGGCCTTTGTGTCTGAATAAATCTATCCATCCATCCATCTTCACACTCTGTTTTGTAAATATTCTGCATGTGTGCTATCCACATTTAAACTTGGATATACTGTCTTAACTCTGTTAAGTGTATTCACATAATTTCACTGAACTTTTCTGGCCTGTGGCATGGTCAAGTGGAAAGACTATGGACTTTGCAGTTGTGGGTTAAAATTCAGCTCCCATCACTTTCTAACTATGGTATTTTGGGCATTTATTTAACCTTTCTGAATATCTATAAAATTGAGAGAAATACACCTACCTGTTGGGGCTGTTGGAGGAGTTACTAGAATATCACATACACAGTGAGAGGCAGGGTAGAGCCCTGTAGCAGAAGCATCATTGCCTTTAGCAGGCATCTGGTTTCCTTGGGTAGCATTGATTTTCCAAGAAGTGACTGATAGGGGCTCTAAATGAATGAATGTGTGGGGTCCCTCAAGGGCCTCTCACATTTCCTATTCAGTTTTAGTAAACTATGATGCTACATGGGCTCCTAATGCAGAAGGAAAGAGAATATTCCTAGTTAATGTCATCTTTTTTCTTTTCCTTTTAAAAATTGAAAATTTCTCAACATGAGACTTGAAAGGCAGGCTGCTAGCATTAGGGTTTTTTTTTTTTTTTT
>NW_003852471.1:7108066-7113576 GCF_000181295.1 Otolemur garnettii | reverse complement strand
GTGTGTGTGTGTGTGTGTGTGTGTGTATTTTCTTAATCCACTCAGGAGTCCATGGGCTTTTAGGGTGATTATATATCTTTGTGACTGTGAATTGTGCTGCAATAAACATATGAGTTCAAGTGTCTTTTTGATACAATGATTTCTCTTTCTCTGGGTAGATACTCGGTAAGGGGATTGAAGAATTGAATGGTAGATATATTATACTTTTAGTTTTTTGAGAAATCTCTATGATGATCTCTCTAGAAGTTGTACTAATTTTATTCCCACCAACAGTGTGTAAATATTCACTTTTTACTGCACCTGTGCCAACATTTTTTTTTGACTTTTTATTAAGTGGCATTGTTATGTGGGGTAATACTATTTCTCTTTGTGGTTTTAATTTGCATTTCCCTGATGATTAGTGATGTTGAGCATTTTTCATATGTTTCTTGGCCATTTGTATATCTTTGTTTGAAAAATGCCTGTTCATCTCATTTGCCCACTTTTTAAGGGGGTTGCTTGTTTTTTTCTGGATGAGTTATTTGAGTTCCTTGTAGATTCTGGATGTTAGTCCTTTGTTGGAAAACGTAATTTGTAATTTGGAAAACGTAATATTCTCTTATTTTGTAGGTTGCTATTTACTCTTTTATTTCTTTTCTTTTGTGAAGAAGGTTTTCAGTTTAACCTAATAGTTTGTACCCTCATATTAATCTGAAATAAAACAATATATACATATCTTGATTAAAAATACTTTATCCCCAAAGTGTTGATGCAGAGACATGACCTGGGCACATGCTATGGGAAAAATGGCACCCATAGACTTATGTGACATAGGGTTGCCCACATCTTCAATTTATTTAAAAAAAAGTATCTGTAAGATGCAATAAAAAGAAAAAAAAAGAAGTTTTTCAGTTAAGTAAGTCCCATTTGTCTATTTTTGTTTTTATTGCATTTGCTTTTAGGGCCTTAGTCATACATTCTTTACCTAGGCCTGTGATTCTCAACCTGGGGGTCACGACCCCTTTGTAACAATGAAAATACATCATGGCATTAGGAAGGTTGAGAACCACTGACCGAGACCAATGTCCGGGAAAGTTTTTCCTGGGGTTTCTTCCAGGATTTTTACTGTTTGGGGTATTATATTAATATTTAAGTCTTTAATCCATCTGAGTTAATTTTTGTATATGATGAGAGATAGGAATATAGTTTTATTCATCTGCACATGGCTAACCCAATTTTCCTGGCACCATTTACTGAAAGAGATGTCTTTTCTCTATTGTATATTATTATTGACTTTGTAAAAACTCAGTTGGCTTTATTTCTGGGTTCTCTACTCTGTTTCATTGATCTATGTGTCTATATTTACACCAGTACCATGGTGCTTTGGTTACTATTGCCTTATAATCAGGCAGTATGATGTTCTTCTTTTTTTTTTTTTTTCGCTTAGGTTGCTTTGACTATTTGGGTTTTATTCCATATTAATTTTAGAATTATTTTCCTAAATCTATGAAAAATGGTATTTTGATAGGAAATGCATTGAATTTGTAGATTGCTTTGGACAACATTGATTCTTCTGATCCATGAACATGGGATACAGAACTCCCTGCAGTCTCCTGTCTATTCTGCTTGCCTGAATGGGACTCTGTCCTCTTTGATTGCAGGCCCACATCTGGTACCATATTGAGAGTTTAACAGTGGGCTGTGATTCACTCTTGGGCTGAGTTTAAGGTGACATGACTACAGCCACCACCTGGCTGGTAAGAGACAGGGGAAACTAATCTCTCCTAAGAACACTTAGGACAATACCTACCAGCTATTATAGGCAGCTGTAGGGCCAAGCACTAGCCTGCCCAATCCATTGCAGCTACCAATAATACCAACAGAGACCAACCACTTGGGTCCTGGTGGATGACTCCACCACTGCTACTGCCACCTCCACATCACACCAGCTGCTTGGGGTCCTGAAAACTTGCCCCCACACTTCATTCTTTTCTTTGACTACCAGCTTCTGAGCAAGCCACCTGAGCCCAAGAATTGTCCCCTATGGACATGCTAACACTGCCATCAGCATAAGCTGCTCTGGTCCTTGAGTCATGCACATTCAGTCCACTGCTGCCACCACTGGAGCCCAAAGACTGATGTAGCTGCTGTTCAAGACCCCAGCAAAACTTCACTACATCTTCAACTAATACCTGCTTACTCAACCACCAGGAAATCATAGATTTGTATTTCTGATTCTGTGTAGTGCCACGTTTATTTACCCGGCACTGTGGGACTGCCATAGCACTGTTTAATTTCTCTTTCAGCAGCTACCTTTTGTGTTGCCTCTCTAAATTTTGGCCTGTTCTGCTTACTAATTAGCAAATATTTCGAGGCAAAAAGTAGCTCATTCTATTTGAATCACTCTCCTCACTTTCTTTCCCTCCAAGATTTTGGCATCTGAAGTTCTGATCGCCTTAGAGGCCCTGAACACCAATTTTTTTCTCTCTAGTGAGTATCTCAAAACCTCTGTTTACCTTCTCTGCTTCTTAGTAGCCACATTCTACTCCTTCTACCTACATCCATTCTGCTTTGGGAGTCAGCATACGATCCACACAGAATGTGGCATGTCAGGCTCGTGACAGCGACCTTGCCTTCCTCTGTGGATCTTGACCCCTCAGGCTGCCTTGATAGCCCCTCATTGCCTTCAGAATTAAAAAATATATATATTTGGCCCTTCTAGTTGTGTTCATGGGAGAATTTTCCTGCTACAGGCTAGCCTCTCATGGCTAGAAATAGAAATTAAACAGCCATTTAAACACATAATTCCAAAGTTAAGGCTTTCACTTCAGAGTTATTATGACAACAGATGGTGTCCTCCTTTTAATAATAAGACACTATCCTTGGAACTAGAAAAACTGTGATGGACATAAAGTGATAACAATAACCTATGGGATAGGCATTGCTAATCCCCATTTTTACAGATGACAAAACTGTAAACGTGAAGTCTAAGTCAGTCACTGAAGGTCATATAACTAGTAAGTGGCAATGCTGGGATTTGAATCCATGCGCTCACTCTCTTAACAGACGGTAGACTTCTAAACAAATCTTTATTGTTGAGAAGGCAATGTGACCATCTTTCTATCCCTTCTCTTCTAAATCTGTAACAAACAATGATAAAATATGAAAAAAAAAGAAAAAAGGAAAAAAGCCAAATAATGTTTCTACCATAGCATCCTTCAGGAACTCACAGAATTCCTCTCATTTGTATAAACTGCAGGTCTTAGATAGAGCTAGATGCATGAAGATTCAGAATAAAAATATTTTGATTTCCAGGTTAGTGCTGAGGCCTGAAGTTGTACAATGTTTTACCAATTGTCCCTGCTGGTTTCTTGTGTTAATACAGGAATTAAACAGCACATATGTGAAAATAAAATTTAGAATTGCATAGAACAGGCCAACCAGAGGTGGGGAACCTATGGCCTCAGAACCTTCTGGATCCTCAAGTGTGGCCTTTTGACTGAATCTAAATTTACTTACATTTTTTCCTTTTAATTTATTTATCCATTTTTAAAAAATATTTGAAACAGAGTCTTACTCAGTTGCCCTGTGCTACAGTGCTGTCACATGACAGCTCACAGCAACCTCAAACTACTGGGCTTAGGCGATCCATCCTCTTACCTCAGCCTCCCCAGTAGTTGGGACTCTAGATACTTCCACAATGCCCAGCTACTGAATCCAAATTGTACAAACCAAATCCCTTTAATAAAATTTTTCTGTTGTGTGAGGTTTGGATTCAGTGGAGGGGCCATACTTGAGAATCTGGAGGGCAACTTGTGGCCTTAAGGTCACAGGTGCCCCAGGCCTGAACACTGTGAGTCTTATGTAGTTTGGGAGGAAGGGGTGTCTTTCTTTAATTCAGGTTCTGGGCAACTAAGATAGAATTTTTCCCTAATCCATCTCACTGGAGTAATTACCCATCTTATCTGGCCAAAGAGAGTTGTCCAGAGGCTGGACTCACGCCTATAATCCTAGCACTCTGGGGGGCTGAGGTGAGAGGATTGTTTGAGGTCAGCAGTTGGAGACCAGCCTGAGCAAGAGTGAAACGCTATCTCTACAAAAAAATAGAAGAATTATCTGGGTATAGTGGCATGAACCTGTAGTCCCAGCGATTCCAGCCTGCGTAACAGAGTGAGACTCAGTCTCAAAAAAAAAAAAAAAAAAAATTCCAGTAAGACAGTCTAAACCCCACTGTTTATTATCACGTACTTCTGTTAATTTGGTGACCCACTGCATGGGAAATTTACAGTTTCTGATGACATCTATCTCAGAGTAAGGAAAAGGAAGAGACAACAGGAAAACATGGGCATATTTTGCTTCAGAAAGGGAAAAGTTGAATGAATTTTCTGTTCCCAAATGGCTTCCTTCAGTGTCATACTGAAGCTTTTTATTTAGTAGATTCCCAGAGAAGAAACTCCAGGTGAAAGCAGCAGTATGCACCTTTTCTGATCTGCAATTTCATTTCCTCTGTTGATCTTACAGCATGAAATACCCCAGTGTTTCCCTTCTAAATACTGACACAAGTTGATCTAATGTCGAAGACCTCTAAAGAGTTCAGAAGAAGAAATTCTGTCTATTTATCTTCCTGGTAGTCATACCCTTTAGACAATGGACACAGAACAGTTTTGAGTGGTTTCTGTCTAGAAGCTGAATATTAATGTTCCTGTACCCAATAAATATGTTGCTCTATGAAAAGATTAAGCAAATGTATTCTCATGGAGCAGTAGAAAGTGATCTATTTTGTATTTAAATGGAGCTAAACCAATTTCATGCAATGGTTTCAGGGCAACCATCTGACAAACAGCATTCTATGTGTAATTTTTGTTTATCTTGGGATCATCTCAATCACAAATTCTGGGGACAGCCAAATAAAAAATACATTCAATTCTGCATAAGTACTGGAAAGATTTTCTAATTAATTGAAATGGCTTTTCTTAGTTAAATTGCCCAGGGACTTTTTAAAGAAAGGCTCATAATATAGATCTCTTTCTGAAAGCTGAGGACCAAAACATAGCAGATTGATATCACGGAGGCCTGTTTAGGATGGTGAATTATGAAGCTGTGTATACTGATTTCTTCTTTTTCTGGAAAAACGTATTTTCCAAATTGGAGCCATATCTCCTTAAATAAACCTGTTTCTATTTTAATAGTAGAGAAAAACATACTATTGTTAAAATAATGTGTAGAGGCCAGAAGACGCCTTTCAGAAGATCCTTTTTACTTGTAGTGGTAACCACTTAGGCTACTATTTTAAGAATACTGGGACCTTGTGTATAGATACAACAGCTGAGTGACTTTAGCGATTAGAGTTTTATTTAACAGGGAAGCTTGGTACTTTTTCCAACTGTGTTTAGGGGATTTTGTTCTCAAATATTGCTCTGGCTAGAAATGATTTCAAGAAGAGTGCTATAACTGGCTACTGGTAATAGTAGCTAACAATTATTAAATAAATGTTATGTGCCAGAAACTGCGCTAGATGGTTTTATATTATC
>NW_003852471.1:7103305-7107734 GCF_000181295.1 Otolemur garnettii | reverse complement strand
GCTTGAGCCACAGGCGCCGAGCCACTATCCCTGTTTTAAAGGCAAGGAAACCAAGCATTAGTGAAGTTAAATCACTTTCCTGGGAGGGTGGAGCTAGGGGAGGAACACGGCATATTTATGCTACTGTCTTAAGATCCAGTGGGGTGAGAGGGCTATTTGGGGCTAGGAGAGTATAAATTAAGATGATCCTTTTAGAGAGCAGTTTTAAAGTCCTTATCACAATATTTTAAAAACAGCATACATTTTTGTCAACTAATCCTATCTTAGGCATTAATCAGACATTTAGACAATGATTATATATAAGAATGTTCAGTACAACATTATTTATATGATTTTATAACATAGATTGCCTAAGAGGGAGAAAACAGACTCTCTCCATTCTCCTGTCACACTCAACGCAGAACACTTCTGGGATCAAGTGGTTTGTTTCTCCCATGCACAAAGCATTTTTCCAGCAGACAGCACTTGGGTTATTCTATAATACAGTAGAACCTCTGAAAGTGGATCATCCAAGGGACAGTAACAAACTGGTCAACATACGGAGGTGTTCAACATAAGGAACTAGGCCTGCTGTACATATACATACGTGTGCCCGTGTGGTCTGTGAAAATTAGGTCACCTTCAGGAGGTGGTCTAGGTAGGGAGGTGGTCAGCGGGGGAGGTTCTACTGCATTTAATTCAAGTTGACACCATCTGCCTGGAGATAGTGCCAGATCCTACTGGTTGAGGACTCAGGCCCACATGTCTGCCCCCACTGCAAATGCCAGTTGCAGGTCTAGGCCACCTGTACTTCTGAACATCTGGCTACAAACTGGGGTTCCCACTACGCTGCCCTTGGGCTCAATAATTTGCTAGGGTAGCTGACAGAACTCATTGTTCTGCAAGCAAAACAGTTCACTTGTGCTTGCTAGTTTATCGTAAAGGATGTTACAAAGGACAGAAATGAACTGTCAGATGAAGGGATAGATGAGGTGCAGTAGGGGACGTGGAACATCCATGCTCTCAGGTGTGTACCTCCCGGCACCACCACCTGTGCAGCTCATCAAATCGTTGCCTAAGAGTTTTCGGAGAACTTGATCTCCCGCACCCCTCTTTTCCTAGAGATTGGTGGGTAGGGGTGAGAATTCCACCTCTGGAGAAAGGCAGAGAGCAGCTACTGGGAGGCCTTGATTATAACGCTGAGAACTTGCTTGTGTTTTAGCATCAGTTGCTCTGTGCTTTTGGGAGCTGGCTGTGGAGGGGGGAGAGTCTAGGGGGCAAGGACTAGGGAGCAGGCTTTAAAAACTGGTTAAACAGAGGCTAAGATGTCGCAGCTCACGCCTGCAATCCTAGCTGCTTTAGGAGGTGGAGGTGGCAGGATTGCTGAGGCCTGGAGTTGAAGGGTACAGTGGGCCATGATGACACGGCTGCATTCCTGCCCAAGTGGGAGAGGGAGATGCTTTCTCTAAAAAAAAAAAATTAAATCTTCATCTTTCATGGGATTAATTTTTTTCAAGGAAAAATGTTGGCTGGATAGAAAGGATCAAAGAGAGAAGCTGTGATGAGGAGGTGTCCTTAGGGTCAGCGTGGGACTGGATGTCACATGTGTGCCAGTGGGGATGGACGGCACAGGGATGAGGGAAATTTTGAGGCAGGTGGGAGTGAACCTGGAGCCGCAGGCTACGTGCTGATTTTGTGAGGACATTTTTTGCTGGTTTATGATGTTGGACATCACAAAAGTTTACAGAGACCTTTTGTTTTTTTTTTTCAATCAGCTTTCCTTAGTGTTTATATACTGTGTGGCCCAAGACAACTCTTATTTTTCCAATGTGCAGCAGAAAGAAGAAAGGGGGCACATCCCTGCCCTCAGGCATTAAGCCTGAGTGGTTGGGACAGTGATGATGCCATTTAGGGGTTTAGAAAAGAAAGGTTGGGAAAGTAATGTAAAGACAGTACTGGTTGTTAATACAACAGTCCTGTTCCTACTCTTTCTAGGGCCCTGATTTTGTCAAATGGTGTAAGCCAGTCAGCTCAAGGAACCTGGTATGGGTCCAGGGGAGGACATGGCCCTATCCTATTGAGTGCATATATCATGGCTGTGAGTGTGTCATCCACTTTGCAGGAGGAGCACAGAAAAGCTGGAAAAGGAAGTGGTTACAGCGCCAGCCACATGCACTGAGGCTGGCAGGTTCAAATCCAGCCTGGGTTGTCTAAACAACAATGACAACTGCAACAAAAAAATAGACAGCCATTGTGGTGGACACCTGTAGTCCCAACTACTTGGGAGGCCGAGGCAAGAGAATCACTTAAGCCCAAGAGTTTGAGGTTGCTGTGAGCTGTGATGCCATAACACTCTACTGAGGGTGACATAATGAGATTCTGTCTCAAAAAGAAAGAAAAAAAATGAATATTTCAATAGATGATGGAAAAGTTAATAAGCAATTCACAGAAAGAAAGGTACAACTAGCTAGTGAATATGTGAAAGATGTCACATACACAAATGATTAAAGAGATACAGTTCAAATGAAATGTCATGTTTTGTCCAGTTGGAAAATGATTATAAAGTGAATGTACCTAGTCTTGGTGAAGGCACAATGAAATGGTCACTATGAGTAGTAGGAGCATAAATCAGGGCAATTTTTCTGAAAGAAATTTGGTAACATTTATCATGAGTCTGTGCACAACATTAAATCCTAAGTCCCCCTCCCCCAGCTGACTGAATGGACCTCTCTAGGCCAAGAAAAACCCTAAACAGTCATTAAAGCTGAGTTTCTGGCCCTGAGAAGGGAACTCAGACTGGCTTCATCCTGGTTCCTCCCTTTTGGGGGATATTCTTTGTTACAAGATGTTAACTCATTACCAGGCAAAGCTTAAACCACACCCAAAGGCCTCCAATTTACATAGCAGATCATTTGAATTTCAGCAAATATCCAGTGGCTCGTCTCTGATTAACCAATGTACTGTAAACAAATATATATTTGGAGTATTGAAAACCAACATACTTAAGTTAAAACTTGCCAAGACTGTAAACAAATATATATTTGGAGTATTGAAAACCAACATACTTAAGTTAAAACTTGCCAAGACTTTAGACAAAGCTTCATTTCTTTAACCAATTATAAATCAAAGCTTCTTTAAACTCACCTATAACCCTTGAGATGTCCTGCCTTTTGGGGCCACACCTGTGCATCCCTCCATGTATTCACTCAGGGTCTTATGTAATTCCTATTCCCATGAATGTAAAAAACCAAACTGTAACCCAGCTGCCGTGGGCACATTCTCTCAGGACCTTGTGAGGCCATGTGCTTCTGGCTAGTCACACACATTTGGCTCAGAATAAACCTTTTGAAATCATTTTACAGATTTTGGGTCATTTTCTCTTAGTAAGTCTTAAAATGCTTATACTTTTTGGTCCCCATAAATCAAATAATCTACCTTAAGGATTTTGCATACATGCAAGGTAAGTGTCCTAAGGCTTTTGTAATTACAAAATAAATAGAAAGATATACATATGTCCAACATCAATAAATGCTAAGCACATTAGCATATAATAGAATACTATGCAGCTTTCAAAAATTACTTAAGGATATTAAAAAATAAAACTCACAATGCTTCTACTTAAGAAATATTTAAGGTAGCTTGTGAGTAGAATTAAAATTCTGCAACATTGCCTAAAGTAGAAGTAGTTGAGAAAATAAGAGGATGAGAACAGGAACAAAATAGCCAAAAAGAACCTATTGCAAACATTAAAACAATTACAACCTTTTGGGAAGGAAGTATGGAGAACCCTCAGAGAACTCAAGCTAGACCTCCCATTTGATCCTGCAATCCCATTACTGGGCATCTACCCAGAAGGAAAAAAATTCTATTATCATAAAGACACTTGCACTAGACTGTTTATTGCAGCTCAATTTACAGTTGCCAAAATGTGGAAACAGCCTAAATGCCCCTCAACCTAGGAATAGATTAACAAGCTGTGGTATATGTACACCATGGAATACTACTCAGCCATTAAAAAGATGGAGACTTTAAATCCTTTGTATTAACCTGGATGGAAGTGGAACACATTATTCTTAGTAAAGCATCATGAGAATGGAGAAGCATAAATCTTATGTATTCAATTTTGATATGGACAAAATTGAATGATAGGACAATTAATGACCTAGTGTACGATGGAGGGTGGGGAATGGGGAGAGCAGAGAGATGGAACGAGGGAGGGGGGTGGGGTCTCCATATGTGACACAGCTTTGGGGGAAAGACACAATTGTAAGAGGGACTTTACCTAACAAAAGCAATCAATGTAACCTGGTTTCTTGTGCCCTCAATGAATCCCCAACAATTAAAAAAAAAAAAGAAAAAAAGTAAAGCAATTGGTGGGATCAGAACATTGGCGATCTAATAAATGACTGATGCTTCCAAATATCTTGACAGGAATTTTTTTTTTTTTTTT
>NW_003852471.1:7094854-7102531 GCF_000181295.1 Otolemur garnettii | reverse complement strand
AAAAAAAAAAAAATTCTCTCTTCCTTTCATGGACAGAAATTTAAAAGTAATACCTAAGCCTTTCACCTCTTCTCTCTTTGGGCATTCTTGCGTTTGGACGAGGAGTTATCAGAAAGGTGATCAGCCAGAGACAGCAGAATGGAGAGATGATGCGTTCTTGCTGGTTTGTCACTGGACGAACCAATCCTGGAATTGGGCTTCCTCCTACTTACTTGTGCAGGGACCTCAGGGACAACCCAGTGAGCACCTATGTCCCTGAAAGCTGGTGCATCCTCTGTACCAAGCATACAAAATGGAAAGCAAAGGAAAAGTCAACGTTAATGATAAGATACATTATAATTGAGTACTGAAAATATACCAAGTCCTTCAGGCTACCTGCAGATTGACAGCCCTTGGGCATAAATTTACTGCCTATGATGTTAAACTTTTGCATCCATACAATGTTTGAAAGAAAACAATGACTTTACTGAAAATAGCCACTAAGATTTCTATAGAAGTTTATACATTTAAAATATTATTCTTACACATGACAAATTAATATTCTAAAGAAATACATTATTATCCTAAGCCAGGGATTGTGGAGAAAAAAAGAAATATTATATAGTAGCTACTTCAAAAATGACAGAGAAATGAGTGAGGCCACATGAATTTCTACAAGGCCTTTCGAGCGCAATCGGCCCCAGAACAACACAATTTTGAGCTTCGTGGGTTCACTCATGTGCAGATTTTTTCTTTTCTTTTCTTTTTCTTTTTATTGTTAAGGAATCAATGAAGGTAAAATGAGCCAGGTTCTACTGCTTGCATTTGCTGGGTCAAGTCCCAGATTTTTTTCAATAAATATTATATTTGAAAAGTTGTTTTGAGATCTGTGACAATTTGAAAAAACTCTCGAACTACATAGATCAGAAAAATTGTAAAAATTAAAAGATAGATATGTATTATGTGCATAAAATATTTGTAGATAAAAAAATTTATAGATAGCAGTCTATTTTATCATTTACTATTGTAAAATACACACATTTATTATAAAAAGTGAAAATGTGTCAAAACTCAAGCGCAGAAATACAATTTATACCTGGCGTCATTTCACAGTTGAGAAAAATGTACATAAACATATTCAGTACTTGATCGTAACTGCCTAAAATTAACTACAGAGCCTGCATGCAGTGTACTGTGATACACACGTACGGGACTGCTGTAATAATTCTGTAGCCACCTCCTGTGCTATAGTCCCTATCTCAAGCGTTAGATGTATCCACTTACAATGCTGTGTGGTGCTGGTCATCTGCCATGAGCAGCGGCCTCTGCAGTAAATCGTGCATCTCAGTAGAAAGCGATCTCCTGGGGTTCGCGTGTATTTCTCATCATTTTTAGTGCAATACTGTGAACCTCGAATAACACCATGGGACCCATATGAATTGCCGCTAGTGATGCTGGCAATGCTTCCAAGAAGCAGAGAATAGTCACAACATTACATGAGAAAGCTGAATTGCTTGCTGAGGTCTGTAGATTAAGGTCTGCCACTGTGGTGCCCATCGTTTCAGACAGATGATTCACCTTGTAAACAGATGATGTAAACTTATGGTATTGATAGGCTGGGCGTGATGGCTCACATCTATAATCCTAGCACTCTGGGAGGCTGAGGTAGGTGGACTGCCCTGAGCTCAGTGGTTCAAGACCAGCCTGAGCCAGAGCCAGAGCCAGAGCCAGAGTGAGACCCCATCTCTATCAAAAAAAAAAAAGCTGGGCATTGTGACGGGCCTCTGTAGTCCCAGCTACCTAGGAAGATGAGGCAAGAGAATTACTTAAGCCCAAGAGTTGGAGGTTACTGTGAGCTACGATGCCACAACTGAGGGCCACAAAGTAAGACTCTGTCTCAATAAAAAAAATAAATAAATGATAAAAATAGGATAGTACTATAAATGTATTTTATCTTCGTTATGATTTTCTTTTCTTTATTTTTTATTTTTATTTTTTTGAGACAGTCTTAAGCTGTTGCCCTGGGTAGAATGCTGTGGCATCATAGCTCACAGCAACTTCCAACTCTTGGGTTCAAGCAATCCTCTTGCCTCAGTTTTTCTATTTTCAGTAGAGATGGGGGTCTTGCTATTGCTCAGGCTGGTCTTGAACTTGTGAGCTCAAGCAATCCACCTGCCTCGGCCTCCCAGACTACTAGGATTCGTACATGAGTCACCTCGTCTGGCCCATTTTCTTTTCTTTAGCTTACTTTATTGTAAGAATACAGCATAAAGTACATATAGCATACCAAATATGTGTTAACTTATCAGTGAGGCTTCTGGTCAACAGTAGGTTGTTGGTAGTTAAGTTTTGGGGAAGCCAAAGTTACACGTGTGGGTTTTTGGCTGCAAGGGAGGTTGGGGTTCAAGGGTCAACTGTACTGTGTGGAGAATTACAAATAAAAAAAAATTGCCTTTAACCTCACAGGACAAAAATGAAAATAAAGAAAGAAGAAACTTAAAAAAATTATGAAACTCACCTTTAAAATAAACACATTAGGACCGCAAGTGTTGGAACTAATCTTTTTTAAATTAAATCATAGCTGTGTACATTAATGCAATCATGGGGTACAATGTGGAACTAAACTTATAAATATGTTTGCTAGAATTGTCGGAAATGCAAAGAAGTTGACTCAATCTCTACTTATCCCTAACTGAAAAGGAACTTAGCTGTAACCTAATATATAATAGTGACAGCAGCTTATAATTACTAAGTTCCCTGCTGTACTAGGCACTGTATTCAGTATTTTACACGTATTTTATCATTTAATTCTCACATTGATTTTAAGAAGGGTGCCCCATTTGGCCTGAGAAAAGTGTAGTTCATGGAGGTAGGATTTGAGCCCAGATATGCTTGCTTTCACAGCCCAGGTCCTTAACCACGGTGCTTTATGCTCTTTTATTCAGTGCGAAGAAACCTGATATCATATACAGAAATGATGATTTGACCATTTTCAAGTAGATTTCTGTGTTATTTCAGCCTCAGTGTGTTGGTGTGGACCAGGTGCTCTCTGACCGTAGGCCCAGAAATTCCGCAGGCCTCACCCTGCAAGTTTCTCACTGTCCTGCATCTTGCCTTAGGCGCACATGGCCTTAACCCTGGGCTGAGGGCGCTATGTAAAGATTGCTTTTGTATCTGCTTGGGATCTTTGTATTCTGTCTGAAGGCCTTCCATGCATTCACCATTTATTGACTTCTGCTTTTAAATGCATGTGCCTGGAGACCATGGAGTGTGTCTGTCTCCCACACTTGTCACTGAGTTCCATCACTATCCCCAGGTCTGCCAATCATTCATGCAACTTGTAAGAAAAACGAATGAGGCCAGGCACGGCGGCTCACACCTGTAATGTGTCATCCTCACGCTCTGAGAGGCAGAGGCAAAAGGGCCCCTTGAGCTCAGAAGTTTGAGACCAACCTGAGCAAGAGCAGGAAGCTTTCTCTACCAAAACAGAGAAACTAGCCGGGTGATGTGGTGGGCGCCTGTGGTCCCAGCTACTCAGGAGGCTGAGGCAGGAGGATGGCGTGAACCCGGGAGTTGTCACCGCACTCTAGTCTGGGCAACAGAGTGAGACTCTGTCACGAAAAAAAAAAGAAAGAAAACTGAGTGAGCAGAAGGGCTCAGTAAGGGGGAGACGGTGATCACACCCCACTCGGGTGGGGAGCCTGGAAGCTGTCTGAACCAAGTACCCAGAAAAGCAAAGGCCCTATCCCCACCAAATGCAGGGTGCCACGGCGTCTGAACTCTCCTGGTAGGGCCACTGCTGACCTGCCACCCTCCAAAGACATTTTGTTTTCTTGCTAAAGAATCCACACAAAAATGGCTTGTGGACAATGTCCCAGCATGTTCCTGATGAACCCGAAAACGGGGTTGGAAAGCATCGAACAGGGTTGGGTTTTCAGGAAATATGTAAGAACACTGCCATAAAAAGCTTTTCTATCTGCCTCAATTATTTAGTCTCTGCTAGTTCAGATGTGTGTCCCCCTGCCCTGGTGTTAATCAGCCCTGACATCTGAAGCGAAGCGAGCTGCTCCCCCTCTGTTGGCAATGGACATGGAGGTGTCAAGGGAGCATAGAAAACAGAAACGGGGAAATGCTGCTCATCATTGTAGCGCTAATTAAAAATGCACGATGCCACCAGGGCCGTGAACTTACGATGCAGTGGGTCTTCCAGATGCTAACAATGCCAAGCCTGCTGGTGAACAGAGGAGGGACTATAACCCAGAGAGTGGAGACAACTTGCTCCTGAAGACCAAAGCTATGATTTACATCAGGGGACAGAGTGGAATTCAGGCCTTCTGAGGGCCCAGCAGGGTTCTGTCCCCTGCTCTGCAAGGCTTTCCCTAATGAAACCCCCTGGTGTCTGATTCTCCATCTATAAGCGACATTCCTGCAGGGTGTCAGCAAGCACATGGCTCGGTTGAGAGGACATGCCATCCTGAGAGACTTTCTCTCACACTCCTGGGGTCAGACGTGCACAGCGAAGTTTTGTCTTTTCTGTGGGAGGGATCATGGGTGATTTTAATTTTCTCTTTTTATTATTTTTTAAGTTATTACTATTTACATTATCTCTCCCATAATGAGTCTGTATAGCTTTTGTGCTTTAAAATAAGATGAGATACGTTAAAAAGGATTTGTGGGGTTATTGGATCAGGACAAAGATTGTCAAAGTGGGGGGGAGGCGGGAGGACAACAATGGCAATGAAAGCCTAGGTCAAGGTCAGCTGATTTGGCCTTGTAGGGGCTGAAGTGACGATGGTGTGAGCTGGGTCAGAGTCAAAGAGAAAGCCGAGAGGCAGGTGCCAATGTCTTCAATAAATGCGCAGGGGTGTTAGGAATCAGAGGGGTGGCTGGACGGCATGCACTGCAGTGGAGAACAGGAGAGTGAGGCTCTTGAGACAGTCGTGAGGGGTGGAGGGGGCGTGTGGGTGAGAGCCAGAGCTCCACCAGGACAAGGAGATGGAGAGAACTGGGGTTTGTTTGTTTGTTTGTTTGTTTTTTAGGAAAGGTCTTGTTCTGCCTCCCAGGCTAGATTGCAGTGGCATCCTCATAGCTCACTGTAAACTCAAACTCCTGGCCTCAAGCGGTCCTCCTGCCTCAGCCTCCCAAAGTGCTAGGTTTATAGGTGTGAGCCATCATGCCTGACCTGGAGTGAATATTTTGTTTTTAGGTTTAAGGCATAAGGAAGAATCATTTTTTCTTTTCTTTTTATCCTTTTTTTTTTATTATGAAATACGATACACAGAGAAGAATGTACATTAAAACATGAATGTACATATATAAAGCGTATAGCCATGGAACTGCCACCCTATCAAAAAAAATAGAGATTTCTGTGTGTGCCTTCCCTATCACATCCTTTCCCCTCATCTCTGGAATTAACCACTATTCGGACTTTTAGTGTAATTACTTCCTTTTCTTCATAGTTACTGAATTTTTTAAAATTCCATTTTCTCCTCTACTTGTTTAGAAGTTATACATTACTTTAGCTATGACAACCTGCATCATTAATATAGTAAGAGGCTGGACATGGTGGTGCTTGCCTGTAATCCCAGCTACCCAGAAGGCTGATGTGGGAGGATCACTTGAGTCCAGGAATGTGAATGCAGACTGGGCAACATAGCAAGATCCCATCTCTAAAAAACCAAACCAAACCAAACCAAAACAAAAACCAAAGTCTAGTGTTACTCTCAAGGGCAATAAAAAATTGTAAAATACTTAGTTGTATTTACTATTTTCCTGACCTGTATGCTATTGTTGCCATGTATTTTATTTCTATATATGTTAAAAACACATGACACGATTGTCATTATTGTTTTATATTATCAGTGTTTATTTAGTTTTACACACATGCTTCCCACTTTATTTGTTCTTTCTTCCTTTTCTACCTCTGACTGCTTATTTGCAGTCATTCTCCTACTGTGAAAGGTGTATTCTTCAGAGTTTCCTTTCATATTGCTGTGACGGTAGCAAACTTGCTTGGTTAGTTTGAGATGTCTTTTTAAAATTTTCTTTCTTATAGGATATATTTGTTGGACATAAAATTCTAGGGGCAGCGATCTGCTTTGAGCGCACTGGAGAGATAACATTCCATTGTCTTCTGGTTTCCATTATCTTATTGAGAAATTATCTATCGGTTTAACTGATGCACCTTTGAAGTTAATCTATCTTTTTTTCTCCCTCTGGATGCTTTTTAAAGCATTATCTTTCTCTCTAGTTTTCTGTATGCTCACTGTGATGTGTCCAACATTTTTAGCAACGTTGTCTAGGGGTTGTAGTGATTGTTGAATCTATAGATTAGTATCTTTCACTGGTTCTAGAACATTCTCAGCATTATCTCTTCAAATATTATCTCTGTCTCCTTATATCTAGCTTCTTATGGCACCAATTAAATGTATGCTAGACTTTCTGAGCCATCTTCTTTGTTTCTTTTCCTCTGATTTCCATTTTTATGCTTCTCTGCTGTGCTGAGAATGCCTTTTCTGACCTGTATTTCAGTTCACCAATTTTCTCTTTGGCTATGTCTGGACAGCTGAAGAGAAAGCGGGATGCCATCTGGAAGCTGTATGAATTTATGCTCATCCACGAAATTTTTCATTGTTGTTGCATTTTTCTTTCACAGAAGCTCTATTTGGTTCTTTTTTGAAGATGTTATTTTTCTCCTTATGGTTTTTGTTCTCTGAAGAAACATTCAAGCTTGTCTTTTGTAACTTTAAACATCATAAACATAATTGTTTCATAATTTAATCTGACAATTTAAATCTCTGAAGTCTTGTGTGTGAGTTTTTTGTTTGTTCTGCAGCTGATTACTCATTAATTGTTAGCTACGAGGATCTGCTTGTCATTGTATAAATTGTGATAAAAATTCAAGGCCTAGAATGAATTTCTAGAGAGAATTTTCTCTGCATTAGCTTGGGATCTTCAGCCACTAATAGTCTAGGGTCATATTGTGTCAAATGTAAGGATTATGGCTCCCGAGATGAACCAGTTCTACCTCATTTTGAGGCAGTAGCCCTTTGAGGTCTTTAATGATGGGACATGTGTGCATGTATCCTGGGCAGGCCTTGGGCCTGGTAAATGTTCCCTTCACCCCTCAAGCACATCAACACTAGAGTTGGAACTTCTCAGAATGGTCAAATGCAATGCCCTCAGTAGCTTTTCTGCTTATTTATTCATTACTCACTGGGTTTGCATTTTCTCTTCAGTTTTAGGATTTTTTTTTAAATCTTATCAGGCTTTGGATGCTTTAAAGAAGACTTAAAGATTTCAGGTTTTAAAAAAAGTCCTTTCTAGCAGAAGTTGTTTTAAATTACCTATAATGTTACCCCAAGTAAGGGGTTTGGAAGTTTTCTTATTGGAGTAAAGTAATGACTCCAAAGGGAATGGTATGAAGCTTCTGTAGGAAAAAGAGCATAGTGGAACGAGGTGGAAAAGAGGGTTTAAAAAATATAGAATTAAGAACGTGATCAGAAATTATCCAGAAGGGCATTAATAAAAGGATTGTGTGAGACTCTAGGAACCCAGACAACTTGCCATTTGAATTGGGGTTTAGGAATACAAGGAATTGGCAGCACCTGTGGCTCAAAGGAGTAGGGTGCTGGCCCCATATATCAGAGGTGGCAGGTTCAAACCTAGCCCCAGCCCCCCCCCAAAACCTGCAAAAAA
>NW_003852471.1:7092133-7094704 GCF_000181295.1 Otolemur garnettii | reverse complement strand
AGACCCCCAGGACATCAGTCTGTTAACAGGTCAGATTTGGAGACTGGGGCTGTAGGTACCCAATTTGCTGAGAATCCAAGAAAGCACTGGAAAGGTGTGTGCTGGTGATCCTGAAGATGCCTCTCCCTGGTAGATGGGAAGGAAACTCTTTAGTTTCAAGAATACCCACCCATTGAAAATATTAGCAGTGCACTTATAGCTTGGAAGTCTCCATGTTCTCACAATAATTCTGGATACTGTTTGCTATAGGAATTATGATCATTGCTCACTTTAAAAGACTAAGTATTTACTTCATCATTTTTAATGATTATAGAAGTTTGCATTTGTAGCAGTATCTTATGGCAAATCCTCTGTGGACCCTCCAAAGTATAAAATGCTGACACACAGGTGAAACTCCCCCACTGCCCCTCCTCCACGGTCTGACATTCCCAGGACAGGACGGCATTCTCTGCTCCAGAGGGTGATGAAAATATGCTGTGTGTTACTGAAGTGAGCTAACAGGTCCTCAATATCCCAGGGATCCCAGAATCACAAAGGTCATCCTGGCCCCTCCAGCTCCCTTACTCTGCACCTCTGGTCACTCTCAAAGTCCTGAGGATGTTTTTCTTGGTGTCTCCATACCTGGCCCCTCTTCTAATGCTCATACTCACTCCACTAGTTCAGTCAAGAGCCCCTGAAATTGCCTTCCTGACTCTGGTCCCTTCTTACTATGATCCACTGTCCTGCCCAATTGGTACTAAAAATGGCTATTTCCCTATTCAAACATCTTCAGTCATTTGCTCAAACTTCTGAAACCTTTTAATTTAGCATTCAGGGCCGTTTGTGACATGATTCTAGCTGGCTTTTCCAATTTTTGTGGGGCAATGATTTAGTTAGGAGCTATCTCCTTGGGCAGCTGTAAGAAAGAAAGAAATAAAGGAAAAAAAAAACAGGTATGGTAGCCAAATAAGATAGATACTTATTTCTCTCTCCTGCAAAAAATCTGAACACATGGTCCAGGGCTGATATGGGGGTTTAGTAATGATGAGAATTGCAGTGGCCCAGCAATCTGCCTTCGAGATGGCTCTCCAAATTCCCACATCCCCTACTCATACTCCTGTGTAGTCCCCTCCCACACCATTCAAAGGTAAATAAGGATAAATATTTTTATTTATATTGTATAATGATCAGTTTTATCTGTCAACTTGACTGGGCTAAGGGATACCCAGGTAGCTGTTGAAACATTATTTCTGAGTGTGTCTGCCAGGGTGTTTCTGCCTGGGAGAGATCAGCATTTGGATCAGTGAACTGAGTCAAGAAGATCTGTCCTCACCAGTGTGGGCAGGTGTCCTCCCACCCATTGAGGGCCCACTGGCGTAGAAAAGGAGGAGGAAATGTGAGTTCTCTCTCACGTCTTGAGATGGTTTATCCATCTTTTCCTGCCCTTGGATACTGGAGGAGCTCCAAGTTTTCAAGTATTCAGACTCAAAGACTCACACCAGCCCCTTCCCTCTCCAAATCCCTGGCCTTTGGACTCAGACAGAATTACACCAGCAGCGTTCCTGTCTCTCCAGGTTGTAGAGGGCCTATTGTGGGACTTTTTCATGAAATGAGTGAAATCAAACAATTTTCCACTTATCCAATGGTTGCTCACAGGGTTAAGCAGTGCCCTCACCCTCAGAGATAATACACAGACACATTTACTCTTAAAAAATTCTTTTCCATTAAATAACAAATGACTAGTAACATGAAGGGGGATGTGTACCCTCTTTCCTCTGTCTTTTTAATTAATCCACCCACCTACTTTTCTGTCGGCACAGAGATAGAAAGATTTGCATAATATCCTGGTTGCATGGCTGATAAGGTCCTCTTTGTTAGTTAACTCTTAAAGGAGGAGTCATGTAAAAGCCTGTAAATGACCATATGAATTATGCATGAAGGTCTCAACTCAAGCCATGCATATAAAATGGGCATTAAGAACACAACCTCTACTCTCCTATTCTTTTATAAATAGGCCCCTCAAACCCAGGGCATGCTACCTTAGTCCGTACTCCTCTGATAGCACAAATGGAGCTTGATTTATTGGTTTGAACTAATGGTTTTAAAGTTTATTTCAGTGTATTATGGGAGTATATGTGTTTTGGTTGCATAGTTTGCTTTAATAAATTTTAAGTCAAAGTTATAGCTGTGCCTCTCACTCAGAAAGTGTGCAGTATACCATGCAAATTGAACTAATTTATTAATACAGAATGGAGACCAGTAATTAAGAAAATAAAATTTGATGAATGCAGCTGGCATCTGGCTAGTCATACTAATATGCTTTTTAAAAACTTCTATATATCAGCTGGACCTGGTGGCTCATGCCTGTTATCTTAGCACTTTGTGAGGCCCAGTCTGGTGGATTGCTTGAGCTCAGAAATGTGAGACCAGCCTGAGCAAGAGCGAGATTTCGCCTGTACTAAAAAATAGAAAAACTATCCAGGCATCATGGAGGGTGCCTATAGGTCCAGCTACCTGAGAGGCTGAGGCAAGAAGTTTGCGTAAGCCCCAGAGTTTGAGGTTGCTGTGAGCTATGATGCCACAGCACTCCAC
>NW_003852471.1:7085844-7091817 GCF_000181295.1 Otolemur garnettii | reverse complement strand
GACAAATAGGACCCATAGGTGATGGGGTGGAAGTCCTGGCTCAAGAAGCAGGAGCACCAATCTCTGAGGGCAGGGGAATAAGAATGCACCAGCTCCAGCAGAAGCAAATCACCTTTCCCCTGTCTTTGTTCTATTCAGATACTCAGTGGACTGGAGGGGCTGGTCTAGATTGTTAAGGATGGATCTTCTTTACTCAGTCTACTGATTCAGATGCTAATTTCGTCTAGAAACACTATTATAGAGACACCCAGAAATAATATTTCAGTGCCATCTGGGTACCTCTCAGCCTAGTCTAGTTGATGCATAAAAATTAGTCATCACAATGCTTAATTCCGGCCTTCTGTTCTCCATCCTGACGTTCTGGGATTACTTCGTATCTCCAAGGCCCTCCCGACATGGCCCATGTTGTCCATGGCCCAAATGTTGTCCCACCCTCCCTTTGCACATCACCTCCAGCCCTTGCATCCATTCTGTTTCCTGAATGTGTTAAGCCTGTATGTCCTTTAGACCCTTCACATTCACTCATTTTGCCTGGAATGACCCCATTGTTCTGTCTTTGCCTTTCCAGCTCCTTCTTGAATTTTCATTTCTTATTAAATGTCCCTTCCTCCGGAGAATCCTTCCCTGCCCACCCAATCCGAATTCGTAGTTCCAGCACATAACTTGGTTTTATTTTCCTCTTATCACTTTCTGATATTTCCATGTTTGTTTAATATGTTTTATTGTCTGTCTTTCTCTATAAGACTATAAATTCTGGAGGTAGGAACCTTATATGTCTTCTCCACTGTGTCTCTAGGGCCTAGGACATTGGCACTTACAGATCCTCAGCATTTGCTGAATAAACAAAGGCCTAGATCAATCATATTAGAAAAATATGTCAGTTTATTTCCACCTGAATTGATGTAGTCATTTCATAAAAACAACTATTTCCCAGTTAAGGTCAATTCGTAGTTTAATAAAAATTAATAAGTGAATCAGCTCAGTCTTCAGGTGTTAGTAAGCCATGACTCTTACATGTGCAATTCAAATTCCTGACTCAGATACCTGACAATGTCACTCAAGTGACAGTTGTTGACCCTGGGACTGCCTTACCTTTTTCTGGGCTCCGAGGACCCCACACAAGTCCCACGTTCTCTGTGCAGCTTTCTTTGACCACCCCAACCCCAACTCTCTCCTCCTCCACCCTCTTCCCTTTCACAGCACTGAGCATACCAGCCACTCAACGGGCCTTGGACTGAGGTTGATCTCTGCTCTGTGGGGGGGCATTTGCAGGAAGGTTATTAATTCTTCCAGGAGAGGGTGAGGACCTGTGTCCTTAATTCTCCTGGCTTTTAACTTGGAGTCCTTCACATAATGTTTGTCCTTCAGATATTTTGTTGACCTATAGATCCAACTTCACTGGATTTTTTCCCCCCAGGTTTGTTCGTTGTAAGTGAATGTCTGCTGCTAGCAAGGGTGGGGCCCAGGATGGACTGGCCCTAGCTTTGGCCATGGTCAGGGGTAGGGGGCAGGGAAGAATTCAAAGCTGGGGCTCTTTCCAGGATGCCCAAAATGTGTAGGGTACTTCCCTTTCCTTTGTGGTTGAATCATCCAGTGAAGTCATTCTTAGCCAGAAATGGGTTCTGAAAAGACAAGCGCTACATCCCTTTACCTCTCGTAATAGCTTTCCACAAAAGAAGGCTATCCTGCTCCTTGAGATAATGCCCGACTTCAGCTGGTGCTACTGGACAGACTCACGATGACCCCATCCATGGCCAGAACCCAGCTTAGTGGTCCCCACCAGATACACGGTGGTGCATGAGCAACAAAGTCCTGAGATCTTTCTGTCCTGAAAACTGGTTTGAACCTTGGGAGAAGTCATGTCCTTAGTGTAAAGATATGGTGAAAATCTTATTGTTCTCAACTGCAGACTTCCATGGATAAAGTGGTTACTATTTGGCCATTATTGTGATAAGATACTTAGTGTGAGAGTGAGGAATTTTGAGTTACCACCGTGGGTCCCAGGACTGTTTTGGGGGTATGGGTGCATTCAGGCAACTGAAAAATGTAGGGAAAATCCTTGCCCCCAAGTCGCTGTCATTGGTAAGGGGTTTCTGCCCCTATTATTAAGTCTTTTCATCTGAAAAGCCTTTCTGCCATCTAGTACTTTTGTTAAAACACAGCTTTCCAAGTGGGGGTAAATGCTAAGACATTTATCATCAGGTGACGGGCTGTGGGTTGAGACCCTCAGGTGCCCTCCATGGAGTCCTATGATAATGTAACTGTACAAGATTAGCAGAACTCACTACCTTGCTTTCTCTCAAGTCAGTGACCCCATCAGGCAGAGAAGTACCCTCAAGAAGTACTCTAGAGCATGACAGTTCCTCAAGAACTGTCTGATGAATGAATTCATATCTGATGAATGACCGACATTGCTGGACCCTCCCAAGTCTCAAAATCATCTGAGCAGAGGGATAGAACGCAGATGCGGGTGCAAGAACATTTGTGGAGAGAGGGTCTATAATGGAAGGTAAAGGGAGCCCAAGACTTCTGAGTCCTTCATTCACCCTTGGCCACATAACACAGCTGGAGATAAGGAGAGCTGCTCCTGTGGGGGAAGTGAGAGTTCTCGGGGCACGATCTGCTTTTGTTTTTTAAGTACTTTTTCTGTCTTACTGACAAGCCAGGACTCCCCTTTCTTTGCCTGTGCTGAGTGAGAGAAGCAGTTTCATCTCATAGCTAAGCAGTGAAATGTTCTTCTTGCTAAAGTGTTTGCAGTGTGAACTTCGGAACTGTTCCTTCAGTGAACGAGGGAGCGGATGAGGGCTTCAGGTTGCCTGTGACCTTGATTTTCTCAGGTCCCATCTCTTGTCAGAAGAAAACAGCATTTTCCTGCTCACCACATGCTAGGGCTGGGGCGGTACATGGCTGCCAGAGCGGTTCCCACAGTGTGTGCTATGACAATCCAGGGCAGCCCCGTGGCTGCTTTTCTTTTCTTTTCTTTCTTTCTTTTTTGAGACAGTGTGTCCCTCTGTCACCCTCAGTAAAGTGCCGTGGTATTGTAAGTCACAGCAACCTCAAACTCTTGGGCTCAAGTGATCCTCTTGCCTCCCCTCCGCCCCCAAGTCTCTGGGACTACAGGCACCTGCCACAATGTCCAGCTATTTTTTAGATTGATGTGGAACCCCTGAGCTCAGGCGATCCACTGGCCTCCAGCCTCCCAGAGTGCTAGGATTACAGGAGCGAGCCACTATGGCCCCCCTATAGCTTCTTAAACCTGGAGTGAGGCAGGACTGTCGCTGGGGGTGGGGTGGTTCTGGGGACTTAGGGAGAATGTCCCTTGTCCTGCAGCTGCAGGCAGTCAGCTCAGCAGAATGCTTCCTGAGAGTTTCTAGCGTGCTGTCAGGCTGTGTATTTGTCATCTAGGGGCATGCAGGTTCCTCTGGCAACTTCCTTTCTTGGAGCTCTTGCTGCTTCTGTTCTGATTTAGAAACAGCAGCAGCAGCAGCAGAACAATTAACCCTTAAGCATTTGCTGTGTGCTAAGCAGGGTGCTAGGCCCTTATACGTGTATGAATTCACCCAGTCCTTACAGCAGCCCTGTGAGAAAGGCGAGTGAGTTGAAGGGCTGCACCTTGGCAGTCATCTCCCTGTCTAAGAGTGAAATTTTGTAAGAAGGCCTCAGCTTTTGGGTTTCTTGTCTCAAGGATCTCTCTGCTCCTGGCAGAGAGAACTCTTTTCAAACCCAGCGTTTAGGTATGTGGGTATCTTGGGTAACTGCAGGGTGGGCGCAGCCTAGATGGTGTCCACTTAGAGGAACACTATGAGCGCAGGTCTGCGGATCTCCAAGGAACAAAAACACCCTCCCACTCTGCCTTATATCAAGACTGCCTTTGAGGTTAAGAGATTGAAGTTGTCTGTTAAAATTAAAACATAGTATCCAGAGGGATAATATCCATTATTAAACATATACTTGCTGGATCAAATTAGATTAGCAGAATGATTTAGTGGAAAGAATACACTTGTGGGAGCTAGAGGACTGAATGAGGTGTGTTGGTTGCCTGTGGTTGGTATATTACTCACCTATTGTTACATAGCAAACAACCCCAGCCCTTAATGGATTTAAAGCAATACATACTTATTATCTCACAGTTTCTGTGTTTCAGAAGTTTGGGAATAGCTTGGCCAGGTGGTTCTGGCTCCGAGTGTCTCATGAGGTTTCAGTCCAGATGTTAGCCAGGGCTGAAGTGAGCTGAAGACTTGGGTTGGTTTAGATTACCCGCCTTTGAGATGGCTTACTCACAAGGGTGTTGGCAGGAGCCCTGGGCTCCTTGCTGGCTGTTGGAAGGGGGCCTCAATTCTTACTATAGGGCTGTCTGAGTGTTCTTACAACATGGCTGCTGGCTTCTCCAAGAGGGAGTCATCTAAGAGAGGGAGCAGGGAGGAGGCCACGCTGCCTTTTCTGATGTAATCATCACTAAGTTCAGTCCATGCTGACAGAAAGAGGAATTTGGTTCTGTATTTTAAAGAGAGGTGTCCTGAAGAATTTGCGCACATACTAAAAAACCACAATTTGTATGTTGCATGTCCTTATGTAACGTGGACTCCTGGGAAAGCTGGTGTGGAGGAGAGCGAGCGTAAGTGCTCAGGAGAGAGAAATGAACATGCAGTGTAGTAGAAAGAAGAACTATGGGGCATCAAGGCCTTGGTCAGCACTCACTAGCTGGTGGCCCCTAGCAAATCTCAACTGCTCTGAGCCTGAGTATTTAATCAGGTTATGCAGGCAATGATTTCTTAACAAGTTGCAAAGAACCTTACTGAGGGCTATAGGTTATATTTGTGAAAACCTACTTGTGCATCACAAAATGCTATGCAGACTCAAGCCACTTTGATTTTACTTGAGCACACTACATGTGTGGGTGAGGGCAACATCCACAGCAATGTTTCTTAACACAAAAGTTTTCTCCAGTGGGCAGAGCCGAAGCTCCCAGCCCTTTCTCATCGTGGAGCGGGTCTTAGAGCTCCCGCCCAGGGGTGTTGCAGGATCTGATGGGGCCAGACCTTCTTGTTGCTTATCCCTTCCTGAGCTTCTCTGGAGGGCCTGGGTGGGACGTTCTATACGGGCTGTGGTTCCTTTTCTGTTGGGGACATCTCTAATTAAGGCCAAATAGCCTCCAGGTCAGAGGAGAGTCTCCATTTTCTGTGCCGAGAGACTGTTACCTTACTGTGCAGACCTGTATCCTTACTGTTGAGTCAGACTTGACTTCCTGTCTCATTCACGTACGTTTTATTCACTTTCAACTCGAACGTCAGAGTGATATAAAGCCAGACTGTTGTATTGAGGATGCTATAATTTTCATTTATTTCAACTCATTTCCATTGGTTATTTCATTTTAAAGAATTCTTAGTGACTGAGCCATTGACTGCCAACTTAGAGCTTGTGATAATTCAAATGACGTGTCTGTTTCAAGGGACTCTGTGATTTCCACTCTCTACCCATTAAAATATTTTCCATGTTGGGAAATTCTTGGACACTCGAATTCCAAGGCTTCATGAGTGAAATCGGTTCATTAGTGTAGCCATCTTAGCACGTATCATCTGAAAGGATCTCTAGATACCCACTGAAGAGAGCAGAAAATCCACTCACTGGACATAGATTCCTGCAAAATTCATCATACCCTTTATTTCTCAAGTAGGTTTTCCGAGTGGCTTTCCGTGGTGTGATACCTGAATGTCGTGCCATTAGTTTTTACAATCTTGGTCTGCACAGCACTTCTATTCTTCTGGAGTGTGATGTACCATAGTAGACTATTTTGGGGGCAAATAATACCCTTTCAATGTAGACAGGGATTTCTGTTGTTTTACAGCACCCAAAACTCCTATGGTTAAATCAGTTTAAATCCACTAGAGGCTCGACGCCTATAGCTCAACCGGCTAAGGCGCCAGCCACGTACACCTAGGGTGGCGGGTTCGAATCCCCAGCCCGGACCCGCCA
>NW_003852471.1:7085380-7085669 GCF_000181295.1 Otolemur garnettii | reverse complement strand
CAGCTTGAGGCTCTGTCTCAAAAAAAAAAAAAAAAAAATCCACTAGAAGGTATTTAGTGATAGGTGATGAATAATAATGTTTTAATAGTGTTGGGGAAAAGAGAGAAAAGGGATTCATATGGCTCCGAATTGGAAATCACTTATTTCCTACCCAATCTCCTTTCTTTCTTTCTTTCTTTTTAAGAGACAGAGTCTTATTTTGTCACCCTCGGTAGAGTGCTGTAGCGTCACAGCTCACAGCAACCTCTAGCTCTTGGGCTTAGGCGATTCTCTTGCCTCAGCCTCCTGA
>NW_003852471.1:7084944-7085237 GCF_000181295.1 Otolemur garnettii | reverse complement strand
TTTTTTTTTTTCTGTTGTTGCAATTTGTCTGGGGCTGGGTTTGAACCCACCACTCTTGGTATATGGGGCTGGCGCCCTGCTCACTGAGCCACAGGCACCGCCCTCAATCTCCTTTCTTTTCCATGACAGAGATTGGGCAGTTGTCCCAATATCAGATTTCTTTGTTAGAATCTAGGAAAACATGGTGTTAGCTTTTAGCTGGATACAGTCACCCAACGCCTTTTGCAGCTGGATGTACCATGTGACCAAGTTCCAGACAGTGGGATATAAGCAGAAATAATGCTTGTATCTTT
>NW_003852471.1:7061823-7084323 GCF_000181295.1 Otolemur garnettii | reverse complement strand
GCTTCTTCTAGATGGTGGTTGTATTCTAACAGTAAGTGCCCCAAAGGAGAAAGCCAGGAGCTGTGCTGCGTTGCCAACCTAGCCCAGAGGCCACACCACGTTGCTTCCACCACATTCTATTCACTGAGATGACCCCATAGGCCAACCCCATGTCCTGGGGAAGGGTGATAGACTCCAACTCTTCATGGCAAGTGACAAGGGTCTTGAAGAGCATGTATAGTTGGAAATATTGTTGTAGCCACTTTGGGAAATAAAGTCTGTCATATGCCTTAAAGCCTCTTGCTCCTCATCCTCAAATGAGGATGAGCATATCTACCTCACAGGCGGGGCTGACATTAGAGATCTTTAAACCCAGGTACAACATGGATGCTGGCCAATCACCACAGTCACTGGCATGAACACTTTAGTCCTGGATCATGGAACGGTCTTAGAAAGGGAAAGGAAAGGGTCGGATGGTGTCTGCATGGTTGGGGGTCAGGGGGTTATAGTTCAGTGTCAGGTCAGTAGAGAAATATTTCTGTAGTTTAACAACCTTCTGTTGCCTATTGGCTGAATTCCACCTTTGCTCATAGGATCACACTGAGGATGAGACAAGGTATAAAGCACTTGTCACATGGCAGATGCAGAATCAATGGCAGTTATTGCTCTTTTTGGTCATTTTCATCCTAACATTCAGCATAGAAATTAAAATGTTAAAAACACGAGTCCCTCATGTTGTATCTGTCTTTTATGATGAGGACACGGACCATCCAAGTGTATGACATTTCAATGGACGGGATATTCTTAAGAAATAAGGAGTCTTGTTTTTGTTTCTCTTGGTGGTAACCATGACTCAGTGGCAGCACCGCCTCGTGGAAGTCTCTTTCTGTAGTTATTCAAAACTTGAAAATTTCCTAGATGTTTTGCTACCAGTTGTCAATTAGAGTGATAACAGAATAGAAACAAAAGCGTATTACCCAACTGAAATTTCAGAAGGGATTTCTGTGGCTTCATCGAGAAGTGTGCTGTACCATGGAAGCCCACATCCTAAATTTAGAATAGGCTGAGTCCCGGGCTGCAGTTCCTCCTAGGCCAGGAACATGCTTTAATAATGAAATTGGGCTCACAGGCCTGAGTCATTAACACATTTCCTGGACATGAATGAGTCCCCCTCCTGCCCCCCGGGGTTAGGCTGGCAGATATCTGAATTCTCTGGAAAAAGGCTGATTTATGCTGAAGGATTTTCCACAATGCTAGACAGCCCTGTTTTTGTCAAGACACATCAGCTGATAAAGGTCAAGCAATGAGTTAGGTAATAATGGTGACAGGAACCAACGCTAACTTTAGCTTCGGGCTGCTCGCCCGTGGGGTGGGGGTGGGGCTCAGAAAGTGGCACCTCAGTGCCTGGTGCTGGACTTCTGAGAGGCCTTAGGAGCAGCCTCAGGATCATGGGCCCTCCAGCCTTGCCTGGTCCTCCCACTCCGAGTGCAGGGACAGGCTCTGTTTGGAATTCCCTTACCTGACTGAGAAAAACTTCTCTCAAAGAATTGTAATTGCCTGAGACCCCTCCCTAGGGATCTCATCAAACAAGGGGGCAAGACTAAGCCCCGGAGAAGAGGCTGGGAATTGTCACCACGCCCTGCCAGACTTTCTTCTATTCTTCTGAGGGCAGCTCCGAGTGGACTTTATCTGCACAAGACAGCCTCTGTTCCTGTGTGGCCCTGCCCCTTGCCTTCACAAGGAGAATGATTTACTAATTATTGTCTGAGCTACGATTTTTTTCTTGCCTATGAAGAGGGCATTTAAGCCTTGTGAATTGATAAAATAAAATCTTAAGCCTCCCCACCCCAGCCGTGGACTGACTCAACCCCCTCTTGGCCAAGGAGATCCCTTAAAATTGAGTTGCTGGGCATGAGAAAGGAGATCAGACAGGCCTCATCATGTCTCCTCCCTCCTTAGAGATGGCCTCTGTGACTCAAGAACAGGCCCAAAGCCGTGCAAGACCTACATGAAGGTCCTCAGTATACACAACAAACGACTTGGGTCTGGGCATGTGTCCTGTTTCTGATTAACAGACCCTTTATCTTAAGCACTCCTTTTCACTGACTCCCAGTCTATTAGACAAAGCCTAACGCTTTCAGCCAATTGTCAGCTAAAGAGTCTTTAAACCCACCTATAATCTGTAAGTCCCCAACTTTGAGATGTCCCACTTTTTCTGGCCAAACCGATGTATACATTACATCCACATGTTGATTTATGAGTTTACTGTAATTCCTCTCTCCCTGAAACGTGGGAAACCAAGCTGTTGCCCCATCACAGCAAGTCCACTGGTTCTAGGCTTCTTGGGTGTGGCTCGAGGTCATGGTCCTCAAATTTGGCTCAGAATAAAACCTCAGTAAATTATTTTGCAGAATATGGCTTCTTTTCTGTCAACAGCCTCAATTTAAATGTGATACTTCATCTAGCTGACCTTGAAGGAGAGAGTATGTGATGTGTGTGCTCATCTTTTATTTACTGAACATTTGGGAAGTGCTTTTATGCAAGGCACTGAGCTGTGGGAATCCCTTCCCCTCCATCACTCCCACCTTCCTTCCTTCCTTCCTTCCTTCCTTCCTTCCTTCCTTCCTTCCTTCTTTCCTTCCCTCCCTCCCTCCTTCTCTCTTTCCTTCCCTCCCTCCTTCCCTCCCTTCCTTCCTTCTTTTCTTCCCTCCCTCCCTCCCTATCTGTCATTTTGATTCCCTAAATCAATCTAACAGATAACCAATGATGTTTTTTAAAACACAGCTGTAGAACAGTGAGCTGAAAACCTTCTTGAATTGCCAGTCACCCCCTTCCAGTAGCTGACTGACTCATGACTAAATGCTGTCTTTCTATCTTCAGTCCTGCCCACCACGTTTATAGCAGAGGGGATCAGAGGCCAAAGTCAAGGCTGTCCACCTGGAGCTCTGCTCTGCCCTGCCTGGTGGGTACATTAACTTCTCAACCTGCAGCTGATGAGGGTTGCAGGATTGGCCACAGTAGGCAGTTTGTCTGTGTCATATAATAATTTCATTCTATAATCCTCTGAGCTTTCTTAACCATAATGGGCCCAAACACTTGGGAATTACTTTAAAATGTATGTGGAGCCATTTTAGGAAAATAAGCTCCTGAAGTAATTCATGATTGTGAAGAATGCTCAGGTCATGGTTAATACATTTTCTTCTCTTGGATTGAGCTCCAGCAGTTGTTGGGAAAAATCGTACTGTAGGGTGGTATAGTGGTGGAGTTAACAAGCTTTAAATTAGTCTGTGATGCCTCAGTTTTCCCCTCTGTTAAATGGGGATAATAATAGTCCTGCTTGTACAGGAATGTTGCAAACATTAGATGGTGGCATGGCTTTAGCGTGCATGGTGGCTCATGGTGGGCATGCAGTGACAGCTGAGGTTCCTTACTGTTGTACTTCTATGCTACTCTAAATTCAGTCTCTTGCCTGCCTTGCTCACCTCAGCCGTCCCTGGTCATGGCTCTGAAGATTCACTTCTGCTGTCCATAGATACTTGGCATATTGACACTTCCTTGTTTAGATTTTTCCCAGTTCCTCCTTCAGTTTACCATCCTGCATTTGTTGAATGACAGGAGAGAATCTTCCATTAGCAAGGAGGAGAAAATCTCCACGTTCTTCAGGAAGACACATAAGGGAAGGTGCCAGGCTTAAACTTCCCATAAATATCCTTATTTGAATCTTTGGGATATCCTTTCCCCAGGCTACAGCCTTGCCCTTAAGTGAGATGTTCTGAGGGAAGACTCTTGAATCTGCCAAAATTTGGATTAAAGGGTGATCTATGATTTGAGAGAAGGATAATGAGGAGAGATGGATAACTAAAATCTGGAGAGGATCTTTTACAAACATTTACTGTGTGCCTACTGTTTGTACTGCCTCGTACTACAAAACACAGGCCCAGACCTTCAGGAACTGGATAAGTGGGGGTTAAAATATAATTATGTATATTAACATTTAAGACTTATCCCAGGTTCAGTGCCCATAGTTTAGTGAGTAGGGCGCTGGCCACACACAACGAGGCTGGCGGGTTCGAGCCTGGCCCGGATCTGCTAAACAACAATGACAAATGCAACCAAAAAATAGCCAGGCATTGTGGTCGGCACCTGTAGTCCCAGCAACTTGGGAGGCAGAGGCAAGAGAATCACTTAAGCCCAAGAGTCTAAGGTTGCTGTGAGCTATGGAGCCACAACACTTTATCCAAGGCAAGATAGTGAGACTCTGTCTAATATTTGATGTAATGTGTTGTGACATTTTCCAAGCAGGCCCTGGGGACAAGGAGGAACTGAAACAGAGGCTTTGTAAGGAGTAGACTCTGGGTGAGTGAAGAGGATGGCGAGGAAAGTGTACACAGCCACACTGTGCAGAGAAGTGATCTTTGGAGAAAGCGTCAACTAGAACAGAGCGGGGAGTGGGTACGTGTAAGAAAAGACTGAGCAGCTAGACCAGGGTCAGATCACACAAGAGAACCAAGATGGCTTTTTAAATCCACACATTTCATGTTTCTCTGCAACAAGCCTTTCCCCAGAGTTAACTAACAGGTAACCAAGGCACAGAGGCTGGATCAAAGGCAACTGATGCCGTAAGCCCAGCATGACAATGGTGCCTCTTGGCCCTTCCTTTGCATAAAATAAAGGGTCTATTACATAACTCGGCCTGGGAGTTAAACGCTAGGTATGCTCTCCCCTGGGTTTATACTGGATGGAAGTGAAACTCTCCCACCAACAGATGGAAACAAGTGATATCTGATGACAACTTCACACCAACACTTGATTCTTTAATCACTCACCACACCAAAGAAAATGTTTTTCTTTAACAATGCAGATTAAATTTGAACACAACTTACAAAGACAATTATGCAAACATTCTAGTGAAGTAGAGAGTGGCAGTGAAAGAGTGAAGGGCGCGAGAGCCACAGAAAAAGCTTCATGGTGGCCTTTGCCCTTGTGCCCTAACTGTGTGTGATTTTGCTTAGTGTAGCAAGGGCATGGATACTTCCCAGGCTTATGTGATGACTGGGAACTCCTTCAAGGCAAAGTTACTCTCTCACTCACCTTTTATCTTCAGTGTCTGAACTGGGATCTGGCACGTAGAATTCAAATTAATAAACATGTGTTGAATGCCTCCTATGTGTCAGCAGTCAGAGCAAGGAATTAAAATATAAATAAAACCTGGGCCCTATCTTTAAGTTGCTCATGATCCGGTGAGGGTTGGGTGTGTGAGAAGGAAAGACAGTGGTGTGATCAGCGAGGTTAGCAATGTTTCACGAAGAATGCCATTTGAGGGGTGAACATGGGGATTGGCTCTGAAGAAGAAAAGGCAGAGTTTTTTTTTTTATTTTATGAAGAAAAGCATTTTAGGCCAATCTGACTCATGTCCAACCTGTGGCCCAAGGAGCTGCATGCTGATTTTATGAGGACTCTTTTTGCTTATCTGCAGGGTCATATATTGTGAAAAGTGTGCACAGGCCTCTATTTTGCTAATCAGCTTTTGATAGTGTTTATGTGTTTAGCGTGTGGTGGAAGACAACTCTTACTCTTCCAATATGAGGCGGAGGAAAAAACAGGCTGGACATCTCTGTTTAGTTGAATGGAAAAATGGAGTGATTAAAGAACTTGAACATAGAGGAGTTATGAGATTAAGGGGAACAGACGGTGCTGACTGCTGGGCGAGTGAGCCACGCTCCTGTGGTTACTGTGATAGTACCGACTACTATCTGTCATCCAACCTCTCCCACCTGGAGACAGGCAGTTCACCTGTTGGGTGCATAGGGGGCGCTAATGCAGCTGGCCTTGGCATACAATGCATGACTGCTACAAATAGACTCTTTCCTCTCCATGTGCAGCATTCTGGTAGGAAACTAGTTAGATTCTTCAGTTGGCCCAACAGCAGAGAGACAGCAAAGGCACCATAGAAGTACGAGGTGTTCATGATCCCAGTGAAAGGACTGTCTTGACACCAGTCCAAAGCTCCTGATACATCTGTGTATATATTTGTTTATTTGTATTCAAATTACATAGTATATTTTATATCTATAATTATAATTATTTTATATCCACATAAATATAGAATTATATATAATTACTGCATATCATATATTACATATTATGTCTATAATTATAAGTTTTATTTATATAAATAATATATCATAGGTAACAATATGTAATATACAAGTAACACCTAAATATATGTTGAGTGATGCTGTACATTGAATATATATATATATTTTTTTTTTTGAGAAAGAGTCTTACTATGTCGTCTTCAGTAGAGTGCTGTAACGTCATAGCTCACAGCAACCTCAACTCTTGGGCTTAAGTGATTCTCTTGTCTTTGCCTCCTAAGTAACTGGGACTACAGGAGCCCACCACAATGCCCGGCTATTTTTTTGTTGCAGTTGTCGTTGTTGTTTAGTTGGCCCGGGCTGGGTTCAAACCTGCCAGACTCAGTGCATGTGGCCAGCACCATAACCACTGTGCTATGGGTGCCAAGCCTGAGTATGTATCTTAATATGAATATATGTACTTATTTGTAGGAACAATATAGGAGCTCTGTATCCTTCTCAGGGTGGATTGTTTCTAGAGATGAGAGATCAGTGAGACTTGCAGATAAAGCTATGGTCCCAGGAGGAGACCAGTATTACTGCAGCCCAGGGCTTCTTGACTAAGTCAAACAGGCTGATTCTGCTCAGAGGCCTTATATTCTCTGCAGATCTGGGCTGTATCCTCTGGCAGGTCTGGGCTCTAGGCTGCTCCTAGAAGTTTTTACTCCCGTCTTCTGACCACGTCTACACCAGGGTGCTTAGCTGGAATCCCCACCATTAGTGATAATGTGCTTTCATTTTCACAGCCTGGTTAGAGCACTTGCATGCATACTGTTTGATTTGAAACCGCCGGTAGCCCTTGTACTTTGCTTTATGTTTATAGGTGAGATGAACGCAGCGGCTCGGTGCCTGTAGCTCAAGCGGCTAAGGCGCCAGCCACATACACTGGAGCTGGCGGGTTCAAATCCAGCCTGGGCCACCAAACAATGACACCTATAACCAAAAAATAGCTGGGCATTGTGGCGGTCACCTGTAGTCCCAGCTACTTGGGAGGCTGAGGCAAGAGGATCCCTTAAGCCCAAGACTTTGAGGTTGCTGTGAGCAGTGACACCATGACACTCTGCCTAGGGCGACAGCTTGAGGCTCTGTCTCAAAAAAAAAAAAAAAAAGAAATGCAGGATGAATGCAGCCCAGATCCGCAGAGTATACAAGGCCTCTGAGTAGAATCAGCCTGTTTGACTTAGTCAAGAAGCCCCAGTGCCCTTCTCCCAGAGGGAGATGCTTATGGCTATAAGCATAGAAATGGGCTACTTTGGGTTCTTCACAAAGAAAATAGGACTCATTTTTCCTTATTGCCATAAAAATCAAAATACTTGAAGACGTTTGTCTGTATGTGTGTATGTGTGTGTCCTAAAATCTGTTTATTAGGCCACAAAACCCCTCAATGAATTTTAAGAGCAGAAATATTAAAGACCATTTTTCTTTAGTCAAAGGGCAATAATATTAGACACTAATAATTATCAAAGGGAGGGAAGCCCTATCAAACTAGGAATTTAAAAACATTATCTTTTGGCCCACAAAGCAAATAACTGAAACTATAATAATAAGGAAAAAACAATGATGAAAACTTCATGTTTCCCTAATCTATGATTTAGCCTTTGCAAAATCATTGCTCAGAAGAAAACTGGACATTAATCCAGTGTTGTGCTAGTCAGGGGTTCATACATGTTTGGTCGTTAATATGAGAAATAATACAAAAGGATATAAATGTGTATTATAATAATTTGGTCCTAATTCAGGGCTACTTACAGCAGTGATAATTTTTCTAATTGTGTTAGCTCTTAAACCTCTCTAACTCTTGATATTTTATATACAAAAATATCCTCCAAGCACAGAAAAATATAGTCAATTCAACAAGCAAATTTACGTCACATAGTATATTTTATATCTATAATTATAATTATTTTATATCCACATAAATATATGGGTATAGGAAATAAAAATGGTTACATAAGCCAGATTTCAAAGACAATTCCACCTAATAATGCTTAAAAATTTCATAGCTGACTGTATATAAATATGTATAGCTAAATCTATTTCTTTACATGGATTTTGCTTCAATAAAATAATTTGTTAAGTATGCCACGGAATGAGACTTACAAGTCAGAAAATGATTTGTTATTAGACTTTGTATTCCAATTTTTAGGTTTTTGTGTGTGTGTGTGTGTGGTTTTTGGCTGGGGCTGGGTTAGAAGCACCATCTCCAACCTCTGGGGCTGGTGCTCTACTCCTTTGAGCCACAGGTGCCACACCCAATTTTTAGTTTAAAAAAATAGTCATCACATGTAAAAGAAAAAATATATATCAGCTTTTAAATTAGAGTGACAAAGGGGTGGCCCCAAATGGACTTCACAGAGGACCAGATTGGTGTAAGGCATTCACAGAGGACCAGATTGGTTCAAGACAGGGCCATATCAGAATATAGTAGAACGCAGATGACGGGCAACCTGAGTGGTGCTGTCCCAACAGGACTGTAACCCAGCAGTGCTGACCTCCTTTTCTTGCCTGTTCTTCCCAAGATGCTCTCAGAGCTGAGAGGTCTGAAGTGAGAGTGACCACAGCTATAAAAACCAAAAGGGTGCCGAGACAAGGGGTTATGCAGACCGTTACAGTAGGGATACTTGCCCATCGGGCTGGAGAGCTCTAGGCTACTTAAAACTTAGAATCTTATACTGGTTTCTAAACTTTTATACAAGTTCTTATAAACTTGTTAGAATCATGTGTGATATGAAAATAAATTGACTCTGGATGAAGATGAGCATTATTACAATGAGGAGGAAGGTACGTAAATCTCGGTCTGCAAACCTTGGACTGTCTCTTCTGTCATGCTCAGCCCATTTCAACTTAGCAATTCTTTTCTCTTTCTTGTGAGAGATTTCTGAGTAGATGTGACATTAAAAATGACTGAATTCACATGGGGCACAGGATGCATGAAAAGCTTCAGGCTCTTTTCTTGGCTTCCATAGAAGGCAGGGCAGGGGTCTCTGGAGCACCAAGGCACAGCTCTGTCCAACAGCGTCTGGTACTTAATCTTCTAGGATAGATGCCCCTGAAAGCAAAGCTACTGCATGAAAACCACACTGAAATCAAAAACCAGAGGGACCTAATTTGATTTGATTCAGGTATTTTGGGCCAGCCAACAATACAACAAATTACCCAAAGGACTATATTGTTTGGGATTCAACTAAAAGTTGGGATCTTTACTGCATATGACTCCTGTAATTATGGGCCAAAAATTCTCTCTTATGTTGGGTTCTTTTGGGAAATTCAGTGAGAAGCTGAGTGTATAGGTAGGATCCTCTTTTTCATGATTTGGAGTAAAACATAATATGTTATAAAAGAAATGTTTAAATGTTAAGTCGCTATGGCTCAAAAGATCCATGGGCAGCTGGCTACAGCACAGCAAATAACTCAAAATGGGGGAAAGAGGAAGGAATTAGGTCAGCTCTCCCCAAACCGTGCTCCCTAGCGGAACAGTGTCCAGGGAGGTGCTAATTGTTCAGTGAAAATAAGAGTGAGATCTCCGGGGCAGGTTTTCAGCAAATGATCACCCTCTTAGAGATTATTAATCTTTCCTCATTTATCGTGCATACCTCATTCCGAGAGGTCCTGTAGGTTTGTATTTGTTCATGCACTTAAACAACAATTCTTACTGTGTACTTATTATGTGTCAGGGACTGCTCTGGCCACTGGGATCGAATGATGACTGTAAACCAGCATTTTTGCCTCTTCTCTGTTCATAGAATCCTGATTTTTGTGATGTGCCAGCATGATTTATTTTTTTTATTTTTATTTTTTTGAGACAGAGCCTCAAGCTGTCCCCCTGGGTTGAGTGCCGTGGCATTACAGCTCACAGCAACCTCCAACTCCTGGGCTCAAGCGAGTCTCCTGCCTCCGCCTCCCAAGTAGCTGGGACCACAGGCGCCCGCCACAACGCCTGGCTATTTTTTGGTTGCAGCCGTCATTGTTGTTTGGTGGGCCCAGGCTGGGGATTCGAACCCGCCACCTTAGGTGTACATGGCTGGCACCTTAGCCGGTTAAGCTATAGGCGCCGAGCCTGCCAGCATGATTTATGACCGAGAGTGCCATTTGGGAGAGATTGGCTAGGTTTTCCTGATCTTACGTTAGCACTTTGGCTCTCTGGCTATACTTGTGGGTGGCCCAGAGAAGCAGAGCCATCTCTAAGGTGCTGAGCTGTGGTGCGTGAGCTGAACAGTAATGTCGGGTAGGATTTGCCCACAGGCTGCACAGGAAACCAACAATGAGGCAGCATACGAAGTAAGGCCAGATCGAAAATCAAAACCAGCATCTCAGGACAGCTCCCTAGAAGCAGTGTGGGGAGTCTAGGTTCAGGGCACAAGATGGCATGTTAGGAAAGCAGACTAGAATGAGAGAGTCTACGTGTGATGTGAGAGACGCCCAGAAGTTTCTCTAAACCTTCGATGCCTGCTTATCAACATTTTAAAGGGCGCTGGTGACCTGGGCCAGGATGGCAAGGGGGACTTTCAGGGGCAGAAGTGATAGCCAAGGTAGGTGCCTGCTCACATGAAATCCTGTTTTACTAATGAGCTGACGTCTGTCATACATTGGTCGATGGCTGTATGGCAGCCGTTTTGAAAAATGACAGCTACGGAGATAAAGGCACAGGATGAGTTACACCTGGTCTGGAAGCACAAACTTCAAGATTCTCGAAATTTCTTTTGAAGCCAAGGCTAGTAGTTGGAAGAGGGGAGTGTCCAAGGCTGATTAGAGGACTGAACGGCCATCCAGTGCATTTTCTTAACTTTCCCCCGTGGGTTTATAAAGAACTTGCTCAGCACCGTCCAGGTAACTTTTCATATATTTGATGACTCTTATCAAGTGCTCTCCTCCTTCAACCCCCACCAGCTTCCGCCGTCTTTTCTTCTTCAATCTATTTCTCCAGATGGAAAAACGGACTCAGTTGCTACAGCCTCCCCTCATAACGGCCATTTCCCAGCACGCCTATCATTTGCATTGATTACCAAGAGTCCCTTGGTTCATGAGGTTACCTTCAGAAGCCAGGCTGAGTCAAGGCTGCCCGTGCTGGTCCCTGTCCTTATCACCAGCATCAATAAGTTCTCTCCTCTCAGAGCCCAGTGCCTGAGTAAACCTCAAGCCTGGGCACTTGAGTGGTGGTGTTCTGAGACAGGGAGGTGTATCTCCATGGAATGATTCTCGTTGTTTATATGTCTGTGAGATAAGTGCTTCTTTCTTGCTTCAAGGAATTGTTTGTACAATTCAAGACATGGTAATGTTTAGGTTTGTTTGTGAAGTTTTCAGTTGTCTTTTCAAAATGGCTTTTAAAGGATAAAGGACTAATGGGAGCTTTTCAACACTAGGGCCTCGTCTCTCCTTGAAGGCCTCTGAGGACAGCACCGCACACAGACACAGGCAGAGACAGAGACCCGCGTGGCGAAATCTACCTTCCTAAACAGGAAGGGGAAATTGCGCTCCCACAACTCCACGGACAGAGCCACAATTCACATTTGTGGGATTCTTAGTTTCCCTCTTTGCAAGGTAACCAGGTTTCTTCCGGTCAGCCCCAGGTGGACAGCTCTTCTCCATTCTGGCTCCCACATGAGTGGGGTCCCACTCTTGCCCAGGGCAGCGCCCAGGGATGGGCTGCCGGCGGCACCGTCCCCTCCGATGAGCTCATGGGCCTTCCCTGTTCTGCTTGTCTCATCACTAACCTGAGCCTCGTGGGGGTTTTAAACCATTAGCTTTGAGGAATTAGATGCTGTCAGGGTGGTTTGTTTATGAGCGTAGTGCTGTTTCTGGTAAAAAGCCTACAGGTTTTGGTGTTGTTGTTCGTCCCTGCTGGGAGGCCAAGAGAAAGTGAAAGTTACATGGAAACACCCCCCTCTGTCCTCCAACATCTTCCTCCAAGACCTGGCTCTGGTTCCCTCTGGTGTTCACTACAGCAAGCGAGCCAGATGGTCCCTGATCCTGCCGACCTGGTTTGAGCGGAACTTCAACCCCTGGAAGTTGGAAGACTAATTTTTGCAAGAACTGTGACTGACCAGGCCCTGTGGAGTCCCCTGTCAGATCACCTAATTGGACCCCATAACCAAGCAGTCACAGCTCAGGTCAATCAAAATTTCTAATTTGCATTTAAATCAAAGTTTCATCCTTCTTCCCTGTGTGGGAGAAAGTTCTCAGGAGGGTCTTCCTGAGGTGACGGGATGGAAGCGGAAGGGCCAGGTCACTGTATGCTGGAATCATGGCCCCATGGGAAGGGGAAGGTTAGTCAGACACACTCTGGTTACATAAAACCCAGCAATGGCTTCTGCTGTCTTCCGAAGTGTGAACTCTGCTTGCTTGGCAAGCCCTTTGCGGTCTGGCTGTCCTCGCCTTCTCAGCGTCTCTCTCTGCAATGCGTTGCCATCCTCCTCACAATCTTCCCAGCATCTGTCCCTCAGCTGCCAGGGTCTTCCTCCCAGACTGAGACCTCTGCTTGTGCTCCCCTCTCAACCTCAAACACTCTTTCACCTGGTTCTCCTGTCTTTTGCTGGGTTGGACTGCATTCATCTTTCAAATCTCAGGGTAGACACAGCTCCCCGGGGAACCTGCCTTGACCACCCAGTCTAAGCTCAGCTCCCCAGCCCTTGCTTGCTAGTCCTTGTTGAGATTGGCTGTGTCCCCACTGCCCCATAAGTTCCTTAAGGCCAGGGACCATTACACCTTATTCACCACTTGAACTCTGGCACTGAGCACCGTGCTCAGTGCATCCTGCTCAACGAACATGGGATGAAGGATGGTGGAAAAGCAGCTGCGAGTCCTGGGAAGTAGAGTAGAGTTCAGAGTAGAGTTCAGGGCTTTTCCCACCAGCCCCTCGTATCGATCGCAGTGGTGTGAAAGGCGCTGATGCTGATATATCTGGGACCTGGGAACCAGCACAGAGGAGACGGGAGGCAGCCTGGTCCCCACCTGTGGGAAATAGCTGCTAAAGCGTGCTGATAGCTCAGCATAGACCCAGGGCTGGCAGGCGTGAGACCACTGTCCAGGTTCTGCAGGCCTTCCCCCCTCGTCCAAGCTGGAACACATTGCCAGGGACCCCCCAGCGTGCACTTTTGACACCACAGTTCATAAGCCCCCGGATCTAATCATCAATCTGTCTCAACTCATCTGCTGAAGTTTCTCACTCAAATGTCAGCCCTAATTGGAGATTGATGATTTGTTCCCTCGGAGTCAAGTACAGGGCAGAAGAGGCTGTAGGGCTGAGGAGACAGAAGAGCGGGGAGGGCTCAGCTGGAGGATGGGGGATCGTGTGCTTGGTCCCCAGGGTGTGTCCAGGGGGCTCTTCTCTGTGACTTGAGAGAGGCTGGAAACCTATTCTCTCAGGCTGACTGAGGGCCACAGAAAGTAGCAGAGGATAAATTCCTCTTGCACATTGCCTGGGCTGCCACTGGCATGGTCTCTGCTCTCTGGGAGGAGACTGGGGCCTTTCTGGCCTGTGGGTGGTGGCCCTGGGCATCCTGAAGGGCTGGCAGCCTTCAGTGGGCCTAGTGCCTACGTACCACCCCTCCCCCAGGGGGACAGGCAGGCAGTCACAGTGTGGACTGGGGGGCCAGACTGCCTGGGTTTGACCACCATTTCCCCCTGGCTGTGTGAGTCAGGCAGGTTACTTCAAAGTTCTTTGCCTGTTTCTTCCTTTGTACCTATCTCTTGCTTTTAAAGTCCTTACTTAGATACTGTAAATACTTAGAAGCATGGAATAATGTTTTTGTCTGTAAAATGAGAGGATTAGACTCAGTGAACACTAAAAAACCATTTAGTGTAAAATTACAAGATACTTAGGTTCAAATCCTGACTCTCTGGTGGTTCTCTAGGTCGGGGACTAGACTCTGGCGCTCCCACTGCCTAGGACAGTGCCCGCCACATTGTAGGGATGCAGGATAAGTTTGGCTGGGTGTGAATCCTGCCAAATATGATTTTCACGTGGAATTTTTTTTTTTTTTGCAGTTTTTGGCCGGGGGTGGGTTTGAACTTGCCACCTCCAGCATATGAGGCTGGCATCTTACCTCTTTGAGCCACAGGCGCTGCCCTTCACATGGAAATTTTTTTACATGAAAGTTTTCAAAGTGCTTGTGACATACCTTCCCACAGGGAAGGACCCTCCCTGGTGCCCTTTTGGAGATCTGATTCAGAGTCGTTCCCCAAGGTCTCCTTCCTCCCTGAGCCAGGTCTTGGGACTGGACACCTTTCTTTCCCCACTGGCTCCCCAAGTGGCAGCAGTCCCCAGATGAATGGGGATTTGGGGGATGGCTGAATGAGGGAGAAACAGAGAGCATGTGTGTGGGTTGGGGGTGATTGTGGCTCAGCCGCTCAGGGTGGTACTGTGGTAACTGAGAACTGGAGACAGACTCAAGGGCCCCCCAGCAGAGCTGGCCCCACTGTGAACACCTCAGGGAGCTCTGTCTGTGCCTGGGTGAGACATCCAGGAAGGCAGGTGGAAAAGCTGCCTACTGAGATAAGGGAGATGCCAGGCTCACAGCAGGGAAATTCTGCTAAAGGGGGAAAACTCTAAAGAGAAACATGTAACTACTTCTCATTTGGGGCGTTCAGCACCATCTGATATGTATTTCTGGAGCATATATTCTCAGTGTACAGAAGGATTTGAGAACTTAGTTTGAGAATTCTACGCCTGGCATGAACTGTAAAGGAAATCTTTTATGCCTTTTCATGGAATCTTTGCCAAGCAACGTTTACGTGTATATCCATTCATTCTAAACTCCTTCAATACCTGCTATGTGCCAAGCCCTGTCCCAGTATCATTTCTGACCTTGAGAAACTCCTGGCTGCTTAGCAGTACAGTCAGGATTTGAACCCAGGCAATCTGACTCTGAGTTCCAAATTGATACTATCCTTCCTCAGTTAGAAACATACCCAGCTGAGCCTGGAGTGATCAAGGAAGGCTCCTGAGAAGAGGCAGTGAAGTCAAACTGAGTTCAGCAAGTGGACAAAGAAGGAAGGATTTTCTATGGAAAGAAAACCATATGCTGAAAGGCTCAAAGGTATAAAGAGAGGAGGGCGCATCTGGGGACATGCCAATTGTGTGGAGGGACACAAACACAGTAACAATGACGATGGTGATGGCGATGGCAGGAGGGTAGAATGGGTGGGGGAAGTGGAAGGAGATAGGTCTGGAGAACCAGGTGGGCCCGAACTCTAAAGCTCTTTAAACTCCAAGCTGAGTAATATGTATTCTGGTCTCAGTAGCATTAAGAAGCTATGGATGTGTTTTAGGCAGAGCGGTGACATGGAACATTTTATTGTCTTTAGGGGGTTCAGCCTTCCCTGTTGGAGTAACTGGTGCCCATATATGTAAATCTAGTGGTCATCCTTGACCCCTCCCCCTTCTGCACCACCCACATCTAATCTGTGCTGTCAAAGACGTCCCCTGAGTCCCTTTACTTCTCTCCACGTCCATCATCTCTGGCCTGGACAATCCTGTCTGCCTCCTACTCAGATTTCTCCTGCCTCCTCTAATCTGATCTATGCAAAGAAACCAGAGGGATCTTGGAAAAAACCCCGATATATGTCTCCTACTTCACCCCCTTCAACAACTCTCAAATCCCACTGCCCATGGAGTAAAATCCAAACTCCATTGGTGTCCTGGCTCCCTCCCTGCTCATCTCGGGCTCAGTCTCACCCTTGTCAGCTCTGGCCACTTGGCCTTTTGTCAGTTTCTGGGACTTGCTCACGCTCAGGCTCCTCCAACCTGATAATGTGACTTGCTATTTCCTACGCCTAGGATGTCCTTCTCCGACCAGTTCTTACCACTCCCTCCTTCTCTGTTTCCCAACTTTACAGAGGGTTGTCTGCTCATCTCCTCAAGCTATCACAGCACCTGCCACTTTCCTTCATGATTTATTTTAAAAGATCTTTATGATCTTAATTGGGTGTATTTTGCTTGTTTGCTTGGCGCCTGACCTGTCCTGGGAGGCCGTGAGCACGCCTGCCTTTTTGCTGTGGGGCGGCAAGCCAAGCACAGGGCTGGGCCACGTGGGCATTCAAGAAATATTGGTTGAATGAATGAAGAAATGAGTGCAATTTAACCCTCCCGAGCAAGAATTTTTCCACACATTGTTGTTCCTTCTCATTATTAAAATGAGAAGGGAAGAGATGATGAGTGAACAAAACCCACCACAGCAGTTCATTTGCTTATCTTTCTCCTTTGCCGGGCTTCATTTACTGGTCATGAAGATGGATTTTGGACACTGCTTCCCCCCCTCCAAGATGCTCATTCAGAGGCTGACTGGTCAAGTCCAGGAGGTGTTGCTCACTTCTGCTCTTCAGAAAATGACCCTGGGTCCCAGGAGGGGAGCAGAGTGGATGGGACTAGAGAGAGGTCTCCGGCTCAACTCCCTTGTTGTGTAAGAGGAAACTGAAGCCTTGGGATGTCGAGAAAGGAGAACCCAGTCTGTTTTTCTTAACTCTCCCCACCCACTGCACCCCACCCCTCACCTTCTGCTCCCAGTGAAAGCCTGGGTCCGGATGGCCCGGTGATGCCTTCACCCTCGGCTCATTCCCCAGCAAGGTCTGTTCCGACGTGGACATGGAGGCTACAGGGGTGTGCCTGATGTCTCTGACTTTGGTTACATTTTCCGAGAATTTAGTGAGCCTTTAGGGGAAGCTTATTTTTATTTTCACCCCTCAGGTATTAATGAGGTTCCTAACTTTACCACTGACTATGTAGAAGTAGAAGTAGAAGTAGAGCTTTTCACTTCTTAACTTGTGAGTTCTAAGGCTGTCCAAGTGTCTCACGGCAGGGTGCTTTGTTGAACCCCCACAACTAGTTTGAATTAATTCCTAACATTAAGAACGGGGCAGTTTTACATAATAATCTCTGAGTATGGCTTCCTGTGGAAAAAAGGAAGATCTGGCAGTTCTGGGCCATGATCTTTCATGGGGACAGTCAGGTGGAACTGAGTTGAGGCTGTGTTCCATTCAGACCTGGGGGACGCCTGCCAGTGTAACACAGCCCCCACCACTCAAGGGTGACTTCAACATAGCTGACTTCTCATTTATGTTACCTACTCAGTTCCTGGTCTTGTTTTGTTTGTAATCCCTGAAATATTCTTCCCAAAGCATTCAGGAATTTGAGACCTATGATCTGCGATCACATTCGTTATCCTGTGGATTTTGACTATCGTGTTTTTCTGACTCTGTCTTCCAGTGTGAAATGCAGCTTCAGGGGGCGGGCGGCCCACTCCACTGGAGGACACAAGAATGACTGAAATTTAAAGTGTTAGTCCAGGAGTTGGAGTTGGAGGCAGGATGCAGGAGAGTCTCACGGCAGGGTGAAAGTGTTAGGTTAGGGAGCGGGCAGGTGAAAGTTCAGAGAAGCCTCCCAAACACTTACTTAACAAATATCAGCTTTTACTCTATTCCGGGCACAAAGGGCTGAAAACATAGAAGGTTACTCACCCCTACTCCCTCCCATTATCATCTGTTTCTGCTCTTTCTGCTCCTCAAGGTCATTAACAATTTCTGCTGTGGACTGAATTGTGTTCCCCTCAAATTCACATGCTGAAGCCCTAACTTCCAACGTGATGGCATTTGAAGATAAGGCCTAGGAGATAATTAAATTAGGTGGGGGTAATGAGGGTCGTGCCCTGTGATTAAAGTAGTGATCTCATAAGAAGAGACACTGAGGCTCAGCGCCTATAGCTCAACCGGCTAAGGCGCCAGCCACATACACCTAAGGTGGCGGGTTCGAATCCCCAGCCTGGACCCGCCAAACAACAATGATGGCTGCAACCAAAAAATAGCTGGGCGTTGTGGCAGGCGCCTGTAGTCCCAGCTACTTGGGAGGTGGAGGCAGGAGACTCGCTGGAGCCCAGGAGTTGGAGGTTGCTGTGAGCTGTAATGCCACGGCACTCTGCCCAGGGGGACAGGGTGGTGACTCTGTCTCAAAAAAAAAAAAAAAAAAGAAGGGACACTGAGAGCTTACTCTCTCTTCCATGTGAGGACACAGCCGAAAGGCGTGCTGTTGTTTAGCCACCCCTGGCCTTCGTTACGGAAGCCCAGGCCAACTAATACAATCTCTTAGTTGCCAAATCCTGTAGCCCTAATCTACCGTGGATTGTTGATAGCCCATAAGAGGGAAGACACCCCCTACTGCTCAATCTCATCCCTTGGCATCAATGGAACATTCTCCTCCTGCATCTCAAGCTGCCTCTGAATCTCCTCATCTGCAAAGACTCTTTCTCCAAATATAATGACATTTATTAGGTCCTAAGGATTAGGAGGGCTTGGTATCTTTGGGAGACATTATTTAGCTATAGATTTTAGTGTGTTAACCTTGCATTCAGCTACATTCAAAGAGGGTGTCTGAAGAGTCAACTTTTCTACATAGATTTGCTTATTATATCATAAGCAAATAAACATTTTGTGTTAACCTCTGATTACAACATTTTCTATTCTTCTTCCTATTCCTTCTGTCTCTCTCTCCCTGTTCACCTTCTTTATATTCTCCTTCTCCTCTTTTTGGTCTAGTTGTCTTTTTTTTTTTTGTGCAGTTTTTTTGGCCAGGGCTGGGTTTGAACCCACTACCTCCAGTATATGGGGCCAGTGCCCTACTTCTTTGAGCCACAGGCACTGCCCTAGTTGTCTTATTTTTAAGTAACTTGAATCATTCTTGAATAATTCTTATTTATTATCGTTTTGTTGAGACATACATCACATGCTGTATCATTTGCTAATTTTAATTGTAAAATTCAATGGCCTTTAGTATATTTACAAAGTTATACAACTATCACCACAATCAATTTTAGAATATTTTAATCATCCCATAAAGAAACTACCTACCCCTTAGCTGTCAACCCTCACTCCCCCTTCCCTGAACCTTAAGCAACCACAAGTCTGCTTCTTGTCACTACAGATTTGCTTATTCTAGAATTTCATATAAATGGAATCATATAATATGTGGACCTTTATGTCTGGCTTCCTTCACGTGGTATACTTTCAAGGTTCATCCATGTTGTGTGTATGAGTATTGTATTTATTTTTTATTGGAGTAAAATATACATAACATAATATTTATTATTTTCATAATTTGCTTTATTTCCTTTGGTACCCAAAATCAAGTGACTTTTTATTCTAGTCCTAACTCTTTCTTCCTCTAAATTCTTTATCCCATTCCATCTTCCTCAATTCATTCAACTAATATGTGTTCTTTCCCCCCAAAATCCATCATAAAAGGACACAATCTCTTAGCAAGTTTTAATATGTAAATTACACCCCCCCCAAAAGGCCTCATTCTTTCCTTAATCACTAGCTTTTCAAAGCCCCATGGCTCGGGCGGTGCCTGTGGCTCAGTGGGTAGGGCACCAGCCCCGTATACTGAGGGTGGCGGGTTCGAACCTGGCCCTAGCCAGCTAAAACAGCAGTGGCAACTGTGACAAAAAATAGCCGGGTGTTGTGTCGGTCGCATTTACATTGACTGACAATGATGTGTATTTAACAACTTGTAAGTATACAATTCAGTGGCATCAAATACCTTCAAACGTTGCAAAACCATCACTTTATACTCAAAACATTTTCATTGTCCACTCACAAAAAACTCTGTAGCCATTTCATAATATTTCCCCTTTCTCCCCTGAGAACCTCTATTCTCCTTTCTCTCTTTATGAGTTTGCCTATTCTAGGTGTCCAATAGAAGCAGAATCACACAGTGTTTCCTCTTCTGTGTCTGGCTGATTTCACTAAGCATATTTTCAAGGTTGTAGGGTCTATCACCTGTTATTCCTCCTGATGACTGAATCTTCCTTTATATGTATGTACATCAATTTGTTTAGCCGTTTGCCTGTTGATGGACACTTGTGTTGTTTCCACATTTTGCTATTAAGAATCATGTTGGCTTGGCGCCTGTAGCCCAGTGACTAGGGTGCCAGCCACATATATTGAGGCTGGTAGGTTCAAGCCTGGCCTGGACCTGCTGAACAATAATGACAAGTGCAACCAATAATAGCCAGGCATTGTGGTAGGTGCCTGTAATCCCAGCTGCTCGGGAGGCTGAAGCAAGAGAACCACTTAAGCCCAAGAGTTTGAGGTTGCTGTGAGCTGTGATGCCACAGCACTCTATCAAGGGTGACATAGCGATACTCTGTCTCAAAAAAAAAAAGAATGATGTTGCTGGACATTGAGCTGAACTGGACCCACAGCCACCATGAACAGCAAAGGTCAACATCCAACACAGCCAACCTACCCTGTACAGCCTCCTGGGAATCCAATATACCCTGAGACCTTGCATCTTCCTCAGGCTCCACCCTCTACTGATGTTCCGCCTGTCTACACAGAGCTCCATCGTCAGAACCGATGGCAACCCGGGGGCTGCCACAGTCCCACCATGTCAGCTGCATTTCCTGGCTCCTCTCTGTATCTTCCCATGGCTCAGTCTGTGGCCATTGGGCCTTCAGGTTCCATAATCTCTAAGGCTTATTATCCAGTTGGTTCCATCTAACCACTTGGTTCAACTGTGCTGGTAGGAGGTTATGATGCAGGTGCCAGATTTAGAGCTGGGGCTACTGCTGGCAACACCCCTCCTCCACCTCCTGGATGCCCTCCCAATGCTGCTCAGCTTGCGGTCATGCAGGGAGCCAATGGCCTTGTAACTCAGATGAAGGGGAACTTCATGGATAGTTCAGACGGTGGCTATGCTTCTGGTGAGGAACCAAGGCCACCTCTATGCCAGGAAAGACACCACACACCTTCAGCACATCTCACAATGTAACTGCTTTACTCATATTGACCCAAAGTTGCAGTTTAGCCACATGTTGTTGTGGTGTCTTCCTGGTGCCCAAACTTTCAGGCACTTGTCAAATTTAATAAGGAACCATGTAATGGTAGCAGCACCTCTCTGAAGCATTTTGAGGTGGGGGGTTTCCATTCATAAAATGAATGTGGGTGAAGCAGCCCTAAGGATCTTCCTTTCATTCTCTGGGGTAAAACTCTACCATACTGGTCTTTTGATTTTAGTAATTAAAGATCAAATTAGGTTTGGAGGCAACTTTGATTTTCCTAAGAATTAAACTTGCCAAATTATCCTGATTGGTCTTTAATCTCCTTCAAGTCTTTATGATTTATATTCCTTGTTATAAATGAAGCTCAGTAGTCATCTGCCTTCTCCTTTCCATCCTTTGCCCCACATCCCACATCCCACATCCCACCTCCACCCAAGTCTTCCATTTCCTTTACCCATCTCCATTGAATCAATGGTGCAGGACAGAAAGCCAGTCAGACTAATTTCCTTCTCCCCTTGCACTTCTCCCCACTTGTCATCTTTTAACTAGTCTTCGACAAGGATCCTCTGAGTCCCCTCTGTGCCCCAAGCACAGATGCCATTACTTCCTCTTTTTTATCTCCCCAGGCTTAAGTGGAGGGTGCCTTTTAGGCCCTTCTGGTAGGTCGTCTTTGCATATAGGAACCTAACCCAAATTTGCTTTGGAGCCAGGAAAACTGAGCTTTGTTTGAACAAAGGATATCATACGAACTGTACTATAAACAAGTTTGCTTAACATAAGAGGGGCAAGGAGGAGGGTGCATTTCAAAAGCCTGATTGATGACTTGAGAGCCAGACTAAGGGGAGTTTTCAGATCGAAACCTGGTTACCATTGTTTTGTCAGTGTCTGAGGCAGCCCCTTGTGTGGCTCCCAAGAATTCCTCAATGGGGTTGATAGCGTCATATTGTGAGTGCTTCACTACAAAGTGACGTGAGTCCAGTGAAATCTCATCAGGGTTACGAATAGTTCAGGGATCCTTACTATTTTGATTTTTGCTTGCTGAAATTGGATTTTATTTTATCTTACAATTTCAGTTCATCTAACTTTCATGTTCTGTACTGTGCTGTTTGGCTGTGCCAATGACTGTTATGGAAGTTCAGCGTTGTATGTCTCTCTCTACACAGTGGTGCACTTAACTTGTGGGTTTTTTATACTAAAAATGTAGAATAAAGACTATCTTAAGATTTGAATAAAGTGATGGAGTGGCACTGAAAGAAAAAGATGCTGCTGTGGACACCGCTGCACTATCTGACCCCTGCGCCTTAGTTCTTTCAATTATTTTCATTCCCCAGGAGTATAACTGTTGCATCATGTGGCCCCGCCATGTTCACTCTTTTGAGAAACCACCAAAATGATCTAACGCTCTGATGATCTTATATCCTCACCAGAAAAACAGTGTTCCAATTTCTCTATATCTTTGTCAAACTTCTTGTTTACTATACTTTTTAAAAATTATAGCCATCCTAGTAGGTATAAAATGCTATTATGATTATTGTGATTTTGATTTCCATTTACGTTATGAGATTAAGCATCTTTTCATGTTCCTACCATTTGTGTATCTTTGGAGAGACGTCTAT
>NW_003852471.1:7059829-7061803 GCF_000181295.1 Otolemur garnettii | reverse complement strand
CTCAAGTGAATGCAAAAAAGCACTCAGAAATTGTGGTGATGGGAGAAGAAGGGGGTGTATTACACGTTTTATTACATGGGATATTTTCTAATCAATTTCTACCATTTCTCTTTTCATACCCCATTTTTTTTTTTTTTTTGAGACAGTCTTACTGTGTCACCCTGGGTAGAGTGCGGTGGTGTTCTAGCTCATAGCAACTTCAGATTCTTTGGTTCAAGTGACTCTTGCCTCAGCTTCCTGAGTAGCTGGGATTACAGGCACGTGTCACAATATCTGGCTAGTTTTTCTGTTTTTAGTAGAGACAGGGTCTTGCTCTTGCTCAGCCTGGTCTTGAGATCTGGAGCTCGGGGGATCCATTCACCTCAGCCTCCTGGAGTCCTAGGATTACAGGTGTGAACCCCCATGCCTGACAGCATCTTTCCATTTCTGAATTATGTTTTAAACAACGTAGATTTAAGGAGTACGTGTGCAGATTTGTTAAATGGATATATTGCCTCGTGGTGAAATCTGGGCTTTTTGCAAACTCCTTCCCTGATTAATGCACTTGGTACCTACTAGGTAACTTCTCACCCCTTGCCCCTCTCCACCCTTTGGAGTGGGCAGTGTCTGGCACCCACTCTCCGTGCCCATGGGTACCCACTATGTAGCTCATAAGATAAGAGCATGTGTATTTGACAGGCTGCTTTAGGTCCCAGCTTTGAACCCACAAAAGGTGGTCTGTCCTCCCTGTGAATACTTACCACCTACTTGTCATGGCTGCTTCTCTTGTCCCATGGGGCATATCCAGCCCATGAGTTTGCCCCTCAAGAACCAAGTCAAGCTGTGTATGCTGAGAGACGCCTGGCCATCTCCTGACGAACAGTCCTGACACATTATCTGTAGGAAAATGTCCACCGAAGCCCGAGGCCCACAGCTGCAGGAACACCGAGAGGCTGAATGCGGGGCAGCTGCTGGCTGTGCTATGCAAGGTTCAGCTTCCAACAGGGCAGGACCAGCACGTTGGCGAATCCTCTTCCCTGAAATCAAAGGTAAAATGGACAAAATTGTCAACAGCAGCCATTCTGGGCATCTGGAAACCGAACAAAGGCAAAGAGCAAACTGAGAAGCATTTTTTAAAGAAAACTTGCTGTATTTTGGTCGGAAGAGTGGACGTCTGTGGCATTCTCACACAGGGCTGCTTCCATCTCCATCTCAGCTGAGGCTGTGCAAAGATCCTAGCAGGGCGAGGCAGGCTGAAAACACCTGCGGTTTTACCGCTGGAGGAAATTGACTTTAGTTTTAGCAGGTGAAAAACTCACTCCTGACCGCATCGCCAGGTGAAGGAATGATCTCAGGGCAAGTGAAGAAAGGAAGGACGTGATTTACTAACCCGAGGTTGCCATCCTGCTTGGGGCATGCGGTGGATGCAGACAAGCCAGAAATTGAGTGGGGAGATGATTTCAACCACAGAGGGGCTTTCTTGGTAAGTTCTCCGCACCCCGCTGGCTGCCTTCTGAGTGTGTGTAGAGAGAGGCCGGCGAGGGCCTGCACTGACCACACTCCTGGCTGACCTGGCTGTGAACTTGTGGAGCAGATGCAGGAGGGGCCTAGACTCCAATGGGCATGTGGGGATCTTACTGGGTCGATGAAAATCTTCTCAAGCTGGATTGTAGGATTGCTAAATTGTACACTCAAAAATGGTGGATTTTTTGTGTGTGTAACTTCCATACCAATAAGGCTGCTCTACAACATTTAAGTGCTAATGTATTACTCTGGGAAATGTTGTTTCCAAAAACCAACTTCTGTCAGTAAAATAATCAACTAAGGCGGCACCTGTGGCTCAAAGGAGTAAGGTGCCAACCCCATATAGAGGTGGTGGGTTCAAACCCAGCCCTGGCCAAAAAAAAAAAAAAAAAAAAAGAAAGAAAAGAAAGGAAAATAATCAACTATTTCTAGTCATAGGTTCTGGTTATCTACAATTATTTTTTCCATTCT
>NW_003852471.1:7049113-7059285 GCF_000181295.1 Otolemur garnettii | reverse complement strand
GTCATTGTTGTTTGGCGGGTCCAGGCTGGGGATTCGAACCCGCCACCTTAGGTGTACGTGGCTGGCGCCTTAGCCGGTTGAGCTATAGGCGCCGAGCCCTGAAAAACATTTTTAAAGAAAAACACATATGCTCTGGGACACCACAAGCTAACATGTATTGGGTACGGAGTATGCTGCAGAGGCCAGGATGTGTACTTTTAAAATCCTACTGCCCCAAAGGGCTGACCTGATTATGACAGTAAGTTAAAGGAATAGAAGAAGAGAAATACATACATAATTTCACTACTGGAGTGGGGCTGGTGAAAAAATGACTTGCTGCCTCCTTATACTTGATTAATTACTGTTGCATACAACTCTTACAAAAAATCTTGTGGGTATTGCCAAAAGACAGTGAAATTGAGACTCAGAGTGGTTCAGCAACTTGTCCAAGGTCATAAACCTAGTGGGGAAGCTGAGATTTGAATATGAGTGGCTGATTCTCAAGCAAATGTTGGTGAGGGTCCTGGGTAATGGGAACTCATACATGACTGGTAGGGATGTAAATTGATAAAACTTCTATAGGTTGGTAATTTGGCAATATCTAGCAGTGAAAACTACATGCATTCTTCATCTCAGAAATTTCACTTTGAAGATGTTTATAATGCAACAGAAATGGCCATCCTTACAAGGTTAGTTAAATAAAGTTCTATCTGTAAAATGGAATATAATTCAGCCATGAAAAAGGAGACTATCTAAATATGTTAATATAGGCTGGTCTATAAAATGCATTATTAAGTGTTTTTTTGTTTTAATTGTTAAAAAGTGAATGCCCAGAATGAAAAGCAGGGTTGGAACTCAGAGCCTTCTTCCTCGTTTTACAGAAGGGCTTTCAGGAGTGGAAAGATAGGTAATCGGGCTTTCCTTTCTGAGAGACCTTGAGGAACAAGGTGGGGGATGAACTGGTGTCACCTAAGAGGAGGATGGGACTCTAGGGAGGGGGTTTTACACCAGCCCTGCTGAGAACTGATGAGCCCACTGAAGCCTTGGCCCCAGGCCAGCTAAAGGGGAAAAAGGTGACAGGGCCTGGTGACAATGGAATAGGAAGTGGATGACAAAAGCTACCAGGAATAAGTCCCAGGTATCCAGGCTTGGATGTTTGCTGAACAAGAGGAAACAGGAGGAAAAGTTTCAGGGGCAGAGATGCTGGGAACAGATGTGGAGTCTGGGACTCCCAGTAAGGCGGGAATGCAGGCTCAGAGCGCAGGTGGGCTGGGCATGGAGCTAAACACCTGGGCGTCCTCAGGGGGACGCATCTCTTCTTTGAGGTGCCTCTGGGCCCTGCTCCTGAGTGTGGTTTCCAGGAGTTGTTATTCGAAGGCCTGGGCAGAAACTTCTCGTGGCATGTCATCTCATCCAAATGTCACAGAAATGGAAAATGAAACCACTGGGGGAGATTCAGAAACTAAAACAAAACAAATCTCCTCTCCAAGGCTATTTCTTAGTGTATTGGCTTAGTTTCCATTTGTGCCAATGTGATTAAACTACTCTTCCTTTCTTTTACTTGGAAGCTCTTCATCTGACGACTGGGGACTTCCCTCTCATAGGGGCAACAGCCACTCCAAGGACTTGCCCCAGAGATCTCAGAACAGAAGCAGCTGCATTTCCTCTTGAACTGTTATTTCTCAGCCCATGGAATCTTCTTGACAATCACCCCGCTAATCTCTCCAGGGAAATTTGGCTGCTGGGCTCCATAGCAGGTAGTAAATTCACAGTGAAACTGTGAAGACTCCCAATAATTAAAAATCCCATTTATACTGTTCAAGCTGAAAAAGAGAAATCACATTCAGGGTTGTAGAGGCAGCCACTCTAAATGACCCAACTGAGCAATTGTTTCTGCTCTGATGTGTGAATTCCAAAGAATTTACGAAACAGCAGGAGAAACATTTTCTTATTTCACTTTTCATACAGATACTACAGCTTTGTTGGAAAGTTTCACGGGTTGGGGGCAGGGATAATTTCTCAGTGGCAACTATCAAACTGGGGCTACATTAAGGAATATTGATGCAGCGTTTTCTTAGATTGAAGGTGGACCTTCTAGAGATCATCCACTTGCCATGCATACAGGAACTGGTGCTGACTAGATTCGAGATTTTGGCAAGTCACTGCACCCTTCCAGGCTTCATATTTATTCTCCAAAAAGAAGAAATGGGATCTGGTGATCACCAAGTTCCCTTCTGGGCCTAAAGATGCTATGATTTTATAAATGACTTTAAAGTAGCCCTCATTAAAAAAATGACATCAGACACTTTAGAAAGAGGAATACAACTTCTATGATTTACAACTTTACTCCCCTAATAGGTGTTGAGAGCCTGTTGTGTGTCTGGTAATTTGCTTGGTGCTGGAGAAACTTAGGACAAAGGCCACAGTGCCCTCCACTTGTGGGCTGCAGGGAGACACACGGATGTGTCCCAAGAGCAACAGGGGACTGAGCTTCTTACTTCTGACTCTGCCAAGTTTCTAGTTTGCTCCATGTGACATGGAGTCAAATTCCAACGCTTCATTGTCCTTCCCCTTGTCTAGTGTGGAGGGCAGTGCTTTCCCCTCTTTTTTCATAGCTGTATCTCTAATACTTGTTTTTGTTGATTGGTGCTCAGTGTGCAATAATGGGCATGAGTCTGAAGGACGCATTGGAAGGTGGTAGAAGAATGAGCTGAGGCAGTGGCCTTTAGACTGTAGAGTGCTTATCCCAAAAGAATTGACAAAGTTGCTCCAAAGGATGTGTGGGCCTGAACAGCTTTAGAGGAATCATTTCCAAATCCTCAATTTCCACAGGAACTACTTCCCCAAGTTGATCTCCCTGGCGGCCCTGAGAGAGCCGTGCCGCTGACTCCTTCCCCATCTTCCCTTTCACCATGGTTCTCCTCTCCCATAACAAACTGCCGGCTTTTCTCTCCAGTCTTGTTGAGCTGCGTCCTCCCAGGTGGTAAAAAGAAACCGTGGAGGTATTTGCACAATTCTGAGTCAGGAAATGGCTCTAAGGAGAGGCTAATGAGTTTTCGCAGGTCACACGGTCTCCACTTCTTCGTTGCCAATAAAATTCAAGTAGAACCTAATGACGTTTTCAGCTGATCATTAAAAGTAATTTTTGATGAGAGATCACGGTGTGATTTGGGGGAACTTAAAGAATTGATTGACATTGCTGTAACAATGTCAATCTACTTATTTATAAACAAGCTTTCTCAAGGTTTATGCCTATAAAAACTAATAATAGGAATAGAACTGAGGGAGAACGCTGTCCTGTTCTTTTAATAAATAATATTTATTGACAGACACATGAGTAAATCAGAAAAGAAAACAGCCTCCTTTCTTGATAAAAGGCACATTTTCAATAGAGTTTTTCTTTTTATTATACGATTGTTCATCAAAATTTATAACATGTTTATGGTTTTTTTAATCAAGTATTTAATTAACAATGGTAATTATATTAATCAATCAATATAGAAGAATTTTATTACTTGGAGCCTTATGGTCACAGAAAACTTTCAAGAATTTAAGTGGACATTTATATACACATGCTTGATAGGATTATCAATAAAGCATTTTTTTGAAGGGGAAGTAGAATGAAAAGAAGTGTAAGTTCAGGAATTTTTACATGGAATTTTACATGATGTAAAATTTCCAACAGTTAAATAAGAGCTTTCTTATTAAATTTCAGATTAATATAAGGGTTCATATGATTAGGTTCATTGTTTGCATTTGTTAGGGAAAGTCAAAGTTGGAGCTGAGCCCTTCACTCAGCAGGTGTGCCATGTACACTGATATTGTGCCTGTGCCTGAGACCCTACAAAAATCTTCCTCCTTGGCTTGGTGCCTCTGCTCAGCTGCCAGGGCTCCAGCCACATACACAGAACTGGCAGGTTCAAACCCAGCCCCACCTGCCAAACAACAGTGACAACTACGACAAAAAAAAATAGCTGGAATATTTATTGCAGCCCAATTCATAATTGCCAGGTCATGGAAGAAGCCCAAGTGCCCATTGATCCACAAATGGATCAACAAACTGTGGTATATGTACACCATGGAATACTAGGCAGCTGTAAAGAAAGATGGAGACTTTACGTCCTTCATGTTCACATGGATGGAGCTGGAAAATGTTCTTCTTAGCAAAGTATCACGAGAATGGAAGAAAAAGTATCCAATGTACACACCCCATATGAAACGAATTTATACCTTTTATATGAAAGCTATAACCTAATAATGGCCTAAGAATATGGGGAGGGGGGAGGGAAAGGGAACGGGGAAATGGATGGAGGGAGAGGGATTGGAGGGATCACTTCTGAGGTTTATCTTACAAGGGTACAAGTAAATCTTTCTAAGAGTAGAATGTGAATGTTTTAAAACAATAACTAAGAAAATGACATGAGGCTATGTTAACCAGTTTGATGAAAATGTTTTGGATTGTGTGTGAAACCCCACACTGTACCCCAGAAGTGCATTAATGTACATAGTTACCATTCAATTAAAAAAAAAAAACAGCTGGGCGTTGTGGTGGGCACCTATAGTCCCAGCTACTTGGGAGCTGAGGCAAGAGAATTGCTTAAACCCTAGAGTTTGAGATTGCTGTGAGCTGTGACATCACAGCAGTCTACCAAGGGTGACATAGTGAGACTCTGTCTCAAAAAACACAAAAATTTCCTCCCTCCTTCTTCCTCCCCAGTTCTTGAAATTAATTGTGTTTTTCTCTCATGTGGGCGTGTAGTTGTAAATCTACTAATTTCATATCAGTATTGAGTACATTGTTTTTGTTTTTTTTAATACTCAATACTTAGCTGCCACAACACCCGGCTAAGTAAACTCTTAATCTTTCTTTATGGCAGAATAGTATTCCATGGTATATGTGTGCTTGTGTGTGTGTATATATATGTGTTATATATATATCACAGCTCAATTCACAATCACCAACATATGGAAATAACCCAAGTGCCCATCAAGTCACAGATGGATGAATAATAATAATATAATATATAACATATAACATGTATATGTATTATCCATTTATGAGTTGATGGGTACTTGGGTTATTTCCGTATCTTGGTGATTGTGAATTCAGCTGCAATAAACATTCTAGTGCAGATGTCCTTATGGTAAAATGATTTTTTTCTTCTAGATAGATACTTAGTAATGGGATTGCAGAATCAAGCGGAAGATCTACTTTTAGTTATTTGAAGATTTTCCATATTTCTTTCCAAAAGGGCTGTATTAGTTTGCAGTCCTACCAACAGAGTCTAAGTTCCTTTCTCTCTGCATGCACACCAGTGTCTGCAGCTTTGGGACTTTGTGATGTGGGCTATTCTTAGTGGGGTTAGGTGATAGCTCAAGGTGGTTTTGATTTGCATTTCTCTGATGATTAGAGACGATGAGCATTTTTTCATGTGTGTTTCAGTCATTCATCTGTCTTCTTGGGAAAATGTTCTATTCGTGTCTTTTGCCCAGTGATAAATGGGATTGTTTGCTCTTCTTGTTGATTGGTTTGAGTTCTCGGTAGATTCTGATTATTAGCCCTTTGTCAGATTTATAACACATGAATATCTTCTCCCATCCTGAAGGTTGTATTTTTGCTTTAACTGTGCAGAAACTTTTTATCTTGAAAAGTTTCCTCCAAGAGTACGAGTATTATAGGCATGAGTTACCAAGTCCATGTGCCATTTATTTTTGTTGTCACTGTAATTGCCAATGGGGTCTTCATGAAACCTTTCCCCGGACCAACATCATCAAGAGTTTGTCCCACACTTTCTTCTAGTTTTTATCATTTCATGTCTTAGAGGTTTTTTTTTTTCTTTTTAAATGGAGCAGCTAGGAGTGGTGGCATACTGCCTATAGTCCTGCTAGGTAGGAGACTGACATGGATGGGTTGCTTGCACTCAGGAGTTTGAGGCCAGCCTAGGCAACATAGTAGGACTCCATATCTCTTTAAAACAAACAAAAAAGGCTACAATAGTCAAATCACTGTGGTATTTACCTTCCATTGACTACACTTAAATGTTATATTCCATTGAATATATCAGATACGTATAAAATTTTTCATATTTAAAAAGTTCTGGAAATGATATTATTTATAGTTCTTTAAACTTGATAACAAAATTTTGAGGTCAACTTAGGAATGTGTTTGTAGTATACAGTTTTAAACACATTTTCTGGGGGCTTTGCCAGTAGCATAGCTGAAGACCACTGGCCTAATAGTGTAAGTGTGGAGTTGTAATACTGACTCCACTGTTGAGCCTAGGGGAAATGCCCTTCTTTTTCTTTTCCTCTTTTTTTTTTTCTTGAGACAGAGACTCGTTCTGTTGCCCTGGGTAGAGTGCCATGGCATCATCACAGCTCACTGTAATCTCAAACTCTTGGGCTCAGTGGTCCTCCTGCCGCAGCTTCCCAAGCAGCTGGGACTACAGGTGTGCACCATGACACTTAACTAATTTTTCTATTTTTTAATAGAGATGGAGTTTCACTCTTGCCTGATCCTCCCAGAGTATTAGGATTATAGGCATGAGTTACCAAGCCCAGTCTGGGAAATGCCCTTCATAACCCCCTTGTTTCCATTTATCTTTCAACAAAGTGAAAGTCACAGTACATTTGATTGTTTTTCCTTATTCTTAAGAAGATTGTGAGATCATATGAGATAATGAAATAATGTGAAAAAGTCTAAATTATTTCCTGGGGGTAAGCTGAACACCTCTGGGAAGTTTCAATTGACATTTTCAGGCTAATAGGATACTGGTTAATTCCTCAAAATGTACAAATGAAAGGTATTCTTATTATTACCTCTGCTTTCAATGGCTTCCCATTTCCCTCAGCTTTGATTCAGCTATTAATAATGCAACGTCATAGGGTATTCTCTGCATCTGTGCACCATAGGGCCAATAAGAGGGGATCTCACTCTATTTCAGGGCTAAATTCAAGCTTCTACCCTTATGTTCAGTGAGTGAAACTGCAGAAATGCACAACAGGAAACAAGCTTAAATTCCCTTCCCAAATGGCTGCGGGAGCACACATGTCTTAGTCCAGATGATACTGACTGAGGTTCCGAGGATCGTCACTGTTACACCCACTAAGGTAACTGGGAATGGTGACCTACATCACATGACTCCTTTTAGCTTGGTGGACCATCTGTCATCTTGAACTCAATTCCTTTCCTTATAAACATGCTTACAATTTTATAAACAATGAATGCAAAGCTAGACCTTGAGCCCCTCATCCCAGTTTATAAAGAACACCAGGTTCTGTGTTCGCTTTGGCAGCACATATACTAAAAGTGGAATGATATAGAGAAGATTAGCATGGCCCCTGTGCAAAGATGACATGCAAATTTGTGAAGCATTCCATATTAAAAAAAAAAAAAGAACACCAGGTTCTGATGTCTAGTAGGTTTTATGTGCTTTAGAATTGGCTTTCTAAAGGTAGGTAGGTCAGAGAACTTAGGAGAACAATGACTCTCAAATCAGGACTTCAAAGACACATGATTTCTTAAAAAGACATTGAGTTTTAAGTTGTTGCTTAAATCTAAGGACTCGTGAAGAAATAGCGTGGTGGGGAACTGGGTGGATGGAGAGAAGCTAGGAGAGATGATATTGAACAACCATTCATCCACCCTTGAACATATATTTAGTTCCAATTAGTATCATTTGCTGGGCTGGGTATGAAGAAATACAGATATTTTCAGGGAGCTTATATGCTGGTTGCAGAAAGGCAAAAACTATGACAATATTCCACCATTACTGAAAGGAGGACACAGTGGAAGCAGAAAGGAATAAATAGTAAAGTCTGTTTAAGGAAGCAAAAGAAGACTCTTCGGGGCAGATGGCATTTGAGCTCAAACAGGCAAGAGTATTTCAGAAATAATGTCATGTATGAAGTCCTGGAGGCCAGGGAGAACTTGAGACCAGTAAGGAGCTCTAATTTCACCTGTTTAAAGTCTGCAATGCAGAGTGGCTAGAGGTAGGATGGAAAGAAAAGTAGGAGACATCATACCAAGGCTTAAATAGCATATGAAGAGTTTACATTTTATAAACTTTATCAAATATAAAAGCTGTGGGTGACAAGCTTTCAAGAAATTGAGCAGAGCCATTTCAAGATCAGATGTTACAAACACTACAAGGTCACATTGGCAGCCATGTGGAGGACGAACTGAGGTGATAGGACAGGGCCATGAGTTTAGGGCTAAGATTACAGTCAGGACACATTCAGTCTTGGCAGAAACTCCACTTAAACTAGTATAAGTAAAGTAGGGTATAAGAACAATTGTAGGGCGGCCATTTTGTTTTGGACCTCGAGCGGGACTTGGCGGCGGCTGCAGTATCTGTGGTGGCACAGACGAAAGGCAGGAAAAGGCAGGCTGGGCGATTAGGCGGATCGGCCAACCAGACAGTCAAACAGCAACAACGAACTAACCTTGCAATCTACAGCTTACGCATCTAACCAACCGCCCACTTAGCTAACCCAAGCCCCTCCACTGTCAGCTGAGGTTCGGCCGGTCCCCGGCCCATCCGCCGCAGCCGTGGTGGCAGCCCCGGGAGGAGCACTGGCGTCCGTTTCCTTCGATTCTCGGGATTTGAAGATGGCTGCACAGTCAGCGCCGAAAGTTGTGCTAAAAAGCACCACCAAGATGTCTCTAAATGAGCGGTGAGGCAGCCAACAGCAACTTCAGCTCCTTCCTAAGAAAACATTACTTAAGTTGGCCCTGGGGTCCAATGCACAAAACCATTTTTAAGCTAAATACCAACAGAAGGCTACAGACCTCTGTTCTTAGTTGCAGCTTATGTGGTACACAAAACAAATGGGGCAGCTGTTTCAAAACCCCTTATCAGTAGACTTTTATGTTAAGCTATCTGAAATATTTATCTGGTGGGATATATTTTAAAAAGACTCCTGACACCCTCCCTTTTCTTCACATTTGTTTTACATTGATACATGGGTGGTGCAGCACAATAGCATGGTATCCTGGCTGCAGTAGGCTTGCTGCCTAGTCCAAGGCCAGCAGTGTTGTGTTTGGCCTGTAAGAGGCAGGTAGCAAGCTATGAATATGTCCAAAGGCCCTTGAATGTCATTCTTGGGCCTTGTAAGAGGCACTTGGCTTTGTTCCATTTTACTTTCTTTCCATTCTGCTTTTAGTTTGTTTTTGTTTTGGCTTCTTTTACAGTTAAATGTTTTTCTCTTCCATTCCATTAAATTACCTACAAATAATACAGGGTATCTCCACAGGCTCTTAAAGATTGAACTAATTTAGCTTTCAGAAGTATTTACTTGGAGTCATAAAAAGTGATTGTTTGAGACTAACAAAATTAAAGATATTTAAAGGCAATTTCTATCTCTGAGAACTTTGTTCTTTGTGTACATTTGACCGATAACTTTATTAAATTGATAATAGACTACTAAGATATTTAATTAATGTCTATTTTTGGCTCTTCTGAAGCATATGTGCTGCTTTCCTTATCTCTTAAAGATATGATATGCTGATTATATTTATATGTTACTAAAGTGACAAATATATTTTAAAATTTATTATACTCCTGTAATTTTTATGAGTACGTTATTTCCATGAGCTTCAAAGGTCCTCTAGTCCTTTCTCATATTTGCCTTATAGAATGCTTCCTCAGGTCTCCCAAGGTCTAAGCTTTCTTTGTCTTTGAACTACATCTTCTGTCTCTTGTCATCGTATCTGCTTATTGCGTGTTTTTCATACTTCCCACCTCTCTAAAAGCTGTTACCTGAGCCCTTGTTATCACTTTTGATTGAATGTGCTGCACTTAGCTGCATTTCTAAGTTTCTGATTCTTGCAAGTTTGTGGAAACAGTGGAGTCTTTAACCCACATCAGCCTTGATCTAAGTGTACCACTTTACTTAAAAGTTCGTGGGATCTGGAGCTCCTGGTCTAGCAAGCCATGAAAATGCCAATAAATGTTTTGTAATAAAGCTTTTATTTAAACATCCATTTTGTTCGACCTTGAAGCTTTACTAATATGCTGAAGAACAAACAACCGATGCCAGTGAATATTCGGGCTTCGATGCAGCAACAACAGCAGCTAGCCAGTGCCAGAAACAGAAGACTGGCCCAGCAGATGGAGAATAGACCCTCTGTCCAGGCAGCTTTAAAACTTAAGCAGAAGAGCTTAAAGCAGCGCCTGGGTAAGAGTAACATC
>NW_003852471.1:7025529-7048808 GCF_000181295.1 Otolemur garnettii | reverse complement strand
GGGAGAGGTGCCCTTGCTCGCCCTGTGTTGACCAAGGAACAGCTGGACAACCAGTTGGATGCATACATGTCAAAAACGAAAGGACACCTGGATGCCGAGTTGGATGCCTACATGGCTCAGACAGATCCTGAAACCAATGATTGAAGCCTGACCACCATCCCATGAGAGACTCTTGTTAAAGTCACCACATCTGTAAATAACCTTGAGATAACAGCTGAGAAGAAATTGGATTGATGCTGGATGGACCTATCATAATAGGCTATGGACTTGCCACCAGTTTGTGCATTTAGGTGTTCCTTTCACTTTTTGATACTGTGTTGTGTGAAACTTTTTTTCCCCCACTTCAATTTGGTTGGGGTTTTGGGTTTTTGGTATTTTTGTTTTCTTCCCTTTGCCCAGACTTTGAACACAAATGTGTTGGCTTTGTGGCTAGAACACCCTCTTTCTACCCCTCCTTCCCCTCACCTGTCATATGTTGTGACACTCACATTCCTTCCGTTCATCTCTTTGTCCTACAGAAAGAGCCAGCGTTCTCCCCGATGCCTCGGTTTCTGAGTTTGTATAGTTCTGTTCTACATTTTTAATAGCCTCTTAGAAATGCTCAGAAAATCTGGAGCTCAAAAAGGCATTCTGCCACACTGATAAGTGGAAACCATTGCCACAGGGCCACATAACAGTATACATGTGGTAGCAGCTCTGGTTTGACTGAAGTTACTACCCTGTCCACTGAGCCCACACAGATGAGACCATTTTGTGCTAGTTGAGTACATGCACTTTCTACCTTCATGAGAGATTTACAGACTTGGCTTTATGTCATATCCCAAAGGGGTACCATTGGGTTGTCTTTGACCTGCAATACAGAGGAAGAAGGATGGAGGATGGTGGCAGAGGAGCTTCTGGGAGGGGTCAGGAGGTAGCTATGTTGGAATGCAGTTGGCTTCCTGTTTATCCCATACCAGTCTTGGGCTTTTCTACTTACTGGCTTTGTTTGACCCTTTTTGTATCTTCCTTGAAGGTTTAAGTTCAACCATATTTTGTCAACTATTCCAGTTTCAGTGAAATCTTGTATTTCTGGTTCATTAAAAAAAAAAAAAAAAGAACGATTGTAACAAAAAAGTCCAGGGAGGAACCGGCTTCAGACGAAATCACAGAATTCACAGGACGTATCATCAGGATTGCTCCCCTTCTCGCTCATTGCCCTCAGCTCTGTTGCTCCCTGGGGCTTCTGACGCAAACTCTCTTTCCATATAGTGGACGAGATGGCTGCCGGGCTCTTATATCCCCAGTATCTACATAGTGATTCCAGAGAAGCTTCTGATTGGTCTTCCTGGGGTCACATGCACATTATTAAGCCAATGGGCATTCTGATTAACTGCCTGGGTCACTCTTGTGACCGAGCAGGTAGGGTGCCAGTGTAACAGTCTAATGGAACCACACAGGAATGAATCTTTAAGTCAGAGCTTATCAAAAACTCTCACCCAGTCATAGGTAGGTTGCAAATCTACTTTCATGCTTTCTGGAAGCCATGACAAAGAGGGTGACATTATCAAAGAAGTTACTCTGATCATGAGAGAAACTTGACTCTTACTGGTGCTGACACCTGAAAGAAATGTCTTCCTGGGCAGTTACAGGGTGGCCACTGTGTTATAATAGTAAATATCCTTTCAATAAACACAATAAGTTTTATGGGGCCCTTTCTTAAAAGGACTTTCAGTGGTAGCCAATGTCATATAGCTAAAACATGGGGAAATAGAGGCAATATACTTTGTATAATAAATCCACATGTTTTGAAATATCAGGAAAGTGGTGTGGAAGCCAGGTCAGCCCAGCCCAGATAAGTAGTTAGTTTACTTAGCAGTGAATCTCTTTAGTCAGGAAGTGTGCACCCTCTCATTTCTTATAGTCTTACACCCAACTTGATTCCATTATTTATTTGTATCAGCCTATCCCCTAAATGTCTTTGCATTTGTGACCCCTGGATCATAACCAGTGGTCTCTCCCCCTCCCCCTACACTTTTCAGTATTAGTACACTTTGATGTTTTCTTGTGTTCTTCCCAGCTGTTTAGAAGTTACAACTGACATTAGTTTTATTTAGTACTCTCCCATTCTTCTTTGAGGAAGTTCTTACATTCACTCCTCTCCTGCCCTTGACTTCAGGACCTGGAAGGTGAAGCCACCATGTGGCAGCAGCCCCATTTGCAGTGAGGGGAGACTGGTCCATGTTTGCATGACTGGCCTGGAGACTGAAGTCAAAGGAATTCCCAGTGAAGAGGCTTTCATGCTGAACCAAGGAACCTGGGGTAACTCTGAGTTGAGAATGACTCTGAATACTTGTCTCAAAAATTTGAAGTAGCCCTAAGATTTAACTTTCATTTTCTTGTGTGATGTCACAGCAGTGCTTCTTGTCCCACTAATTAGGAGTAGAGGAAAATCCATGCAAGTACCTAAAATGAGGGTGATTCGTATGTGAATTTCCTGCTTTCTTTAAAATGCAGAATTCTGAGAAGGATGAATTTGGCCTCAGTGTGTAAGCACGGAGGGTCTGAAGATGTGATGTGAGGGCAAGGCAATTGTGATGTCTAGAGGAACAGTTACTACCACGGATGGTAACTCTTAGATGATTTTATAGCCTGGAATTTTTTTTTATTATAATTATCATGGGTACATATGGTTATATATATGTATAAAGTAACTGTGATGTTTTGATGTGGGCATACAATGTGAGTTAATCAAATCAGATTAGTTGGGAGTATTTATTACCTTAGGCATTTAACATTTCTTTGTGTTAGGAACATCTCAATTCCACTCTTTCAATTATTTCAAAGTACCCCTAGCTTGTTGATTGTAGTCACTTGGTTGTGCTAGCAAACATGGTTCACTCTATGTAACTGTATTTTGGGACCTATTAACCATCCCCTCTGTAGTCCCTGCTACCCACCCCCTTCCCAGCCTCTGGTAACTATCATGCTGCTCTCCGTCTCCAGCAGATCAATTGTTTTTATATTTAGCTCCCACATGTGAGGGAGAACATGCAGGGTTTGTCTTTTCCTGCTTTAGCCCGGAATTCTTGACAATGAGTATAATTTAGGAAGTGATACACATGTGTGTACTTTTAAAGAAAAGGAAGTGGGCATTTTGACTTTTTATTTTAGTGGATTGGGGAGGGCATTATTAGTACAATATTGGCACATCAGCTATGTAAATTAGGGGATTGAGCTGATTATAAAAGAAATAAGACAGAGACAGAAAGAGAGGGAAAAAAAGATAAGACTTGAAAAACAATTCAGATTCAAAACCAAGATGATTTGCGACTCTTTCTTATAGGGGACAAATGAAAAACACATTTCAAGTATGGTCAAAAAAAGCAAAACTCATAACTTTTTTTTCTTTTTTATTGTTGGCCATGCCCCTCCCCTCCAAACTGCATTCATTATATTTCCTGAGTGACTCTAGCCTAAGTGTTTACAAGGACGTCGCTCTCAGGATCAGCTTGGAAAGTGGGGGAAGCTCAGAAGAGGCTTTTGATTATTTATGTACTGCCTCTCAAATCATAAAACCTCAACTGTTTGGTACTTTCAAGGCTGCCTTTGACAAATCCCCTCTTGGTCTCAGCACTCCTGGGGCGGGCCAGGCTCTGAGCTTCACTGGGTCCCACCGTGGTGACTGAAGAAGGTCCTCAGAGGAAACTGCAGGCTGGCGGGTGGGTGAGTGTGGCTCTAACTCTCCACAGTTTGGCCAAAGGACTCAAGGCATCGAATGCATTTGGAGGCAGTGGCCAGTGGCCATCACAAGGCCTGCAGTGCAGCTACCAGGGTCTGCTGAGAGCCTGGGTCCAGAGTCCTCTTACTGGGCAGCTCTTCTGTTCTCTCAGCTCCTGCATTCAGCCAGGTCTCCTCTGCTGGGGTTGGCTGGGAGCACTGGCAGCTAAAGCTGCAGTGTGCCTGTGCCCAGCACTCTCATTCGCAGTGTGGAGAGACTGGCCCGGGAACTCAGAAAGCCCCAGGTTCTGTTTCACTCCCACGCTCAGTTTAGCCAGAACTGCAGGGAGATGGATTCATTATTCCCATGCAAACATCCCCACACCTAGTTTTTCTTCCTGAGGCATTCATGACTTCCTTAAAAAATTACATAGCCTGACAGCGTTGCTGGTGCACTGTCCCCAGTCTGATTTCCATGTGAGGCAATGACATGTCCTAAAAGCGGCCTTCTTGAGCAGCAGGGACAGGAATCCTTCGCTTTACTGGAAACAGGAAATGGATGCTTTGTGATAACGAGTAAAGCCCTTTCTTTCTATCGCCTATAAAAGTCAACATTATTTTCACCTTGAACCCTCATGTCTAAATTGCTCTCAAGGTGAAGTTTGGGCTCCTGGCTCAAATGCGATTTCTTCTATGGGGGGATGCTCGGTGACCTAAAATCCCTTTTCTCAAGGTGACGTGACACATCATTGCAGACTAGAATTTCTTTTTTTTTTTTTTTTTTGAGACAGAGCCTCAAGCTGTCCCCCTGGGTAGAGTGCTGTGACATTACAGCTCACAGCAACCTCCAACTCCTGGGCTCAAGCGAGTCTCCTGCCTCCGCCTCCCAAGTAGCTGGGACCACAGGCGCCCGCCACAACGCCCGGCTGTTTTTTGGTTGCAGCCGTCATTGTTGTTTGGCGGGTCCGGGCTGGGGATTCGAACCCGCCACCTTAGGTGTACATGGCTGGCGCCTTAGCCGGTTGAGCTATAGGAGCCGAGCCCAGACTAGAATTTCTACTGAGAACTAAAAGACATCTGGAAGGAAGTGACTTTATGAGGCAGAAAATCAAAGAACTCACATCCAGCCTTGTCTATAGTTTGCCAGAGTCTGGATACACTATTTTCTCAAAAGTGAGAAAGCAAATAAGGTATTGATTGAATATAAAAGACAAGAGAATCTGGCAGTAAATAATAAGTTTGAATGCTGTGTTTGGAGGGTGAAAATAAAATCGCCTTTACTCCACATCTCACTTCTCTGCTTTATGTTCTCATGCTATGGTGTTGGGAAATAGATTCCACAGGTTTTTTTAGAAGGGTTTTGTTACCACAGAGGCAGAGCTTTGTTCTCGAATAGAGAAATGAATGAATAAAAGTATATACTACAGGAAAAAAATCTCATGACCAGTCAATCTTGGTGTATCACTTCTTACCCAAGCTACTACATAAAAGGCTTTTCAGATGCTCAGAAATGAAGGATATTTTCATTTTGCATATCCAGACCATTAATTCATAAATTATTTAATATAATAATATTTTATACTGATAACTGACTATAAGCCTCAATTAAAATATCCTGAAAAATTCATTACCTATCAACCTATCTCATAATGAATGTGTCATCTTTTATTTAGAAAAAATAAATGAACACCAGTGTCAAAGGTAATTGCATTTTTTAAGCATCAGAATTCAGCTGAGGTGGCAATACGTCAGGTGTGGTCTTGAGGATCATGGTGATCCAAGGCTCTTCTTTTTTTCTTTTTTTAACTTTATTCAAATAAATATGAGGGGACAATATTTAGGTTATATGATAAAGTCCCGTTTGTAGAAGAGCCCTCACCCAGGGGGCATGTTATATACCCTCACAATATGCACATTAGGGGAGATCCCACTTCCTGCCCTCCCTTCTTCTGCCAAATGTCCTCTCCTCTCCTTCTTCCTCCTTCCCTCTACCTGTGAACTGGACTATAATAATGTTTTTGTTTGTTTTGAGAAGAGTCTCAAGCTGTCACCCTGGGTAGAGTGCCGTGGCATAACAGCTCATAGCAACCTCTAACTCTTGGGTTTAAATGATTCTCTTTCCTCACCCTCCCAAGTAGCTGAGACTACAGGTGCCAGCCACAATGCCTGGCTATTTTTTGTTATTGTTGTTGCAGTTGTCATTGTTGTTTTAGTTGGCCCGGGCCCAGTTCAAACTGCCAGCCTCAGGTGTATGTGGCCAGCGCCCTACCCACTGAGCTATGGGTACCACCCATAATAGTGTTTTTTTGTTCTTAGGAATATGTAATTGTTTATATATTGATTTCATATAAATATGGACTACATTGGATATTTATCTTTCCGTTCTTGTGATACTTTACTGAGAAAAATGTATTTCAACTCCATCCAGGTAAATACAAAAGATGTAAAGTCTCCATCTTTTTTAATGGCCGCATAATATTCCATGATATACATATACCACAGTTTATTGATCCATTCATGGGTTGATGGGCACTTGAGTTGCTTCCATGACAAGGCAATTATGAGCCAAGTTGCAATAAACATTCTAGTGCCAATGTCTTTGTCTTTGTGGTAAAATGATTTTTGTTCTTCTGGGTAGATCCCTAGTAATGGGATTGCAGGGTCAAATGGAAGGTCTATATTTGGATGTTTGAGGATTCTCCATACTTCTCTCCTAAAGGGCTGTATTAGATTGCAATCCCACCAGCAGCATAGAAGTGTTCTTTTCTCTCCACATCCACACCAGCGTCTGGTTTGGGGACTTTGTGATGTTGGCTAATCTTGCTGGTGTTAGATGATATCTTAGAGTGGTTTTGATTTGCATTTTTCTGATGATTAAGGATGATGAGCATTTTTTCATGTGTTTTTTTGCCATTCATCTGTCATCCTAAGAGAAGTTTCTGTTCACATCACTTGCCCACTTACAGAGAGGGTTGTTTGCACTTTTATTGTTTGAGTTCTCTGTAGATTCTAGTTATCAGGCCTTTGTCAGATTCATAACATACAAAAATCTTCTCCCATTCTGAGGGCTGTCTGTTTGCTTTGTTTGTGGTACTCTTTGGGACCCAAGACTTTTCGTGATAGATGCCAAAGAGGTATCAGGTATCTTGTCACTAGACAAATAATTGTGTTTCTGGCATCATCATAAAATCCATATTCTTGTTTCTGGCATGAATTGTTTTGTTTATGACAAATTCATTTTGACCCACTTTGAATTTTTGTCCCAATGGCTAAAGTAAAAGCTAAAATGAAGAACAAGATATAAACTAAGTTGAAAAAGTCTGGGAACTGACAAAGGGTAAGTCGCTGACCCAGACAAGATTATCTTTTTCTTTTTTTTATTAAATGATAGCTGTGTACATTAATGCAATCATGGGGTACAGTGTGGTGTTTTCATATACAATTTGAAATATTTTCATCAAACTGGTTAACATAGCCTTTATGTCATTTTCTTAGTTATTGTGTTAAGACATTTATATTCTACTTTCAGAAAGATTCACTTGTACCCTTATAAGACAAGCCACAGAGGTGATCCCTCCAATCACCCTCCCTCCACCCATCCAGCCCCTCTCTCCTCCCCTCCCCCCATATTCTTAGGCTATAGTTAGGTTATAGCTTTCATATGAAAACTATAAAATAGTTTCATAATAGGGCTGTGTACATTGGATACTTTTTCTTTCATTCTCATGATACTTTGCTAAGAAGAACATTTTCCAGCTCCATCTAGGTAAACAGGAAGGAGGTAAAGTCTCCATCTTTCTTTATGGTTGCATAGTATTCCATGGTGTACATATACCACAGTTTATCGATCCATTTGTGGATCGAAGGGCATTTGGGCTTCTTCCATGACCTGGCAATTATGAATTGGGCTGCAATAAACATTCTGATACAAATATGTTTGTCATAATGTGATTTTTGGTTTTCTGGATATATACTTAATAAAGGAATTGTAGGATCAAATGCCAGGTCAATTTTTAGTTCTCTAAGTGTTCTCCAGACATCTTTCCAAAAGGAACGTATTAGTTTGTGTTCTCACCAGCAGTGTAGAAGTGTTCCCTTTTCTCCAGCATCTCTGGTTTTGGGATTTTGTGATATGGGCTAATCTTACTGGAGTTAGGTGATATCTCAAAGTAGTTTTGATTTGCATTTCTCTAATGATTAGGGATGGTGAGCATTTTTTCATATATCTATAGGCCATATGCCTATCTTCTTTAGTGAAATTCCTCTTCAAGTCCTTTGCCCACCCTGAGATGGGATCACTTGTTTTTTTCTTGCTAATACGTTTGAATTCTCTATGGATTTTGGTTATTAAACCTTTGTTGGAGATATAACCTGCAAATATCTTCTCCCATTCTGAGGGCTGTCTGCTTGCTTTACTTACTGTGTTCTTGGCTGTGCAGAAGCTCTTTAGTTTGATCAAGGCCCAATAGTGTATTTTAGATGTTGCTTCAATTGCCTGGGGAGTCTACCTCGTAAAATTTTCGCTGAGGCCAATTTCTTCAAGTGTTTTTCCTACACTTTCTTCTAGTATTTTTATGATTTCATGTCTTAAGTTTAAATCTTTAATCCAGTGAGAATCTATCTTAGTTAATGGTGAAAGGTGTGAGTCCAGTTTCAGTCTTCTACAGGTTGCCAGCCAGTTGACAAGATTTTCAAAAGGAAAGATGCCATGGGGGTTGGTGGTGAAGAACACAGGGGTTGTCAACAGACAACTGGTCTGTTCTCATAAAGGACTATGGCTGTCCTTAAGAGACTTCATTAGTTAGTGTGATGTTAGCTGTGACTGTTCAACACAGTGTAATGGTTCAAATGTAACACTTCTCACTCTTATAACAGCCTGAGGGGAATCCTACTGGATGGCAGACAATTCTCCCCATGCAGTGACTCAGGGGACCCAGATTCCTTCCATTTTGTGGCTCTGACATCCTGCGATTGCCGTCCTGTGATTGCAGCTGATACAAAGAGAAAGAGAACACACGGGTGGTGGTGGTGGTAAATCCCGCCTCTAAAGCATCAGTTGGAATTAAGATACATCAGATCCACTGACATTCAATTGGGGAAAATTAGTCATGGCACAGGGTGCCAAAAAAATGAATGCACATTTTCAGAAAAGAAAAAACTGTATTAAATTTGCAGTACTTGAGTACTTCTGCAATTACAAGAGGTGCTCAATATGACTTGCATTCAGTTATATGACATATTAATATATCAGTATATAGTATTACAACTTTAGTATAGTTTTTCTTCTTTCTTAAAATGTGTATATATATATTTTGGTACCCGATGTAGATGCAAGGGGTGGCTTTGTAATGTCACTGTCTGTTTAACCACTCCCCAGACAAACCTATAACTATAGACATGGTGAAGAGGCACGGCTTTCCAGCAGCCAGCCAGCCATATCGGTGACAGGGCTGTTTATCAGTGATGACAAATTCTGTGGAAGGAAATTTCGGGGACTTAGACTAGATATGTGGGAAGGTGAGAGATTTGAGGGGAAAATCAACCAGTCATCAGGGAAGGGAGAGGAGGGCTTAACTCGTGAACAGTGAGATTAAAACTGAGTGAAGGGCTCACTCCTTGGGCAAGAGGAAAGGCATGGCACATCAGGAAGGACAGAGAGTGCACCCAGCTCACAGAGTGTCAGAAGGGCAGGTTCTAATAAGAGTCTCTCATTTGTGCCAGACTTCAAACGAAGGCTCTGCCTGGTTCTGTGCTGGGAGCTACAGTGCAAAGGTGGCTGAGGGTGTCTCTCCTCTCAAAGAGGAGGTAGAGAAAAATCTGTACTCATGAGGTGGAGAAGAGTTCTTGAAGGCTAAGTGTGTGTGTGTGTGTGTGTGTGTGTGAGAGAGAGAGAGAGAGAGAGAGAGAGAGAGAGGGAGGGAGAGAGAGATGATAGATAGATAGATGATAGATGGAGGCCCAAGCTGAATATTTAAAGATGAAAATGAGTTGGTGTTTGTCAGACATGGGAGTTTGGTCTAATTTCTTTGCAAGAAATTGAACTTCTCTGCAAATGGCCTCACCTGGTCTTCCCAACCTTAATTAGCTCTTGGTACTGTGGGGTATCTAAACATAATACCAAACAAAAGTTGAAGAAAAAATGAGATAAATACCACAGAATAAAAGGCATAAGTAGATATTAAGTATAAGCAAGATTGTTACATTACTGCAATATTATGTTATATGCATTATTGTACTTGGTGGCAGAAATCTGAAAAGATTGATAATGTACATCATTAAAAGGAATGGCTGAATGAAGTAGATTCCATCAACACTGCGGATTACTCTATACCTGTCAAAAGGAGTGACTTACATCTGTAGGTCCTGACCTGGAAGTGAGTCTGTGGATAAAGCAAGTTGCAAGGCACTTTTATCAACCCCAGCTTTGGATAGATAAGGTGAAATACAAAACCTATGCATGTGTATTTATTTGTTTGTGTAAGCAGAGAGAAAGGTGCATAAGAGCCCATTCCAAGTTTTAACGCTGGTATTTTGAAGAGGGCAACTGCAAATTACTTTTTCCGTAAGCATCTCTAATAATTAATAAGCAAGAAACAAACCTGCAAGGATAAGTTATATCTCAGAAACTGGCATAAGATAGAATGTCCCACCTTGCCTAAGCTCTGATCATTTTACTTTTTCATTCAATAATTATTTATTAAGTTGTCAATCATAATTGATAACCTGACTATCAGGTACTTTCATAGATGTTATTTTATTCCATCTTTACAATAATCCCAGGAGATGGTATTTACAGGTGGTAAAATAAGACAGAGAGAGCTTTAGTAGCATGCTCAAGTCCCATTCCTGGGAAGATGGTGGAAGCCACATCTGGAGCTAGTCCCTTCCAGCCCCAGAGTCTCAGCATTGTCACCTACACTTTATTCTCTTAAAATGGGGAAGAGAGGTGGTGTCCTATTTTTGAGTTCAGTTAGTCTAGACTCCTAAGCCTGGTTAGACAGTAAGGGTCAGAGTCTATGTGTGGAAGGCTGACCTCATGTAGGTAAGAATCCTGCTGGGAATAATGACAGTATTTGTTGACAAACCTAAGCAAAGCCTGGACAGACCCAATCTCAAAAGAGTCCCCGTGGAAGTGAGTTACTTGGCAACATTTCTACCAGCTGCAGAGAAGTGTTATAAATAGACACCAGTGAACTGAATGTAACAGTCTTCTGAGGGCAGCAGGGAGTGGTGGGAAGAGCTGCTCGCTCATTAGCCAGGCTGTGGCCCCAGAGGTATTTTGAGAGGCCCTTTGTGGGGCTGGTCTCATTTTCTTCTTCCTCTTCTTCAGCAGGGGCTCTTTACCTGTGATTAGAAGCTTCAGATAATCTGAAGAGTTTAGAGGCCTGGCATTTCTTCACAACCTGTCTCTAGCCAGAGAGATTGAATTACTCAAGACGCAGAGAAACCTCATTTCTAATTGTTTATTGAAACTGGCAATTCTGGCAAGGATTTTAAAACTTAAGAAGGTGTTTTGGCATGAGCTGAGATTTAGCGGGTGCTACCGCAGGTTTCGAAGGCCACACCGCCTTCTCTTTCTAGGCATCTTTTTTGTAGCACTAGTCCTGGATCTGCTCAAAAGTTTCGATTTAACAAGAATATACATGCTGCTTTTTAATTAGACAACATCTACTGAAAACCATAGTTAAGAAAAGCTAGAAAAAAGGGGAAGAAAGTCTAAGGCGGTGGTTCTTTGGGCAACTTCATGTTGTTGTTGGGTTTTTTGCTTTGTTTTTCTTGGTTTTTTTTTTTTTTGCAGTTTTTGGTGAGGGGCTGGGTTTGAACCTGCCACCTCCGGCATATGGGGCCGGCGCCCTACTCCTTTGAGCCACAGGTGCCGCCCGTTAAGGCGGTGGTTCTTAATATTAACATCACCTTGGAAACTTTAAAAAGTGTTGATGCCCACAACACAGACCAGTTAACCCATCTGGGGTGGTCAGGCCTTCGTGGGGGCTAAAGTTCCCTAGGTGAGTCCACTGTGCAGCTAGAGGGAGAGCCGCTGGCTTGGGGATCGACATTCTCCCCTGCTAGAAGTGGCAAAAGTCTAGTCTCTGTGTCTGGACTCGCAGGGCTGGGATCCCTGACAGCTGGTGTGGGATGTGGCTCAGTCAGAGCTTTGGGCAGCAGTGGCGAGCAGTCACCTGCCCTTCTCAGCAGCCAGTTCACAAAACCCAAAAAAACATTTATGGGTCAAATTCCTTTTCTAATTCTGAATGGAAATAACGTGTTTGAACCATAAAAAGTGACTGGTGCTATAACTTAAGGCCACTTATTTTGCTAAGCTAAATGGAATATGGTCTGTGAAAACCGTCAACTCTTGTGATTACTTACAATACTTACAGAAGTATTTTTAAAAAAGGAAAATGGAGATGTTTATCAAGTCCTAGCTTCAGATGACATCATGGCCCTTGCAGTGAAACCAGGTGTTCTGTGGGTGGTTCTGGAATGCTGCATTGCTCATCTTTGCTTTAGTTGATAGTTCACTCATCCCTTTATGGGCATTGGCTAATTAAATCTTATTTTCTGAAATTCTCTCCTCACTGGGAAACAATCTGTAATCTGCCTTAGACTTGGAAATATTTTTTTTTTGAGACAGAGTTTCACTTATAGCCCTTGGTAGAGTGCTGTGATGTCTCAGCTCACAGCAACCTCTAATTCCTGGGCTTAGGCGATTCTCTTGCCTCAGCCTCCCAAATAGCTGGGACTACAGGTGCCTGCCACACGCCTGGCTATTTTTTTGTTGCAGTTTGGCTGGGGCCGGGTTTGAACCCACCACCCTCGGTATGGGGGGCCGGCACCCTACTCACTGAGCCACAGGTGCTGCCCGACTTGGAAATATTATTTTTCATGAGGCCAACAAGTGATTCAATTTTTTAAAATAGCAACAATTGGCCTTAGGGAAAGGGGAAAGACCAGCAGCACTTTTCAGGTGCTGAATTTGGTAAATGGAATTTGACGCAGTAATAGTCTCTGACAAGAGCGGTGGCTATTAAATAATCCAGTGAGAAATTCCAGCTTGTTCACGTTAAGCATTGATAGAAGTCCCAGCTCTGACGGGGCTGACCTTTGGCCTTCTTTGAACTAGCCTGTCTCCCTCACGCAAACATAAACTCTCCCTCCCTCATTCACATTCTCACAATCCTCCTGGCAATTCTTTGCCTTGCCTGAACAATTTTTTTTTTTCCTTGTTAAAATTTTTCTTGTTGGGGATTTAGCTGTGGAGGCGTAGACAGCAAATGGTGAACAGTCAGTATGGGGCTTGCTAGTGAGCAAAAAGACATATCATATGAAACAAAATTTTAATTTTTATTTTACATATTTATACATAAAACTTTCAAGGAACCCTCTGAATCCAAAAGAATGTTAATAGCACATCTAAAAAGGAACTTCAGGTAGTCAACATTCACAAAATGTTGAAAACTGATTAAAATATACATATTACGGAGAACTAGAACGTCACTACGAGGCAGGCATGTATTTTTTTTTTGACTTGAATAGCACCGTCATTTACAGGTCTTTAAAACTACAGCAAAGAATGAAAGTAGTCAACGGGAAAATACTGCTCCAACTTAAAATCTCTAAACAAATAAAAATAAAGTTTACCTACTCTCTTTGATTAACCATGATCTGTGATGGTGTAAGTACTGTACATTTTTGTAACAATATTTTATTATTAAAATGCCTGATATTAAGTGGCACGAGTAAAAAATTAAAATAAATTAAGAAGCAGAGGCCAATCACTGGACGTTAAGCTTCGGACAGTATCAATGACTAACACTGATATAGGTTTCTGTGCCACTGTCAGCAACAGCATTTTCACAACCACAGAAGCAAAATTAATTCTAGCTTGTTCTCGGGTTCAATGGCTTCATTTCACTTTGCAGGCATTTTCTCCGCCATGTGCTTCTGCTGACTTTCAGCATGTCTGTAAGAGAATGAAAACGATCACTTAGCGCTAGGAAGAAAGATCCGAACTGCTTTTTCGATCAAGGGCTATGACATTCTTCAAACCAAGTTCAGAGTTACTCATAGGGAAAATACCTGAAAATCAAGAAAAAGTACTTTATTCACCCTGAGTGGACCTCTTTGACGTTCATGTCCTCAGTCTGATTCCTTGCTGTAGTATTTAGTAAACTGTGATTGACTGGAGACTTACAGATATTACTGGTTTTGAGAGGAAGTTCTGTGTTTAAAATGAAAATCTGGGGTGCTTTTGCCCACAAATATTTAACATGTGTCTTCTTTGTGTCCCCATAGCAGGGACCCACTGGAGAGCAAGACCATGAGGCCTCTGTTTTTATGGAGCGGATGTTCCAATGGAGGCGCCCAGAAAGGAACGAGCAGCAAAGAGCCAGCACAGCCAACAGAAATAAACACCCAAGTGCAAGTCGGAACAAGGCCGTGTGGTGGGGAGCAACTGCGGGATGACTGCATGTAAACATGCACTCCAGACACAGAGTGTCTTGCTAACCAAGCCTCCTAGGAGAAACCTGGAGTCGGGAAACAAATTCGCTCTAACGAAAGCTGGCATCTAACAAGTGGTGGGCCTTTGTGGATAAAAACGTTTTCCATGTTTGCATGATTGCCCCCCCCCCCCACATTAATCCTATGGGCATGATCATGGGGGCTGGGCAGGACAGGGTGAGGTAAGCCTTCTTATTCCTCAGGCTCTGTTATGACCGTCAGCCCAAGTCAGCCCCACCTAGCTGCTGGACGGTGGAGGCAGAGGCAGGGGGACTGGCCAAGCTGTATGCATCACTTCCCAGGGAACGGTGGGTTTGGAAGGCTGCAAAGGACAATGGGTTTGCAACACAACTTAGGAAACAATAAATTTCTCATGAGAAAAACATCTAAAGCTGTGGTTTCCACATGTAACTAGAGGCTTAGAGGCAATGTGTGTGCACTGCCTGGCTCGGGAGTCAGTGACGTCAGCTTTGACTCACTGGTTTTGTACACAGTGTGTCACATCTCTGGTACAGGGAAGGCAAACCACAAGTGCTGTCAGAATTGGGGAAGTGACAACGGCATCCTCGCCACACTGGGCAGCCCACAACTAAATGGCAGTGTTTGTCTAACTAAAGGAACAAGGGGCAAGGCGTCGGCGGCGCTCCATTCCTTAAAAACCACTCAAGCAGGCCATCCCACGGTCCTGTTCAGCCACACACAGAACCCCCAGAACCTTCACATTTTTGTAAAGTGGCTTGGGTGCCTCACTTAAGCAAACACAGCTCAAGACATTATGATGTCCAGTGAGCTACAATCCACTGTAGCTAATTAAATTACAGCCCTTATGAGAGTTTTAAAGTATGTATCTATGTGCATGTGTGTGCATGTGTACTCATGCACACACATACCTGGGGGAGTTTTCTGAGGAGTTAAGAGCAGATGGCAAACACCTTCAGAAAATATTTAAAGTTGGGTGTTATTATTATTTATACAAAGATGAATTTCATTAAAATTTTAAACCAGACGTGAAGGCTACGTTAACCAGCTTGGTGAAAATATTTCACCTTGTATATGAAAACATCACACTGTACCCCATGACTGCATTAATGTACACAGCTATGATTTAATAAAAAATTTTTTTTCTTTAAACCAAAGGAGCAAAAAGGTTTTAGTCCATAAAACTGAAAGGCTTTTCCCCATAATTTATATCAAAATACTTATTAGGACTTGTTTCACCAGAGCTCTACTGGGACTTCTGTTCATCAGTAATCATTCCTGAGGACCTACTATGTGCTGGGCAGGCCTTGCATTAGACTGTGGGGGCACAGCAGTGAATGAAATGGCATCATCTCTGCTCTCAGCAAGTTTACAGTCAGGTGGGGAGAGACTGTAATTAGAGACGGGATGTGGCCAGGGACCAAGAGGGTCCCAATGGAGTCCTGGATCAAGAGCCAGGTCACGGCTTGTTCATGTGCTGGAAACACGCCAGCACTGAGTAGTTTAAGGTCAGCTCCTCAGAAGAGTCCAGATTTAGATGGAGGTATAAGAAGTTTAATGCATAACAATCTATCACAAGTGGAGAACGAGAGTTCAAAAACCAAATCTTGGAGGGGTGGTAGGGGGTGCTTCTCCGAAGAAGCATTGTCTAAACCTTTGGTTCTCAAATTTGGCTGTGCATTGGAATCAAGCACAAACTTCAGAAAATCCTGATGCCTAGGACCCCCCACAGAATCTTTAAATCAGAATCCCTGGAGACTGAGACCCAGGTATGACTATTTTATAACCACCCCCCCAAGGGGGTTCCAACGTGCAACTCAAATTGGGAACTGCCAATTTGAATGGACACCTGGACACTTAGCAAGAATTAGACAGGCAGAGGAAGAGGTGAACAAAATCCCAGCCATGCCCACAGCCACTCTCAGCCTTCTGAGATCTGGCTGTGGGACTCTGTAACTGCCACCTTTCCAGAGGGCTAAGTATCCTCTGGTCCCTGCAGTGAGACAAGTTACTATTCTGCAGCCAGAAACAGATGAAGAGGCTTCTCTCTACCAAGAGGAAGGCTGTGCGGGGAGCTCACATCTCTGCCTATGTAGGACTGTTCCAGTTTAAAGGCTGCCAACTCCGTTAGAACAGTGACTCCTCTCCTAACCATGCACTGTTTCCTCTGGTCACATCATCTGAAAGGCATAAAAACTGGGGCTGCAAACTTAAGTATCAGCCTAACACTTGTAGTGCCGGGGAGGTGCCCCTCCATGTCCTTCCTGCCAGCAGAGAGTGACCACCCTGCTTCGAGGGGCAGAGGTGAAATCGCATAGTTTACAAAAGAATTCATATGTATTTTTTAAAAATGTAGGTCCTGGGATATATTTAGCTACTATTATTACTTAGCCATAATGTTAATACCTGTAGGAAAATTTCTTAGACTAACAAAAGGGAATAGCAATTCACTGCACGGTCTCTGCTGGTGCAGCGCCCGAGTACATCTGTAGATAGCAATCATGTTATTCCGGGGTTACTGTGATATTTCAGATGCGGGCAGGTGCATTCAGAGCATAAGAGGGCATACTAGTTTGTATGTAAAGATAAGGCAATATAATGTTTATTACATACAAACTGGAGTGCTGCCTGCAGGTCTTTTTTTTTTTTTTTTTTTTAAACTTAAACATAGTTTTGCAGCATTTATTTTGCGACCAAAACTTCTGATAAATAATCACATCATCAGACAATGATTTTACCCACTGCACACTGAGAAGATGCCCTACGGCAGGTGCAGTGTGTTACCCCAGCCTGGGTTTCCAGCTTCCCTGGGAGGGTTGTAGATCATACAGTCAGCTCCTTGTGCTACAGAGATGGGCAGCGGTCTTTCTTCCCTTGGGGAGCCTCCTACTCTCTGAATACCCATCCTGGGATTAAACTGTAGCCTCACAGTTTAATGACTTCATACAGAGCATCTCAGGAAGGCGCCATCATACACACGTGGTCACAGCAACGCTGGGAGTATCTCATGTGTTTCAGACACACAGTGACAGGCATTTCTACACATGAAACCATGAAGAAATGCAAGCCATTGACCTAGTTTGCTTATCCCCGGGGAGAGAAGCATTCTTTTCCTCCTTACAGAGAGGAGCCGAGCCCAGCTAACACTCAATCCCTGGAGTTCCCCATGGAGAGAACAATCTGGTGGCACCAGGGCTGTGGAAAGATGCCAGGGTCCCTATCTTTGGGACACTGCAGAGGTGATGGAGAGCCAGGTCACATAAGGGCTAGCAGCACTCTGCAGTACCCACCAGTGTGGAAGGGCTATGGCCAGCTTCCCAAGGGACAGTCCTTCTGGGTAGAGTCCTAGACCAGGGCTATTGACCCAAGTGGGTGGAGGCCTGAGAAGTTCTAATGTGCTGACCATCTACTGCAAGGGGGTGTTTTGGCTGCTTCTCCTCCATCTAAGCAGCTGACACCAGAGAAGGTCAGGTCAGCTTCTCATGGAAATAAAGGAAGAAGCTCCTGCCCTAAATCCTCAATTTCAGACCCCTCAGGCTTCTTCTCTTCCCTGGGCGAGTGAAGCTGCACTGACCTGGTCAAGTCCTCAATGTCCACCAGCATGGCGTCCTGCTCCGTGTGCAGCTCATCCCGGATGAGGAGCAGCTGGACCAGCTCTTCATTCAGGCCTGTGGCAAAGACAGGGGCGCTTCAAAACCGCATCCCGGTCGGAACGTGTGACTGTTTACAAACCGGCCTATCCGTGTATCACAGACACATACCATGCAAACAGCTCAACATCACAGGAAAGACACTTCTGTAACAATTTAGACTAATACTGCAGAAATATGACTAGGGTGCGGAACTAGGGAGGTGCTGGAAGAAACGAAGCAGAAAGTATTTCCAATTCAATTCACATTAAAGTGGGGGAAAAAGCTTGTTAGAGCGGAATTTTGTTTTTAAGAAACGAGAAGAAAAAAGTCTGGAGTACATTAAGTTTTCCACCTTTCAGCTTCACCATGCCCTTGACACACTAAAAATTGGAGGGGCCTCTGGGGCCTGCCAGATGCCCCTCTAGAGAGGAGGGGATGGCGGGGTGCCTCCCCAGAGGGCAACAGGCAGGAGACACCCCACGGGCAGCTTGTTTTATGAAAACACATTATCTGAGGTGACTGCAATGTCAGATTGTGGTAGAGTTAGATGTGCAAGACCTGAAGTAAGGACCCTGAGATCTCAGGACAGTACAGAACCAAAGAAAAATATTCCTTAACACTTATGCCAGGAATAAAATATATACAGAGAAAAATATTTTAAATCTGGGTTAATCTGGCTCTTGCCTCTGAAAAATACTCATAAGCGAAGGTCTCTGTCTTGCTTGTCCCTCTAAGAGAACCTAAGGATTGTGGCCGCGAGGTGCAGACACGTCGGGGAGAGTGTTCACGGAGCAGGAACTCTGGGCCTGGGTGAAAGGGAGGAGGGGTGATGGACAGGTCCCCTGTGGACAGGTCTCCCGTGGAAACGCTTTTAGAGACCCTGACTTCAGGTGTTGCATTTACCTGTCTTTGAGCCAGACTAGTTTCCAATTTTAAAAAGAGCAAAAAGTCATAGAGGAGGTCTACACTTTTATCTACTCCTCAAAGGGACTAGACTGGATGGCAATTTTATCATTTAAAAGTCTAAGGAAGATGTTTTGCCGTTTTTGAAAGAATTACAATCTTACCAATTACTCCTCAAGTAAAATTAAAATGCAGTTGTAGAATTTCTTTTAAAAAATCCTGTGAATCTATGGTTTCTTAATTAAACTGTTCAACTCTTTCTCTTGGCTTTAAAACAATACTGAATGTATGAACTTGGCACTGAATATATTCAATTTTTAAAACTTGGATGTAGCGGAATAATTTTGTTTTTTTCCAGTGTGCTGTGGAGTTAGCTTTTTATACTACCGCTCAGAAGAGAGTTTTCATCTCTCAACTCTTAGTGCAGAGACCTTTTCCCCCTTATTCAAAGTTTTAAACTTTTTATTGGAATTTAGAAACTGATACAAAAACAAAGAAAACAGTTTATATTTGAACCCCCATCTATGTAACCAGCTTCAGCAATTACCAACTCATGGCCAAGTTTGAATAATCTCTCTCTCATCTTACTGAAGTCCCAGACATCACGTGATTTCACCTGTAAATGCTTCCTTATGTATCTCTAAAAGGGGCTTTTTTTTTTTTTTTTTTGGCTGGGGCTGGGTTTGAACCCGCCATCTCCGGCATATGGGGCTGGTGCCCTACCCTTTTGAGCCACAGGTACCGCCCTAAAAGGGGCTTTTTTTTCTCCCTAAATTCATATAACCACAATACCTTTGTCAAATAAGCAATTTTTTACTAAAACATTAAGTTGGCGTTCAAATATTCCTGTTTTGCTCATAAAGCTATGCATTTGGTTGGATTTGTTTTAATCTCTACATCCACAGATTATATAGAATCACGCCTTCCAGAGGCTGGAGGGGTGATAACCTCATGTGCCCTAACCACTCTGCCCAAGTGAGAAGTTTTTCTCTTTCACTGGGCCAAACAACTGCCTGATCTGTGCGTGACCTATGACCTGGAGCATTATTCACTACCCACTCTGGTCACTACTATCAAGGTTCTTCTTTATTCTGGGGGAAAAAAAGCCCCAAATTTGTCACCATGTAATTTTCACATATTGGTCACACACTTCCGCCACCTGGAGTCCCACAAAATAAGTCTGATTTGACTGATGATGACTCAGTCTGAAATGAACGTATACACAAGCCAAGCAGAGGTATAACTGTGTAATAAGTAACATGTAACTTTGGGGTTGTATTCAGAAACAGACGTTCTTGAGTCAAATACACGCTCTGTGCTGGGAGCTGGGGATTTAAGATAAATAAAAAGGACCTGTAATTCTTGTGTCTCTTGAAACATTCTTCAAGCTTCTAAACATTTAAAAAACCCAGAACAAACAATAAAAAAAAAAAGTCTGTTCTTCCTGTCCTTGCAATCACATAGGAGGACTGAAATGACAGAAAAGTCGGGCTGAGCAAGTTGCACGATCCTGCAGCGTTTCACCCTGAACACCCCGTTTTCAGGCACACGGGACACTCACTTTCTATCTGGGAATGGAGGTCGTTGACGATCACCTGCAGCTGCCCGATGGTCATGTCTCTCAGGTCAGTGGGCTTTAAGCTTCTTTTCATCAGGCATTCACTTATATGAGGCATGTGCGGCAGCTGAAGGGACCAAGGGGGAGAGGCAGAGGTGCGGCGTGAGTGGCACATATACTGAGCACAAGACTGTCTTTTTCTTAAAAAGCCACCCCCCAAGTCCCCTGCTCAATCTGGGGGAAGCTTTCTTCTCAGTCTGTGACTTTCCCAGTGTGGGGCCCTGTATACACACGGGACCTAATACACTATTGGTGTCAAAATGCCACACTACCGACACCCAAGGTTTTCTGATTGGTCGAAGGCTGTGACAACTGCAAGTCAATTATTATAACCACAAACAAATAACCAGGGAGCGTACGTATTAATATTATCAATGACATGGAAAACACTGATATGAGCTACTATTTGATATCGTGTGCTCTGAGTGTTTTCTCTTGTCAAATCCTCATGACTGTGCTCCAGGCAGGCAGCATCATTCCCATTTTACAGATGAGAAAACTGCAACTCAAGTAACTTGCCCAGCAGTGCACAGTAGGGCAACAGCAGAGCTGGACTGGAAACTATGACGTCCAAGGCTCTTACTCACATGCTGTCCTCACATGCTGTCTTTACTGAAACATGGCAATGAGAATTACAGCAACAGTAACACCGCCACAATCAAAGTCAACACATTGTTAAACCAAGACCACTCTACAGAATGTGAATATTCCCATGACAGCTAGTCCTGCCCTTGGGTGTGAACTAAGAGCAGGCTTCGAGTTTGTGAAGTCTGTTGCTTATGTATTTTCAGTGCTACAGTGGGGAGGAAAAAGAAACAAACTTATTTCTCAATGACAGGACTTTTTACAAACTGCCTTGGAGAAACCCCAGTTTGCATAACTCTGGGAAGGGACGGCGACAGCCTGAACCATTTGCATCCCCACACACGCGCTGCGTCTCAGCCTTGCTGCTTACAAGATCAGCGACGGGAGACTTTTTCCTGTTCTGTTTCTCCACTTCTACTTGCATCTTGGCCATCGGCTTGGCCATGGCGAGGGCCATCTTGGCTTCAGCTTGCAATTTCTTTTGCCGTGTGAGGAAGTCCATGTCATCCAGGGACTCGGACTCCTCTTCGGTCGTGTCTCTATCGGAATAGGAAGAGCTCTGCTTGCTCTGTGAAGGGAAGAAGAGGAGCTTGAGTTTTCCCTGCCAGTCGCCACCCACTTAGAGACGACCACAGCACTCCCGTCACCCTCTCAGCACCCGGGAGCTCCCTTTCTCCTGTGACCCACTGCTTGATTTGACCTATCCAAGCTCAAGTAACATAAAAAAGGTCTTCTTCTTTTTCTTGTGTGTGTGTGTGTGTGAGATAGGATCTTGCTCTGTTGCCCAGGTTGGAGCATAGTGGAGTGATCACAGCTCACAGCAACCTCCAACTCTTGGGCTCAAGTGATTCTCCTGCCTCAGCTTCTCAAGTAGCTGGGACTACGTGCATGCAGCATGCTCAGCTAAATTCAAAAATGTTTTCAGAGATGAGGTCTCACTGTGTTGCCTAAACTGGTCTTAAGCTTAAAGTCCTGGCCTCAAGCAATCCTTCTGCCTCAGCCTCATGAGTCGTTGGGATTACAGGTGTGAGCTAAGGCAGCTGGCTCAAAAAAGGTCTACTGTATAACAGGCTCTGATTTTAGCACACATAGAAAGACTAGTATCATTAATAACAGAAAATCTATTTATGACAAACTCAAGCTATTTCTTGATTGTTGGTCTCAGAATTTTCCTGAAGTGTCCAGACTCAGAGCAAGGTACTGTATATATTGGCCCCAGAGTAGATGGTGTCTCAGGTATCCAATAATGTTTTGACCTTGCACTGCCCTCCACGACCACCACACTTTCCTGTTTGTCTGTGGTGAGACAGGTGAAGCCCACCTAGAGAGGAAAGGATTCCAGCAGCAGGCATGCGGGATTACTCAGCCGACTTTTGTAATATGCAGGAAAGAAATGAGTTCCTAATTCTAAGCCCAATGAGGAAGAATCAGTATTTAGCACATTTTCCCTTTATAATTTTTAAGATCACATCTTATGGTTTAAGATGAGGGCAGTTGCTAACTTTAACAAAGCGTACATATCTGTACTATATCATGACTGTGACTTTTTAATCAGTATCAAATTTTAGGGGCACGCAATTCTGAGAGACTTTTGTGTTTTTAATCTCTGTAAAGTTTGTTCCCAATTCATGGCGTAACAGAAGCTAAATGACCAGGGAAGTACAATGCCAAGCTTCAGCTCTTTGGACTCACCATGGGAGACAAGGGGGTGTCCAAGCTGGTTTCCGTCTTGCTGTCATCAGCGTCACTGTCCTTATCACTGCCACTGTCGTTGACAAAGCATATCTGCAGGTTCATCCCACTCTGCAGTCTGGGCAGAGACAAAGAGGACACTAAGTCTGCTTTGCGATTTGTTATTTGGCTGCAGCTGACAGGACTGCCTGAAAGTTGCTTTTTATGTTCTTCATGCCGAGACGTGAGTAACCAAAATTACTCTCCGCTTATAAATGACAACTTTGGCTAGAGGATTTTCCAATATTCTATTCGTTTTTTTCCACACCACTGTCATGGTCACCCCAGCACAATACCAAATAAAGATGGGTTGGGCAATTGAGTTTATAGTCCTGCTGATCAAGAGGAATGGGGGCCTTATAGGAGGAGGCAGGGGGGCCTTTAGGAAGTAACTGTCATGAGGGTGGACCCCCTGAAGAGGGACTTTACCGGAGAGCAGAGAGTGAGCTAGCGCTCTTTCCACCAGGTGAAGCGCCAGACAGCTGTCTGAGAACCAGGGAGCAGGCCCCTCCAAGATGTGACCCCCCCCCAGTATCTGATCTTGGCCTTCCCAGCCTCTGCAACCATGAGAAATGAATACTATTATTTAATCTTCACCCCCAACACTCCAAAGAAATAATTTTAGTAGG
>NW_003852471.1:7022859-7025216 GCF_000181295.1 Otolemur garnettii | reverse complement strand
CTGCTATTGCTATGGGTATGCACCGCCACCTACTGGTTTGTTCTGTAATTGCTGAAAGTCCCAGCCAGCGTCTACTGTAAGAAATGCCTTTCTATTTTTTTTTTTTTTTAATTGTTTGTTTTTTTGAGATAGTCTCACTCAGTCACCCAGGCTAGAGTGCCTTGGCATCTAGCCAAGAGAGGAAAGAATTCAGCAACCGGCATGCAGGATTACTGAGTCAATTTCTATAATATATAGGAAAGAAATGATCTTCTATTTCTAAGCCCAACAAGGAAGAACTAGCATTTAGCACATTTTCCCTTTATAATTTTTAAGATCATACATATCTGACTTTATAGTGTAATATGAGAGCACCAGCTAATTTAACAAAGCATATGTATCTATTACAGAAATACAGAAACCTCAAACCGCTCAGTTCAAGAAATCTTCCAGCCTTAGTCACCCGAGTACCAGGGACTACAGGTGCCTGCCATAGTGCCCGGCTAGTTTTTCTATTTTTAGTAGAGATGGGGGTCTCACTCTTGCTTAGGCTGGTCTTGAACTTCAAGTGATTTTCCTGTCTTGGCCTCCTAGAGTGCTAGGATTATAGGTGTGAGCCACTGTGCAGAGCCAAGAAATGTAGCCTCTCCCTCTATACGGCCAGCACAGGTGAGGAGAGCCAGGCCCAGAGCTGGGGGCTTCCACTGTGATCAGCTCAAGGTGCTGAGAGTCAGGCGGACTCGGGTTCTGAATCCTCCCTTCTTTCTCCAGGGACATTACGTGAGCTCCGTGAACCTCATTTTCCTCATCCATAAAATGAGATACTGTAAAATAGTCCAACAGAATATTGCAGGGAGGAGTTTGTTCAGAGCTTGGTACATGGCAGGTGCTCTATACAAGTTAATTGTCCTCCTTCCTTTACTTATAGAATTTTAGAGGTGATATGACTTTGTGAAGGGACCTCTGAACCAGTAACTCTAATGCCACTGGCCTGATCACAGTCAAGCCTGATGTAGAATCAGCTCCCGAATGAATCAGCCCAGGGTGCACTGGAGCGGTCTGTACCTCCCAGGCACCGGGGCCTTCTGTAGAGCTGGGATCTGCCTCCTTTTAACTTCCTTACATTGGATTTTGGTTTTTCTGGAGAAATCTAGCATGTTTAGTTACTCTGTGATCCAATAATAAGTTTTAAAATTATAATGTCTGTAGTTGGTCTAAAAATTAAAAATCAACCCAATTTTAATAATAAAACTTAAGCTCTATAGACTGGCAGAGAGAGAAAAAAAGCTGTTTGCAAATTAAGAACATGTATATTTTAAAGCCTACCTAAAATGTGTCTAACATTATGTAGCATTTTGTTTTTGCTGAATGAAGTTTTGTCTGGCCACTGGAAACACAGATTATAAAAAAATATTAAATAACCTGCGATATAAAACACAAAACCAAACCAAACCAAAATAAGTTTAAAATGTCCAAAGATATAAGTTTTCATGCAGAAACAAATTTGATCATACATTCTTTTGTTCTGCCCTCAAAATGACCTTTCTTTGAGGGATTAACTCAGACCTAGATCAACCCTGCCATATAGCATTTCCAACTCAGGAAAGGTAAAGGAGAGGTGGGAGGGGGAAGGAATTAGTAGTATGGGGGGAATGAAAAAAAAAAACCCACCTCCTGTAGAAATTGGGAAAATCGCTTTAGTACGACATTATCGCCATGGGAAACTGACGAGAGCGTCTTAGGGGGTGAGACTTATAATTCCTTACCGTGGTAATCACCAAGAACGTTACTCTCAGGAAAAGGAAATTATATGACATAACAGCTAATGGTTCAGAGGGGATTTTAGTAAAGACATCTTAAAATGGGCTCAGGTTTCAAGAAGGATTTGTTTGCCTTTAGCCTTTAAGCGGTTTTAAGATGAAGCCGGCTTTGGGTGAAATTCAACTACAGCTCCCAAGCAGACTGGCTGGGTGGATGGGACCACAGCTGCTGAAGGCCTCCTGGCTGCAAGGCTGAAGGACACTCAGCCCCCTGCACCCCAGCCCTTCCTGTCCTGGGAGGCACGGCTGCTTGGAGGCTCGCTTCTGGACACTGGAGTTCCCCGGTCTCTGCACCTCCCACTGCAGTGTATCTGGTCCCTCTTATAAGCAGTCTTGTATAATCCAGGCTGCAGGGGGCCTCATGTGCCTGGATTTCTTAAGCACAGTCTGAGGTGAGAACAAAACACCATCTTCATCCTGCCAGTTAGAGACTTAATTTCAAACTATCCGATGTGAGGTTCTGGGATGCTCCAAGTGGCGTTTAGCAGAGCACTGGCTGCAAAGGCTGTTGGAAGTCTGCCTTGCTGTGGATGTCACTTCTAAAAGGTCTGTCCTGGT
>NW_003852471.1:6989693-7020722 GCF_000181295.1 Otolemur garnettii | reverse complement strand
AGGGAACCCTGCCACTGCCCTCAGAACAAGTCCTCACTAGCCCACTGGCCATGATTTCACAGCACAGAGCTCCATGGCCGGTTGTCTCGAGACATGTGTGAAGGCCAGCTGACAGCAGGAGGGGCACCTCGCCCACCACAGCTGAGTGCAGACATGCGGGTGAGCTCCTCTGAGCCCAGCTCAGTGCAGCAGAACTGCCTGCTGCAGGGCCTATGCAGAAGTACAGGTTTACTGTTATATGCTACTGAGGTGGGTGGTTGTTTTTTTAAATTACGCATCCTCATTGTGGCAGTGAGTGATGGGTGCAAAGTCACAAAGCGAGAGACAGCATGGACTTCCGATTTTGGAGTCCAGCGGGCTTTCCCTTATAACACCTTTCACCTTGGGTTTGGATTTCTGAGAGCCTGTCGAGGTCTGGCAATCTGATGTGGAAGGGCACATTCCTCCCATCCTCGCTTAGAATTTCACGGCAATTGTCCAGCTTTCCTTAGGAAACAGAGCAAGAGGGACCTTCCCGTGTGCCAGGAATTCCAAATACGCACGGCTCACCACAACCAGCGTGGCTGAGAGCTGCTGGCCCTGCTGTGCCATTTGTCACTCAATCTCCCCAACTAGTTTGTGGCTGGGCCATTAAAATATATTACTTCCATTTATTTTAATGGATCTTTGATGCATTATTCAAAGGTTTTATACATAATGAATAATCACCCATATTTTTATACCATATCGTTTTCTGTTTTGTAAGAATTTCAAAGGTGATGGAACATAAAATATGGATTGTAACTACCCGAGGATGGCCGTAAACACATTTCATTTTCCTGAGAATCTGTCATGAAGAAAGAATGTGGGGTGATTGGGGTTTAAGTGAGCTGTAGATGTATGTTACGTGTGATTCGGTCTCAGTGAAATGGGTTGAGGTGGCCTAAAATGAGGTACTGCGACTTCTTGGTAAATTGTAAAATCCCGTTCCCATTTTGCAAACCCTGCCCACCTTCTCTTCTCTTTCTCTTCCGTATTGGCGTTTGCCGAGAGAATCACAGACATGTCTTTAACTGTTTACAAAAAAACTCAGAAAACAAAATTCTGCTTTCCATTATAAAAATACAATGTTACAACTTATTTTATTTTAGTGGGATTGCACCAGCCTTCCTTCACTGAGGGGGATGCAATGCGTAGGGTGAGAATTTACTGGACTTTTAAAAAAGACAGTTGCAAATCTTGATGGTTCAACATTTATGATCACACTCACTAAAGGACTATAAATGATTTTTATGACTATGTAAGACAGAGAGAAGGTTGTCTAACAGTGTGTTCATTCACTTGGTGATGATCAGGCCCTAACAGCCCTGTACACCCCACCACTGCACCAACAGGCCGGCGTGAGGAGCCGTGGTCCCCTTCAGCCTGGGACACAGTGTTGGGTTAGCTGCAGTCTCCGCACTCCCTACCGCTCCTTGCTGTCTGGGCTACTCAACCCACTTCTGTTTCTTCTGGGCCCCGAAGGCATTTCGTGGTTCGTGACTTTTATTTAGTGGATGCATGGAAGTAGAACCAAGGGTAAAAAACAGGTTTTCTGACAGGTTCTAAGTACTTGGATAGGGAAATGACAATGGATAAAGAGAAATGAGGACTGTGCAGAGCCTTGGAAGGAAGCGCGCAGAACACTAGCGGGCATTCCCTGTCTTACACTTGAGAAAACAAGCGCTTCTCTACCTGGACGTTAATAACGTATGAACCAAGAGGAGCGAAAGGGCAGGAAGTGCACAAGAAAGAAGGTCTTTAGTGAACTGGGGTTGGGGGAATAAATGCAGGAGAGAGATAAGAAATCAGAACCCACAGGGTTAAGGGCAGGCTCCATGTGCCAAGCAGAGGATGGGGGAGGGGCCATCATATCTGTTACCTCCTGTCCTGATGCCACACTTGTAGGACTCAGAAGCCAAGGGCAGTAGCTCCGAAGGCGGCTGGGTGCTTGCTTTTCCATTCTTGTGATAAAGCATGTGTCCAATGGACTCAATACTAACATGAAGCCAGTAGATGGTGTAATACATGCCCACATGCGAGAAAAACGCAATTCAATTCAAGTTTGGGGGAGGAGGGAGGGGACTGGTGTGCTCCCACTTAATGGGCACAGTGTAAGGGTATAGGGCCCACCTCCTGGGTGCTGGACACAACTATGACTGGGACTACCTAACAAATGCAAATATTGGAATCTAGTTGTTTGTACTTCACATTAACCTGAAATTAAAAAGAAAAAAGGTGGCTGGAGTGTGACTGGCCCTGTCTGGGTTTCTTCCGTCTAATCCTACACTTGCTTGCTTCTTCTGTCTCCTCTTCTAAGGCCACTGCTGAACCTTCCATCTGTACGTTGCACACAACGCTGGTGGGCACCCCCTGCCACACGGCCACAGAATCTTCTCCCTGGCTTAAGCATCTAACAGAAAAAGGATCCTACCCCTCACCAGCTTTTTTTTGGAGAAACATCAGCTCCTGTATCCTAACGGGAGTCTCTGGAGAGCTGTAAATAAATACCTGCTTCTCTGGAGAGCTGTGGGTTCTATGTCTACAGGGGTGTCTATTTCCTTTACTGATGACCACTTTTATATAATTAACTTTATAATTATAGGGTCTTAACATTGGGAAATGCATTTTCAACAGAAACGTTCTCTAGCATGAATGGACAAGCAGAATGAGACCTCTTCTGATAATAGGCATACAACAGCCATTTCTCACAGGACCTAAATGTGGTCTACTTTCATCTTAATTAAGGCCAAATAATCCTCAAGCAATCTGTATTCTGAAATAAAAACTTGCCATTTTAAGCATCTATATGTGCCAGGCATTTACATACCTTAACTCTAACCCTCAGATACACATAAAGCAAGTATCGTGAACTTTGTTTTTCATGCAAGAAAACAAATGTGGAGAGAGGTTAAATGGCTGGTCACAAGGCTGGTGCTTAGGAGAGTCCGTCTGGAAAGGTCAGGGCACTTTCAGAAGGACAGCATCAATTCAGAAAAAGAGAAGAAAGATGAAGAAAGAAAGCCAAACAAAAGCCAAATCAAAAGACAGCAAGAATTCGAATCCCTAACGAGAAGAGGCTGATGAAGTGTATCAGAGTGGAGCGTCTGATGAGCTATTACACAGTCAGCAAAAACACACACCATGGAAAGCCGGTTATGGATAAGAACATAGGTTCCCGATGTGTTGTTAAGTGGAAGAAAACAGGCTAAAACCTGCACCTTTAGTACGATTCCAATTTTATAAACAAAAACATGGAGAATAAAGGGCAGAAAATACACCTGAAATTTTTTTGTTAGAAAAGATTCAGTTGACTTTGGATTTTTCTTTTCTTTTCTTTTTTTTTGAGTGCCCACATGTGGGCATCTAGCAGGAATTAAAAAGGAAAAAGAAAAGAAAATCAGAGAGCTGATGATTAGTGTTTGTGTGTTGGAGGGAAGGTGAGGAGGACCAGTGTTGGACAGCTGGGAAGGATGGCTGGCTGTGACTCAGACCGTGTCCAGGAGGGGCTGTGACTCATGTGTGAGTCAGGCGGGGCTTTTGTTTTTGGCTGCTGTTGTGGGTGGGTGGAGATCCATGGGTAGCAAGAGACATATTTTCTCAGAACTGAACAGTTCTGTGGATGGGGGACTCTTTGATCTGGATCCCATTCTCATCCTTGGAGCTGCAGTACATTAGAGACTCTAACGTAACTGATGCAAATGTAACTGGTTGTATTTTCAAAGCCAGCCTACTCATTTATTCTGCTCAGCTCAGGCCGAGTTTAACTTATATGCAGGTTGGAGACAAAATGCCTGTCCCCTGTCAGAACTTTGATAACGTCCACGCAGCAGTGGAGAGTCAGTGAGATTTATGACTGGATTAGATACAAATCTTTTTATATATATATATATATTTTTTTTATTAAATGATAACTGTATACATTAATACAAACATGGGGTACAGTGTAGTGTTTTTATATATAATTTGAAATACTTTCATCAAGCTGGTTAACATAGATTTCATGTCATTTGCTTAGTCATTGTGTCAAAACATTTATATTCTAGTTCTAGAAAAGTTCACTTGTACCCTTGTTAGACAGATATATAGGTGATTAGATACAAATCTTAACCGCAAATTCTTTCAGTCTTTTGAACAGTGAAGCACTGCTTTTATGACTTTGTATGTTCATGTTTTAAACCACTTAGGGGCCAGCAGTTAGGCTTAATTCCGTAGCAAGCTACATCTTAAAAATTTAAACAACATCTTTTATGATTTAACCTGTGACCTTTAAGCAGTGATTAAAAAGAACGCAGTGGATGTACTGAATCACACTGAGCCTACGAAGTGTGGTTCTTCACATTTTGCCATCTATTTATTTATTTATTTAAGACAGAGTCTTACTTTGTTGTCCTGTGGTATCATAGCTCACAGCAATCTCAAACTCCTGACTCAAGAAATTCTCTTGCCTCAGCCTCCCAAGTAGCTGGGAATACAGGTGCCCACCACAATGCCTGGCTAGTTTTAGAGATGAAGTCTCCCTTTTGCTCAGGCTGGTCTGGAACTCCTGAGCGCAAGCAATCCATCCACCTCAGACTTCCAGGGTGCTGGGATTACAGGCATGAGCCACCACGCACAGCCCATTTGCCATCTTTAAAATTGAGATGCATTTCACAGTTGCTCCCCCCCACCCCCCCCGCAGCTGGTGGCATGACCGCACATCTCAACTGTCACTCTGCAGCCAACAGACCACATAAGGGCTCTGAGGAAGGGTGGGCTCTGCTCATGCCTCTGACGAAAAGCTCAAGTGTAGAACCTTGCAGTGTGGGGGCAGCAGCTAAGGAGGAGATTCACATCTGACAGCGTGAAGGCTGAGACACTGCCAACTCTCAGGGAAAGTGGTTCCGTGGAGAGTGAGACTGTGCAAGTGAAAAACTTCCCGCACTACCTTCACTCAACATACCTCATTTTTTTTTCCTGCATGCACTAGAGGCACATAGGATGAAAGCACATGTCCAAACAAGCCTGACAGGACTCTTTCAATAACCAAAACAGAAATCCCACGTGTTAAGGACTCGTGTGTTACCAATTGGCAGTTTACATTTTTTGTGGTACATAAAATATCTATTTGCCTCTAATCAATGGTGTCTGAGAATGAATAAAAATTATTTAAAAAATACGGTAATAGCGAAGCCTAACGCAGCCCTGACTCTGGTCCTCGCGCTCACTTCCGAGGGCCTTGCTTGTCTTATTCACGGTAACCCCAGGAAGTAGGCACGGATATTAGTCCATCTTACGGTGAGGACACTGAGCCACCTGTGAAGTCACCAGTGCAAGTCAGTAGCGGAGTCAAGGTTCTCCCGAGACCCTGATCCTACCCACCACGCACCCCGCTCTGGACCGTGGGGCATGGTGATGAACAGAGTGTGTGGACGCACCGTCTCACGACAGATCGTGGAAGGACAAATACCGTACAAGCCTGGGAACAGCGACTGCCTCTGCTGAAGAAACAGGGAGACCAGAAGAACGGAGGAGAGATGGGAGGACCTGAGCTTTTCAGGATGTGCTCAATGACACGGTTTGATTTCCTAAAACCACACAGAAATAGTCCAACCTTTTTTTAAAAAAAACCACCTCACATATTATGCTCAGTGGATCTTTTCCCCCGTCGGTAATCTGTTGAAAATTGCACTATATCAGGGTTTCTGTCCTATGGAAATTTCCTCCATATGCTTTTCAATACACATGATAATCTGAATGGGAAGAGTCGGAGGCTGCAGAAAATGTGATGAGAGGACTGAGCGAAGGAATGGGGCTGAGCCTCCCGAGGACCTGGCCTCACTGTGGGCGGGGGGGGGGGTGTTTCCCAGCAGCAGTGAATGCTTTTGTGCACTCACAAAGGAGCCCTGTCACATGAGCTGTGTGTGTCCAGATGCACGTGTGCAACCACTGTCCAAAGGCAGGGCAGACTGCAGTAATAAAGCCATCGTAACTTGTCAAAGACGGTGCGCCAGTGAGAAAGATTTCCTACAAGCTCCTGTAATTAAACTTTCAACTGTCCAGCACAGCCATTTTTAAATACCAAACGCAGCCCTGTGGTCTTTTTCTCCTTACCTCCTACCCTTTCACCATAGCTCAGGCAATTGAATTCTCATTGGTGATTAAAAAAAAAAATATTCCTAAGACAGGATACAGCTGGTTATCCCTCTAGCAAGATGTCAAATTCAGCTTGCACAAAATTAATTGCAGCTAATTAAACTGGGGTCACTGGCATGATTGTAAAGTGAGGCTATTTATTAGACAAAGAAAATTTCACAAATACCAATTTGCTTTTCTTTCAAGTTTGTGGAGGAGAAGGACTGCTTACATAATTAAATTTGTTTGGCCATTTTAATCTTATTACTCCTCAAAAGATCCACTTCAAATCTTGCTTCACTTTTGAAACTGTGTAATATTTTAGAATACGCGTGCGAAGGCGGGGAGGAGGATGTGAAAAAATGATGGGTTTTCTGTAGATTTCCCAGTGGTTTTTTAAATAATGCAATCAAAGAGGTCAGCTACATTTGCAATGACACAGCTATGTGAAGGATTTTCTAAAGGAACTATTAGTATAGATGTAGAGATTAATACAAAAATTTAAAGATATGTTGCATGTTCTAAATAGATCGCTATAGTATGAGCCTATCATTGCAAGGATGCCACAGGGTGACTTTCACCGAGTTGGAATAGGACACACTCTTTTCTGAGCAATGCTGGGCAGATATGACCATTCTACTTAGTTCTTCCAGAAAATTAAACAGATATTATTACTGCTGTAGACAAGAGGATGATTCACTTTCCTGGCAAAATGAGGCTAGTTCAATCTGTGTTTCTGTGGCAGGTTATGTATACACGTTCCGCTCCTCACATCCAAAGCCCCTGTGGATCCTATTTCTTCAACGTCTCTCTAGATCCAGTTGATTACAGCTCCCTGGGGTCTGGTGTCCACATCTCCCCTCCCACCTTCCAGTCTAAACACAAAAGGAGGCGGCAGCTGTCTATCATTGGTCTGTCTCAGCCACTTGCCAATAAACCTATAAGGCCAAGGAAGGAGTTTTGATTTGAGATGGCGGAGGGGCTGAGATAAAAGCACACAGTAATCATTATTCAAAGCAGCTGCTCAAAAGTTCTCTGGGGAATTTCTGCTTTTCACAGTAACCAGTGTTTTGAGAGAAGAGTATGGCCCATCTTGGCTACACCATCCCACTGTATACTTTACAAAAAAAAAGACCACACGAGATTGTATCCATATTTTTACACATTTAAATAAAACACATCTTGGGGTTAGGTAAGAAGAGAGGTGAAAATCAGACTTATTTTGTAGTTACTCTCCACAGTGTCAGATCAAGTTGCAATGTCTGAAAACAGAAAGATTTTCTGCATGTCCGTCATTAACGATCATTCTAGCCTGTGTCCCCCACGGCAGTTAAGCCAGTTTTTATTCTTTTAATAACACTAAATTATGTGTGGGCTCCTAGTGTGAAATGAATGTATAATGCTAACTGAAAATTAGTTTGACTAATGAAAAAATATTTTGCAGAAACCTATCTACTAGTCGTAAAAAATATTTTTTTTAAAGAAAGTGACTAAACATAGTATTTTTAAAAACCTTATTTCAAAAATAGGTGATTCTTTTTTTCTCATTTCCTTGTGAGCTTTTATTTGTTTTTGTTTTTGGTTTTTTTTTGCAGTTTTTGGCCAGGGTTGGGTTTGAACCCACCACCTCTGGTATGTGGGGCTGGTGCCCTACTCCTTGAACCACAGGTGCCACCCCTTGTGAGCTTTTTTTTTTTTTTTGAGACAGGAGCCTCAAGCTGTCCCCCTGGGTAGAGTGCCGTGGCATCTCAGCTCACAGCAACTTCCAACTCCTGGGCTCAAGCGAGTCTTCTGCCTCTGCCTCCCAAGTAGCTGGGACCACAGGCGCCTGCCACAACGCCCAGCTATTTTTTGATTGCAGCCGTCATTGTTGTTTGGCAGGCCCAGGGTGGATTCGAACCCACCACCTTGGGTTTCTGTGGCTGGTGCCTTAGCCACTTGAGCCACAGGTGCCGAGCCCCCTTGTGAGCTTTTAAAATCTTTTTTTTTCTTTTGCAGTTTTTGTCCGGGGCTGGGTTCGAACCCACCACCTCCAGCATATGGGGCCGGTGCCCTACTCCTTTGAGCCACAGGCACGGCCCCTAAAAACTTTTCACTGAAACATTTTCTAAGTTAAAAAAGGTCATACAGTTTTAGTTTGAGAAGGTGGCTATGTGGATTGGCAAATGAGAAGAAAACAGCACTTCCTGTATCCGCCACATTTCAGTATAAGTCAAATTTAATTAGTTGAGTTATGAAGCAACCTAGGAGATTCTTTTACTGCGGAGTGAAGCATGACATGTCCTTATGGGATTACTGCAAGCCTAGCTTGCATTTAACAGCTTGTCATTCTTTTAAAAAATGCTTTAGGAGAAAGCACCATCTAGAAAAATTCAGGGGAGCTGAAACTCAGTGAATAACTGAGAACTTCCGCCCTCTAGAACGGCTTAGACTGCGGTCTCCCCAGACCCCCACGGCTTCTCACGTACTGTGTTATAAAATTACTTTTTGCAGGTAAATGCACATTCTTTAAAAAGATAACCAGTACTAGTTTGCCAAAGATCTCACTCACCTTAAAAAGTGAGCTCATCACTTCAGAACCCATTATTTGGCCAAATAATTTTAAGTCCTCAGCCTTAATTAAAATTGAGTAGTAAATTCACATACAGTTTACCTGGTTCTGATTATCTAACTGATTCAACACATGTCCCTGGCACATTATGGAGTACCATATTGGTAAACTCAAAGTTTTGACATCCTTCTAGCACATTTGTAAGTCCAAGGTGGGGCATTTTTAGCTCCACAAAGAATTTCAAGGATTATAAAAAATATCAGAAAAAATAAGTATATTCTAGCAGGGATAACTGCAACCCAACATTCCTAAAGGCTTTTCTCCCACATCATTACTGGTGAGGGGGGTGACAGCCGGTCTTTGCAGACTTTACATTTACAGCGGTAAAGTGATCTTGCTTAGAAACATTCAGTCTCATTACTGAACATCATCCTGAGGGGGATCCAAAAGAGTCAGCCTGTTCGTGGGATGATCTCATCCCTGAATGTGGTGTGGGGATGAAGCCTCTGAAAGAACAGGATATAAATAACCGTCCTTATGGTGAGTCAACAAGTGGAGCTTGTTATGAGCTACTGTGAAATACACGTGTGTTTAGATCTCTGCATCTCCAAAGGGGGGTAGATGACTCAGTGATTTTCAAAGTTTGCTGCATCACGAAAGTTTCAGGTAGGTTTCTGGGGAGTGTAGGGCAGGGGTGGTGGGAGGCACTGAATGGGAGAGGCATGGGGTAAGTAGGGGTAAGTAGGAGGGGCAGACATTTCCTGGGCAGGGGTGGCCCGGCCCTTCCCCTTCAGGCTCCTGAATCCGAGGAGGATTGCTTTGTTTCACACATGAGGCTTCTGCACAGGATTCGATGTGAAATATTTCTGCCATTAAAGTATCAAAAACCTTTATGAGATTTCAGTTAACTGCGTCATACTGACCGCAGATATCAACTCCTGACTGATTGCAGATTTAAGAAAACTTGACCCTTTCAACTCTTGGTAAGAAATCCAGGGAGGGTCTACTGGACTTTGGGGCAGAAGATTACAATTACAGGCAGCATTGACTAGGAAAGGAAAGTTGGATGGAATGAATTATATAAACTTGGAAGATTAAGAACTTAGGGTCTTAAAGCACACACTAAGGAAGGGAAAACAAGCAACAACCAAAGATACGTGTGGTCCGTACAACGCGTTTAAGCATCTGCACTGAGACTAAGCTTTGACCAGTCAATAAGAAAAGCACCAAGTCTTAGTCCAAGAGAAATTTGGATATAAGTTCCAAACAGACATTTCAGGGAAGAGAAAACAAAATATAGGGAATAAACACAATGAAATACTAAACACAATGAAATACCATGCTGTTCTTAGTCCATTAACAAAAATTTAAAAGAAATTGACGCTAGTTTTAGTGTCATAGGATCATAGTGATCATAGGATCCCATAGTGATCATAGGAAGGCTATGATCCAAAGGGTCTCTGAAGCATTGCACTAGGAGAGAGGAGCTTGCAACCACGTTGGAAAACAGTTTGACATTCTCTTCTCAGTGTGAATGTCCAGATAGTCTCCTAGTCATTCCACTCATGGTATTTGCTGAAGAGACATGCTTGCACAGCAAATGCATGTGTAAGAACATGTACACACGGCACTGTCTTTAAGAGCTCAACCTTCAGAACAACTCAGCCTCCATCAGAAGAAGGATGGCTGAACAATCTGTGGTGAATTCATATTGTTCGATACACAGTAGCGGTTAACACATGGGCTGGGGAAGGGAAAAAGGAAACAATTCTAATTTCAGGACAAAGTGTATAACTTCTCGAGTCATCACAGTTTACTGTGTGGTTCAGTGAGGGTAATACCTGATCTTAGTAATATAACTATTGAATAGTTGTTTGACTCTAAGTTGTGAAATAATTATAAAGGATGAATGGGGGGGGGTGTAGGGATGTCTGTGGGAGGGCTGTGAAGAAGAGCTGAACGCCAATTTTCTAGGGTGGGTAGTCTGATGGATATTTGAAATAAAAACTAAGAAGATGCATACTTTATTTAGAGATATGTAGGTAAATATCACAAAAAATGGCCAAGGAGTTAAAAGTTATTGCTTCAGAAAGATGCAATTTTTTTATTTTAAAAATTAAACTGTCCCATTTGTATCAGATGGACACGACATTGCTGAACAGACTGGGCTGTCAGCAGAAGAAGAACTTGGTACTCTGGGGAATATCAGAGAGCAGCAGCAGAAATCTGTGAGACTCTATGGTTCAATCCCCTCACTTCAAAAATGAAGAAAGTGAGGCTTGGTAAAACTAAGAAAATTAGGGAAAAAAAACAAACTAAGTAAATTGTTCAAGTCCCCAAATTAGAAGTGCACTAGGACTCGTGCTCAGGTCTCTAGGTTTGTAGGCTCTTTCTGCCAAATCAACCTGGGGAGGAAGAGAGATGCTCCCCAGGCAAAGGGGCAGGCTGACCTTGCAGCTCCAGAATGCAGGTGGGAGGAGCAGGGGAGGAGAGTGAGACTGGCTGGTCCCACCCGAGGGGGAGATGCTGTCCCACTGCAGGGCCAGAGTGAGCTCTGGTGTTGAGGGACTGACCTGCCTGCAGACAGGTGTGCACGTGAGCCTGCCTGCTCAGCCTGCCTTGATTCTTGCTGGTTTAAATGAATCTCTCAGGATCAGACTGAAGCAACAGGCTTACTGAAACCCACGCAGAATAGACTCAGATATTAAAATGCGTAGTTCTAGGCCTCATCTGAGGCAGAGACATGGTAGAAATCTGTGGGTTGGATAGAAGTGTGAACACTCTCAGTTGTTGGCAACACCAGGCTTATCATGGTAAACAGTCCTTGTATTTTAACAGGGTATCTTTGCTTTTGGCCCAGAAAACTGAGAGAAATAGACAAGAGAACGCTGATGGGTCTTCCGTGACTACCATCGTCCCTAAAGAGATGTTCTGTGTGTCTTCGTCACTCAGAATACCCATATTTGTGAGACCTAAAACTCTGCAGATTGTCTGAACCTTCCCGAATCAAAGCCGCCTATGGAACGGCAGCTCAGCCATCCCCGCTGGGAGCTTCCTGGTAATGGGGTCTGGAGCCCCACTGAGATCTACTGAATCAGAATCTCCATTTTTACAAAATTCCCAGATGATGCATAAGCACATTAAAGTTTGAGAAGCCTTAGTCCACAATCCTGCTAAGTAAAACTCTAATTTAAAAATATTTTATTTGGAGTTAGAAGCCATGCAAATGACCAATGCATCCTGAAATACATTAGGGTAAAGAGTAATGGTGTCCTGAAATAAGATAGAGAAAAGCACCTGGAAGACAGGTTAGGAACTGTAATAAACATGAATGATCAAAGTGGGGACTGTGTTGCTCAGCTACCAGTACTTACTGCCCTCCCACGTATCAAGGGGTGATTCTGGGTGCTTTGGGACTGCTTACTGGGACATCTGGCAATCTGCCACATGCCTCTAACCCTTAGTCAGCTTGCTCAGGAGTGTGGCTTGATTCCCCTATCTGTGCAAAATCAGGATTGAGTGTGGAAAAAAATGAAATATAAAAGTCTGACCTCCAGTGGCTGGGCAATAGGCCTAGAACAACAACAGTGACGGCCACAAATAAACCAACAAACAGGGGAAGAATCTGTCTAATATCCAAATAAAGACGGCAGTATTACGGGAAAAAAAAAAAGCACTTGAGGATTTAAAGGGCATCTTTTATTAGACATTAGATTTAAAATCCATTAGGCACATATCAGAAAAATCAACTCCGAAGAACACTCACCGGGAGGAAAGGCTGGGCTTCCCGCTTTTGCTACAGCTGGTATAAATTCCTGGGCCATCATCAAAGAAGCTTCCCAGCGCCAACTTCTGTCTGATAGACTCTCTCTCATTTTTCTGTGCCTAAAATTTCAAGAAAATAAAAAATGCCGATAAGCGGGCAGGTACGTCATAACCATAGGCAGCTGAACTTGCTCTGTTTCTTAGAACTGTAACATTAGATGAAAAATAAACAAACAGGCCGCAGCACAAGAGTGTTTGGATTATTAAAAGCTGAAATAAAACCAGTCCTTTCTGGTTGCAATCTGAATGCCTCAGAGCCTTTCTGATCTCCACCCAGGCAATCACAGGCGTGGTGCTACCTGATCCTTGCTAAGAGGGAACGCGACGGCTGGTGCTGTGACCTTTCTCCCTCTTGCCTGTTAGATACAGTAGAGTAAGGCTGTGGGGGGCAAGCACTTTCTCCTCCATCAGATTGCTGTTCTTTCTCTATGGAAAGAACATGAATTCACTTGATGACATGTGCTGGCTCTCCAGGAGCTGGCAGGTGCCACACGATGACCCCAGAACAGAGCCCAGGGCAGGACAGACACAGTGCCTGCCCCCAGAGGCTCCTCGTATCTTCTCGGGAAGCCCTGAACACAACGCCTGGAAGAGCGGGAGGATTCTGATGGGGCCCAGCTGTTCCACACTGGGAAGGGACGTGGGGGTCCATGTGCAGAGGAAGAGGATTTGGTAAACCAGACTACTGTGATCATTTGCTATGTTTACGACACTTAGCTTCCCATTAAAAGCCCCATAAAAACTCACCATGCTGAACTTTAAAGCCCTGTAAATAACAGGGGGAGAAGATTAGAAATCATTTCCTTAGTTAAAAATTTGAAACCACTACAAAACACAAACGTGAATTGAAAACCCTGGGTTCAGGGGCCAGATGTTGGTTTGTGCTTCCTGTGATGATGAAGGCTGTGGATTTTATTCTCTAAGCTGGAGGTTAAAGACTCACTCAGCAAATTACATTACAAACCCGGGTCACATGGCTGGGCGTGGCTATGAGGGCCGGTGGTGCCTTGATTCTCCCAAGAGGCGGCTCTGGAGCTGCATCTGAGCATCTCCTAGTCAGGAAGATGAAGTACACTCCCTTCTGGAAGGGTGAGCTAGAAATGACTTACTTTCATCCCAAAGCCAAGGGCAGCAGAGAGTAAGGGAAGCTGCTCTAATACAGGGTCACCAGTCACATGTGGCTATTCACATTTCAATTAATAATTAACGATTCCATGTTAAAATTTCAGTTCCTCAGTCACACTAGCCTCATTTGAAGAGCTCAATAGCCACAGGTGGCCAGCGGATACCCGGCTGGGCAGCACGGAATAAAACACAAACCGCACAGTACAACCGAGGCAGCTGGGGCTCCCGAGTTCCAGCTGCAGCAGGCAGTGTTCAGACGCCCTTAGGGTTTCCAAACTGTACACCCCAGGCTGTAGCAGTGGACCTCGGTTTCAATGGGCTTGAGAATGTCTAGTCTGAACAACGCCCAGTTCTACTCTCTTTTGCTCCCATATTTTTTAATCCTTGGACACCATAAGCTTTCCTTCAACTTTCACACTAAAGGAGGACTGGGTCTACCTTCTCTACAGACTGCCCGTCTGTTGTGGGATGTACCAACCCAGCTGTGTCATCCTAGAGCTGGCGTGTGTGTGTGTGTGCATGTGTGTGTGCGATACAGCCACACAGTGACAGACAGCTTTGGCCCAGATTATTTTACAGATGTGCTGCTGATTTCATCCTGTGTACTTGGCTGGCACAGCCCTGAGCCCTGAGCCCTGAGAAAGAAACCAAAGGTTGTGAAGGGAAGCAAGAGCTTCACTGACCCCTCTGACTGTACTGCTGGGGAACGGTCATTAGAGCAACCCATCCTCCCAAATGTGCAAGGCTGGTACTTGTGAGGGTCCAGCCAAAACAGAACCACACTGCTTTGACATCTATTCATTTCAAAATCCCAGTATCTGCCAGGCAGTGAGTGAAACTACATCTCAATCCACAGGACTGGCAAAGGGGAGTCTTACTCAACGTCCTCGACAGTCAGAAAACTGCTGAGTGGAGCTGAACATCTAAATATAAAATCAGTAGGTGACAGGACTGTTAGTGATTAATGTGCAAGGTGCTCCCCCACTACTAGCTTGGGGGCCGAGGAGGCTTTATTTAAAGAAAACCCCTGCCCCAGGTGTGAATGTGTGAATACACCCTGGATTCCTCATCAATCTTTCCGGACGTATTTGTACACTAGGGCTATAGTTACTGGGCAGGCCCTTTAAATATTTCTATTTACATTCACCGCAGTTCTTTACACTGGAACGCCTCCAACGGCTTCAAGAGGACTGCTGTATAATACGCTCTCTTCCCCTTTTCTCCTTCTCTTTCTCTGGATATCGCCGAAAAGTGCATCATGAAAAGTATCTACAAACTTGCCAAACCTCCCCCCACCATGGAAAAAAGAATATAAATGCCACTCATAATCCCATGACTTAGAGATAACGGCTCAGATTTTGGTGTTATTTCCTCCTAGCTTTTTAAATCTTACAATGAAAATGATCATCAGAGCTGTCCTTTTTTTTTTTTTAAAGACAGAGTCTCACTTTATTGCCCTGGGTAGAGTGCTATGGCATCACAGCTCACAGCAACCTCCAACTCCTGGGCTTAGGCGATTGTCTTGCCCCCACCTCCCAAGTAGCTGGGACTACTGACGCCCGCCACAACGGCTGGCTATTTTTGGTTGCAGTTTGGCTGGGACTGGGTTCGAACCCACCACCCTCCGTATATGGGGCTGGCGCCCTACCCACTGTGCCACAGGTGCCGCCCCATCAGAGCTGCTCTTGTACAGAGGTCTGACAATTAAGTTCACAAACTTGTCACCATACCCTTCATGTTGGCAGCACTGCAGACGACACAGTCATAAACCTTGGTACGTCAGTGTCTCACAGCTGTGTTCATGTGGACATGTGGGGGTGTCCTGCTGAGTGGTGGACAGTGATATTCAGGAATGAGGTATGTAGCATTTTTCTAGGATGGGTTGAGAACTTAATTTGAAGACCCTGTATGTGTGCGTTTTCCCCCTTTATAAAATCGAGAGCACACTGTGGATGACATTTTGAGCGTTTCCCTCGCAGTGCTTCATATTCTTTAAAGACACAATGCTGAACGTTGTGTATCATTCCATCCTCTGGAGTTACCCTCTATTTTTAGCCATTTGGGATGTGTCAAACTAAAACTCGCACAGAAGTCAGCATCTTTACATCAGTCCCTGCCCACACGTCTGATGATGTCCTCAGGATAAGTTTCTGGAAGTGCAGTTACCAGAGCAGCTCAGTGTGAACATGTGTGGAGGCTCTTGACACATTCTGTCACGCTGCCCTGGAGAAAAGCTGTTCCAAGTCACATGCCCACCAGCAATGCGAAAGGGCCAGCTTTCCCGGCATCCTGCCTGACACTGAGCAAACTGACTTAAAAAAATGTGGCTTTTAATTTCATAGGCAAGAGGCAGTGTTTATTTATTTATGTATTTATTTTTGAGACAGAGTCTCATTCTGTTGCCCTGGATAGAGTGCTGTGGTGTCATCATAGCTCATAGCAACTTCAAACTCTTAAGCTGGAGCAACCCTGTTGTCTCATCCTCCCGAGTAGCCGGGACTACAGGCACCAGCCACAAGGCCCGGCTCATTTTTCTATTTTCAGCAGAGACAGGGGATCACTCTTGCTTAGGCTGGTCTTGGATTTATTTTGATTTCTTTGATTAAGAGTGAGAGGAGCTATTTAAGTATTTTTAGTTCCTGTACTTTCTTTTCTATTTATTACTTATTTCTAGTTTTGCTTCTTTTTCTACGAAGGTCTGAGCATTTAAACAAATTTATATTAAGGGACTTGTCCTTTTCTGTTTTAACTGTGTTCTATACATAAGTCAATAGTTTACTCCGTCTGACTCATTGCTGATGGCTTTGTGGCCAGAAAGCTGTTCTCATTTGATGTTGGAAGATTCAATGAGAGAGTTTGGGTACGTCACTGAGGAGCTATCCCTGACTCATGGTACAGTAAGTCTGTGATCAAAGGTGGCGCTGCAGTTAATCCCCCAACTATTTCTGCTTTGAAGATGAAGAAATCGAGGGCACGCCTCCTTTCTAAGTCCAGGCGTTTCTGCTTCTTCACATCAGGCCACCACATTGAAAAGTAAGGAGTACTGGCTGAAATTAATGACAGACACCATATGGGGGATAAAATGTGACACATAAAGCCACTTACAGGTCAACCTCTTCCCTGAGATGGACGTGCTGTTTTCTCAGGTGAAGAGGAGGTAGCTGACTGTAGAGCATACACACCATGGACAAGTCACTGTCACAAATACCGTGTTTCCCCGAAAATAAGACCTACCCCAAAAATAAGCCCTAGCAAGATTTCTATGCATTTGTTAAATATAAGCCCTACCCCAATAACAAGACCTAGTGATGGACGGGGCTATGCATCGTATCTGTAAAAGCCCTTAGAAACACTGCATTTCAGCACGGAGTGGTAAGGAAGACTGGAATACCTTTATCTGCCACAGCTCTTTTCTCCGAGCCGTTGGCACTTGCAGGGTGTGTGTGTGGTAATCAAGGTCGCAGGCATCCTATTGCACACCTGCCAACAGCTAGGGGAAAGGAGTTCACGCATCCCTAGCGCCAGCCCCATCAACAAGGTCAGCTCCCCCTGTCAGGTTCCAGAAGAAGATGACTTAACTGTATTTGAATAAATGTAGATTACTGTATTATACTTAATAAAAATAAGACATCCCCTGAAAATAAGCCCTAGTGTGTCTTGAGAAAAAATAAATATAAGACAGTGTCTGATTTTCAGGGAAATACAGTATTTACAGCCTAAGTATCTTCTCATCAGAGCCGCTCTCCTCATCACCAGTAACCAATCTTCAAATGTAACAATTACAGCCTAATATCCTTTCAGTTGCCTACGAGTATAAAACATGTGTGTGCAGTTTCTAAGGCCTTGTGTTCTCTAAGGAATTGCAACTGCAGGGCAGTTACGTCTTCCCGCCCCCTCCCCAAGGCCAGGGACACTCCAAGGTGAGAAACAGCTGGGCGTACTGGAAAAGCGAGAGGTGGACCCAAAAGGACACTGTGTCTGCCTTTACAGCGAGCAGAGCACCTCCTCTCTTAAAGTAGTCTTGAGAAATTCCCGCATAAAACGAAAGTAAAACATCTAAAATCGATATTGCCAGCAAAAAGCCAAACGGTAACCTAGGAATAGTGGGACAGAAAACCCTATTCAAGACCAAGATGAAGTAAAACTGTGCTTAGAGGCTCAGCCCAAGAAAGTTTTCACCTGCTGCTCAATCCCCACCGCCACCTCCTGAGCCCGGGCAGGTAAGGCTTGCGGTGACTTTCCAAGGTGCCCTGTGTGCCACGATCTTAAAACACAGCCCCCTGAGCGCTTTCAGACTCTAAATGCTACGCCCAGCCTTCCCCAGCGTGCCACCTCTCCGCTGCAATTCCCCATGCTTGACAAGCACAGTATTTGGTAAAGAAATGAAAAGCAAAATGTTGTCTGTGTAGATCGTGTCTATCTCCGAATTCAGTATGTCCCCAAGTCTTTTCCACACTTTTTTCAGGATACAGCAAATACTCACCCCCCACCCCGACTCCCTCACCAACATCAGCCCTGCAGCCCTGCCGAGGTTCTGCCTCTGGGCCCCGACCCGTCTACCTTCCCAGTAATATCACCGTATCTCTGAAGCAAAGGCCACCCAGCTTTAACGGGCTAATCTGCACATAAATTTATGAAGAGAAGGAGAGGATATTTTCTGCACTTTCAAAATTTATTTAATTGACAAATTGTATTTTTGTGGGGGCATCTGTGAGGCTGGTCTGGTTCTCAGGAACACACTTCAGGGAGAATGTCCTAGGCCCAGACTGGAAGCCATCTGGTGCTCAGGACACCACGAACAGCTGCCTCCTCTCCACTCCTGCGCAGATGACGGAGCCCACACAGCCGGAAAGGGCCTGTCAAACTAGGAGGAAGGGGGCTCCGTAAACTCCCCCGAGAACAGATAAATGTAAAGAAGCCTGGCCTAGAGACTGGGAAGACCCAGCTGTGGAGAATGGCACAGAGGTGCCGTGGGGGTAAAATCAGGAGTAAGGGTTGGAGCAGGAATAGTCCAGGCCTGGGCAGGATTTGGCTGTGGGAGGAAGGAAGATGTTTTCCCCAATTTCCTGTCTTCTGTCTCCTCCCTGGATCGAGCTTCTCCCCTTTCCCAGCTCCATGGGGTTCTTCCTGGCACCTGTTCATCACAGCAACTGAAACTGGCTTCCTTATTAGGACAGGGACTTGTCTCACAGCGCTGCTGTCTCAGGGCTCCGTTCACCACCACCCCTCGCAGATCCCACCGCTGGCACCTTCTTTTCTGCAGTGATACACTGTTACCAAGTTCAGAGCTTCACCTGAGGGCCCTGTTCAGACACAGACTCTGACACAGGGGCAGGCCCTGAGCCTCTGCGCTCCTAATCAGCCCTAGGAGTTACGGGTTAGAAGCTTCACAGGAGACCTTCCCTAAGGCCGAGAGGCCTCCCAGGCCTGGGTTTCTCTTTCCCCACTGTCTACTGGTGTCACACACAGACCTCGGGAAATGCTTGTTCAACCAACAAAGGAACCTCTTTCTACCAGTAGTGAGAAGGAAAAAACTGAGCCATCGAGGAGGAAGTTGCTAAGGACTGTGAGCAGCAGCGTCCCAGGAGCTGATGAGTACCCTGGATCCCCATGGCCCTTAAGGAACTCAGGGGCCGGGGCCGCAGGGACAGACGTCTGCTCTGCCAAACAGAGGGTAACACAGAGGGCATGCATGCGCCCGCACACGCACAGAAACCCTCACTTGATTGTGCATGAGAACCGTCTAGAAGGTTTATGAAAACACTATTTTTCTGTTTCCGAAGGTCTGGAGGACAGCTGACAATGTGGATTTCCAACAAGTTCCCAGATGCTGCTGACGCTGCTGGCTCCGGTGTTGGAGAACCACGGCTTTAACCAAGGGAACCGATCGAGTAGCTGATAACATACAGACTTGCTGCTTCTTCAGCCGAGCACACATCTGTTCCGTGTGGCACGGCCAGACTCTGCAGCCAGGTGGGAGTCACTGGCAGCAGTGTGGCCTCTGCCAAGGCCTTGCCGGGATGCCTGTTTTGAAGCAATTAATGGTCCCTTCGCTCAGTGCAATCTATTGCCTAGGGATATCCGGCATCATTGCCATTAGCAGCAGCCACCAGGGAATGCAAGTGGGATTCTGGAGTTCCCTGTGGAAAAATACTCTTCCTTTAGGAAAATGGTCGTCACTCTTGTTTCTTTCCTCAGCTTGTAAGGCAGTTTTATTCTAGTGTGTGGAGGCAGCATTACAGTGTGGGGAGTCCGAGGCTCTTAAAATTAGGAACCGGAAGTAGAGAATTTAGTTATGCTTTCTTAAAATTTTCCATTCTGACACAAACGCAAAAAGTAACCACAAATATATCGATAGGACTTACTAATTATCTTCTCACCGAGACACAACATGGGTCTGTCGCAAGATCAAAATACAGGGTGTCCATAAAGTTGTGTGTGTAATTTAATTTTAAATTGCCAATTTTAAATTGCACGCGAACTTTATGGACACCGCGCATAAAAAAACGATATTCCCTAAGAAAATAAACTGCACGCTTTTAAATGTCAAGTGCTTAACTGTTTGCACTAGGCAGGGTATTTCAAGTTCTTGCGTCTTATTTTATCCCTTGGGAAGGGCTTTTTAATGATTAGTGGACATAGAAGTTAAATGACATAGTGTCTTTCTACTGTGATCACTGGATGAATATTAAAGTCCGGATACTTTCTTTTTATTTTGCATTTCTGACATTTTCCATTTCATCCCAGAAAGGGTCAGGATGAGCCACCCAATCGGGTTTCCTGAAATGCTGTTGAAATTTCTTATCTTTACATCCTTGCACCAATATGTCTAAATACGTTTCTTTGGATAGGGGTCAGCCCGACTGTGGGGGAATGCTGGGGCCTTAGGGCACAAGTCGCTCGTGACGAATACTCACCAGAGAGCTGGCCTTGGACGTTCAAAGTCCAGGAGGGGCACCCAAGGGGAAGGACCCTGGGCACACAAGGGGAAGGATCCTAGAGCCTTCTGACACTCATTTTACTTGAGAAAAAGCTGACATGCAAAGGGTTGAGATGCCAGTCCAGAGAAAGAAGATGTTTGTTTACAGTGGGTCTGTGAAGGGGGCTTTGCCTGGTGTTGGCTAAATTCCTTCTTGTCATGCCACAGGGAGGTGATATGAAGAGACACAGGGAGACGGAAGTGCCACTGGGCAGTACTGAGTATGCTACTGGTCAGGGTTCAGGGCCAAGTTTAACAAGCACTGAGTGATAAAGTTCAGCATCTACTTAGAATAGGAACTTTGGTAAGGGCAAAAGGGTAAAAGATGCGACCCACAAGGATGGCTACTGTTCTGTAAGTGTGTCAACAGTGAATCCCAGAGCAGGGCTGAGGAACCTGCGGCCTTATGGCCACATGTGGCCTTCTAGGCCCATATGTGTGGACTTCTGACTGAATCAGTATTTTATGAAACAAATCTTTTTATTAATTAATACACGTTCGTTCATCTCTTATATTTTTGTTTTGTTTTTAAAATCAACCTATTTAAAATATGGAAGAATAAAGGAAGTTTCAAGGAAATAATCCTCCCAGATTGACCAGCACAATTAGAACATTAGTAAGCCACAAGGGCTGAACTGACATGGCTATGCTCATGATTTAGTTCTAACTTCACCTACCTGATGGTGCCACAACTGCACATGGCTGTTAGGTGAGAGTTTATGGGGGCTGAGTATACCAGTCCGTCACAACTTTTGACAATGGGGCACGGTATTTCTGTTTGAAGTGGAATTTGTGATCAGTTGCACAGCTCAGCAGTATTTTTGAATTCTGTCTACTTACAACCCACCATGTCAAAGAAGACCGAGAGAATACTGAAAGAAGAAAGCAGATTTTTAAATGAGGATGAGAATTGCAATACTACCTTGTTTCTGCTGCTGATAAGATGATTTTCTTGCTTTGTGATATTCCAATTATCAACATTAAAGAAATTTAATTCTCATCAGCATTATAACCCTCATAAGGACCACAAATATTTTAAACAGAGGGAGAGTTGTGAAAGACAAAACACAAGCTGAGCCTGGTAGCTCATGCCTGTAATCCTAGCAGTCCGGGAGGCCAAGGCCAGAGGATAGCTTGAGCTCAGGAGTTTAAGACCAGCCTGAGCAAAATCTCATCTCTACTAAAAACAGAAAAATTAACTGGGCACAGTGGCAAGCACCCGTAGTCCCAGGTGCTCAGGAGACAGGTAGGAAGACTGAACCTAGGCGTTTACTGCAGTCTAACCAGAGCAAAACAGCAAGACTCTGTTTTAAAAAAAAAAAGGAAAAGAAAAGCAAAAGCAAAGACAATCTTTCAAGCGATAAGATCTGGAAATAAAGCCACCGTAGCAACTTACAAAGTAACTTATATACTCGGAGAAAAAAGAGAAGCCAGTCAGTCATGTAAAAATTGTGAAAGAATGCATTATCAGAGTTGTGGGATGCTTAAACCCCGATAACGTTTCAAACTACAAACAACTATGTCTTTCAGGGTGAACCATAACTGATTGGCAGCATAAATTATCCTTCAACTTAACAAAACAACTCCATGCAATACTTCAAAAGGAAAACATATATTATTCATTTGCTTTGGATGAATCAACTGATATCCCTGACTCACACAGGTTTCCTACTTCACTCGGGTCACGACAGACTTTCTGTGCTATGAAGAGTTCTCACTGGGTTAGCCCCGCCAACAGAAACCAACATGGGAATAGGTATCTTCAGCAGCTTTCAACATAGATGTCATGAAGTTGGACCTGATTTGGTAAACTGAGTGAGTCTACATTGAATGTTCCATAGTGCACCTTCCATGACAGGAAAACATGAAGGGTTTATTGCACAGATAGAAAAAACATTAACAGTTCCAGATGCTTTCACTTCTTTTCATTGTATCTCACATCTGCAAAATCTCTGTGCTATTTTCTATTTCAAGTGACACTTTGCAACAAGTTATAAGTGTTGTTGACTATATATTTGCAGTACTACCGGCATGCCCAGTTTAGTACTTTGTAACATTTTGCTAAAATTGCACATGGTACTGTAGTTGTCTAACCTTCTCAAATGCTTGGCTATCCCAGGGACAGGTGTTAGCCAAAATTTTCATGAAGAACAGAACCAACGATGTGAACTACTGAGAAAAGACCTCTCGGTGCAGCATTTTGGTTGGATATCATGTCAAATCAAAATGAATGAAGTCTATATAGGCGAAGTGGCAAAAAAATTTTCAAAAACGCAATCTTTTTTCAGAACACACCTTTTTCAAAAGGAAATTTTGGATGAACACGTTCCCCAGTTAGCAAAGGTTATTGATAAGTAGGACGAGATATGGGAATCACTTGAAGAATATGTTTATAGACCTGACATCACATTCAAGTTAGCTTTCCAGTCTCACCTCGTTGAGATCACCAGGGCACCTAAAGGAGTACGGATGGAATTGACTGAGCTCTTAGTAGACGGTATTTTAAAGTCATTGTTCGATGCTAAGAAAGATCCAAAAGACATATGAAAAATACAGAGGAATACTCACACCTTCAGCGACATGCCCCCCAAATGCTTTCTTGCTTTCTAAATGCTCGTTGCTGGGCAGCTACATTCTCCTGCTGCCTAACCCAAATCGAGACGCCTTTGAGGTCGCAAATGACTGGTGTCCATCTAGAGGCAGGAGCACCTGGAACTGCAGCCCTCCAGGCTACAACCAGATCCTAATGCTTTCCGACAAAAAGCACACTGAGTCACTAAAAGATTAGTTAGCTTTAAAATTAACAATAGTTTTTCATTTGTTAAAATTATTAAGTACATATTAGTTAATTTTTATAAAATAAATAATGTACATTTTAAAGTATGTCTAACTGAAGTTTCTTGAATGTGGTTTTATTTGATTATTAGATTAATGTGGGCTTCCAACATGGAAAGTCTCCCCACCCCTGTCCTGGAGGGATACAGTTGAAAACTAAATGATTTTCCTCCCCCGTGAGCAGCGTGTCCCAAACACGAACTGCTGGGAAGGAGCCTGAGCTCACTGCCTACAGAAACTACTTCTGAACACAGGATATCCTGTGCTATCTGACAACTCTATTTTTAACAGGTGCCATTTTGGGAACCTGTAAATCTATCACAGTCATTCGCTGTCAGGACACGACAGTCCCAAACACCTCCCGCATGGTTGTGAAGTAGCCAAACCTTAACCAAAGGCCAGGAAGATGGTGTCCTCAACCCCCCCGAGGCAGGACGGCCTTAGGATTTCAGAGAGGAGAGGACAGACACATGAGCAGAAAGGAGGCAAGGGCAGGGCACTGGGGTGGGGAAGACCCACATCAAAGCACTGACTCTGACACAGGTGCAAGTGCCTGAAATATTTTGAGCTCTAGTTTCTTGTTTTGAAAAAAGAGATAATACATATTTTTATGTTGTTCTAATGCTTAAATGAAATACCACGTGGAAAGCGCCTGACACCGCGCCTGGCACTGTAAGAAAACTTCATTAAATGGCAGCTGTTGTTGGTATTAACAGAAAAAGGTGGGTAAGGAAGTGAGAAGAGTGGAGAAAGGAAGAAAAGGAAAAAAAAGGAGCCAGAAGTTTCTGGAACAGGGCTGATCTATACAGACAGAAAGTAAATTAGTGCTTGTCAGAGAGAGAGGGACTTGAGAGCAACTGCCAAGGGGTATGGGGTTGCTTTTTTGGGTGACGGGAATGTTACAGAATCAGATGACGGTTTGCACAACTCTATGAATGTACCAAAACCCATCAGAGTGTGTACCTTACAATGGCGAATTCTGTATGTGTGAGGTAGAGCACATTTTCAAAAAGCCATACACAGAAAGAAGAGAGCAAGAGGGCTATGGAGGTTGGAGAAACTGAGGCAGGCGACCCTGCCGTGGGAAAGGGTGCCCCTGTGCGTGCGCTCACACGAGTGCCTGCGTGTATGTGTGCACGTGTGTCCGCACACGTGAGATGAACAAGGATCCATTTCACATGCCTGGTATTAACTGGAAAGTTTGGTTACCTGGAGCAACCCCCTCCCTGACCGTACCCGGGGCCTGCAGCGCTGTGACGGGAAGGCCCTGAGCCGGGGGGCTTCACGTTTATAACATCTCAGACCAACCAGGCCACCTCCACCCTGGAGAGAAAGGAGACCTGGGCCTGGAAGTGCAGGAGGTCCCCCCCGGAGGCCGAGGTGGGCCTGGCCCGGGCCTCGGAGAATTGCTGTGGCTCCTCAAGCGTGTTCCACCTGCAGGGGCGGGAGGATGTGGGGGTTAATGGAGGTCGACGGCTGCTTTTCCTCGGTAATTGTGTGGGGAGGGCACAGCGCTTGTCTGGAATGGCAGCTGGCATCCTGTGTTCCTGTTTATTGCAGTTTTTCTCAAGCAGTCATTTCCATTCACCTTTTAAAAAAAACATGAGGCGCAGCTGTGGCTTCACTTTAAATATTGTTCCTTCCAGCCTTTTAATTTTTTCACGGGGCCTCCCTAATCTTTCACCATAATTGGATGCACAGCGCTGGCGACAGCACCCTGAGGAACAAAGCCGGCGAGCGCCGGCCCGGGGCTGGGCCACACGTCCACAGCGCCCTGTCCTGGGCACAGCCAGCTTCCCTGTGTTTGCTCTGCTCTGGGACAAAGTGGGAGACAGTCTTCTGCCATATTCCATATGAAATTTAAAAAATCTCGTTTTCCTTCTCTCCATTAGTGTAATTTGGATCTTGCCCCACCTGAGGTGGCACCGGCCGGAAATTTTAGACGTCCATGCTGGCCGCCTGAACATTCTTGCAGGCAGCAGGAATTCCGAGTAGCTGGCTTGTTTAAGCGGCTCCCCATTTGAACTCAAGCTCAGTCTCCCCCTGTGATCCTGGTGCCGTGCACGGTGCCAGGACACAGGACGGCTTCTGGTAGGCGGTGGCAGAATGAATCAGGGCCGTGACTTCTGTCCTTCATGCCACCTGGTCCTGTGTGTTTCCCTACCAGAGGATCAGAAGCTGCTCACAGCGGGGCGGGGACGTCGTGGGTGGAAACACACACCTCGAATTTGGCTGAAGTCTGCGCTTTTCTTCCCAACACTAAGCTCTGTTTCTGCTCAGTACAGATAAGCTGTGATTATGGAGAACACCAGAGGTCTTTCAGGAAGCGTCTTGCTTACAAAGTCAGGACTTTCCCCAAGGAAAAGGAGCAGATGTATCATCTTTTCCTTCTGCTGCCTCTGTGGAATCTAATTTTAGTCATCAGAAGTGACCTTTCCCCCCAAAGGCTGTTTGTCTGACTTTAAACCAACCCTGTAAACCATCCCTATACACATGTGGTATTTATTAGCGTAACTGGCTCAGGGAATTCTATGATACCTGGGCAGGGGGACACGGATTTTCCAATCATTTTGCCAACTGACCTTCTTGAAGGGAGGTAAGAGTATCATAGGAGATGCAAAAAGAAATGTTAGAACTTTTACATTTATATTGTGAACATTTTAGTCATTAAAATATCTGTTTGTGTATATGCTTTACATATATAATGTATTTTTATGGTGGTGAACAGGAGTGATTTCTGAATAAAAGATATGCATATGTACCTATTAGAAGTGTGGACTCAGACGCATTTTACTGACGGCTGCAAGGTCAAAAGGCCTGAGAGCGCTGCTTTATGGCGGCTGATTTAATTTTCTACTTAGCCAACCAAACAGTGAAAACTTCAGAGACAAAAATTAGAAAAGGAAGATTCTAACTGGCGAAAGAGATTTTTACGCTTAGCAACTGTTTTCTTATTCCTTATATTTAAAAAAAAAAAGGATACATTGTCCTGTTTCACTAGAAGTTCTTTGTGAGATCACAGATGGCGGTTTTTTCAAACATAATGGAGTCGTGATAGTAGCCGTGATGTACATAAATGTGAACGCATTTTGCCTGAGAAAGGTGTTTAAAAAGGCAAATGACAAGAGAACAACTCTTTGACATTTAGGGTCAAAAACACAATATACGGATCTCTAAGCATTCCACGCATCTGTAAGTTTCATCTCCTGCGTTTTGGTACTAAGCTATCAGGTATTATCCCTCCTGAGCATCCTGCTGCCTCACTTAGATGATGGGTCAAACGATGCGACTCTGTTTTCTTCTTGTTGATGACTTTAAGCTCTGTGAAAACCCAGTGGTGGTAGCTGTGGTCAGCCCTGTCTCAGGTTGCTGGCATGTCACCACCTGCTTATTCCAGGCAGCTGGGTTCACTCTCTCTCCATTTCTAACTGGGATAAAACTACAGCGGTCACAACTTTATTGTTAATGTAGTCACAAGGGTGTGTCTTTCATTTTTTTTCTAAGTGCAAAGTGACCTACGCTTTTCTGTCTGAGACATGGCTTGACAAAGGCAACCAGGACCAGTTCTTTGGCCCTAAAAACAGATGAAGTATGAGAGACAGGCACAGGCACTCCTCAGGGTTGGGTAAGTGATCCCACTCTCACGGCCCGGGGGCCCAAGTGTGCACACTGCTTCCAGGAGGAGCAGACAGCTGAGAGGTGTTAGGGTTTCAGGACGCGGCGAACTTATCACCTTGGGAGCACAGGGCAACGGGGCAGGTCATTGAGACCTTTTAAAAACATATTTAAGTTTCAACTTCTGCACAAAGAGCATAAGCTACTGTTAACTGCTCTAAGAAATAGAGTATATACTTAAAATAGCCCCACATGTACACAATTATATGCATGATATAAATTGCCATATTTCATTATCACTATGCTCTAAGATTTGTCAGAATAGAAGCTTTCCCCAACATCTCACTCTGGGAGTGTGTGGGGGGGAGTTAAGGATGTATTTGATCAAACTACAAACTTCGCAGCAAGTTTTACTGTTCTATCAGTCTATATTGAGTGATATTTGCTCTGAGGGAAAAGAGGTTGTCATTTCCAGGGGTGAGATGGAAGGGCCCTTATTCTTTAATTATGCCATGTTGCAAACCACATTTGACTTACCACAGACAATAAGGGCAAAAAGGACACCGTGGGTTTGGCCTTCTGTGGACAGACAAGTATACACTTGGAGTTTAATTTCATGGCCTCACCCATATAACTAAAGCTATTTTTACTTGGGACTGTTATTACCAGAGAATTACCAAATAAAACACCGTCAAAATAACATGTACTAACTTTGCAAAGAAAAGGCACATAAAAGAATTAACAGGTACTGTAACCATTTTTAAACCCCCCTAACTTTTCATTGCTTAAAAAAACAAACTTAGAAAAATAGGCTGACTATTCCAATAGCTATAGCAGGTGAACCATCAGGATACAAGGGCTGTCCACAAAGTATCCAGCCACATAATACGAAAAATTGAGACACATGTGGCTGGATACTTTCTGGACAACCCCTTGTATGTCAATTGTGTTTTTAAATGTTCCTTTACATTAAAAGCCCACCTAGCAGGCCAATGCATAAAATACATTTTCAAGTCCATAATAACAACATGTGGATTTTAGTTCATGCTGTAATATACTGATTAACGTCAGCTGAGGAAAGCAGAAAGGACTCTTACTGCTTAACACATTGGATTCTGTGCATTTAGTTTTCTGGACTGTATCATGGCAATGGCCACCGAGTGTGGAATTTGGCCACTCCTCAAGAGCGATCTTTCTCCCCGTCAGAAAAATGGTCCAATTGTTTATAAACAAAAGAGCTCTCCCCCCCCCCGTTACCTTTTTATAATTCCCCTCCATATCCAATAGGGATTCTTGGCTGATGATGTCATCCATTCCATCACTGTCCAAATTCATCCTTTAACTCTTTAGAATTTCACTTAAGAAATAACTTCCCATGAATTCTGATAGGCTGAGGTGCCGACTGCCCGGCACCCTGGGCACTGCTCATGCTGACATGGACAGCCAGCTAAGAGGCCGTGCCCAGCGTGTGTGTTCTTGCCCCCGTCTCTCGGAGACACCGCCCCGCCCAGCCTCCCTGGTCTGTCCCCACTCTGGCGCTGGGCAGCTGCTGTTCTCTGAGGCTCACTCTGCCCCTGACACCCGGCTGGTTGAGAGTTGAGCCTTGCCACCATCTGCTGTCACCTTCCCCTGCGTGATCCCACCTGGATTCCTCTCCACAGCACCTCGGCTGTTCCCAGTAAAAGAAAACAGAGGTACTAAGCTTCAGCCAGCTGCCTCAACTCCCCAGTTCAAGGCCAAGTGTAGCTCAGAGCTCTGTGAGGAAAAGTAACAATCGTATTCAGAGCCAGGCTAGACTGTGTGGGATAAAAATAGAAGCTAAAACTTCCAGCCTTGCAGACCTCACTAGTGAGTTAGAAGCCGGGTGTCCCATGACAAACAAAAACAGTCTAATCTAAAGGCTGACCTGTAAGAAAGATGTTTGCCTTTTTTTTTTTCTTTTTCCTAACACTGATCATTTCTTAAAATCATACATAAAAGTTTTACGTTCTGTTAGGAGTCCCAGCACAAGGCTGAATGAAGTTAACTTCCAGCACAGAGCAGGACCCTCTGCCCTAGGAGCAGTGCTTTGTTCTAGTAATACAGGCCAGAGAAAAAGATCCATCAACTTTTCTTTAACTTCAACCAGTGGCGGGCTTTCTCACAAAAGCAAACCTTCTTTTCTGTGGTTCTCTTCCCCCCTTTCCCATGGCTTCTGGTTTTGTTTACAAGCTTCCCGTACAGAGAGGGACAGGCCCACACCCACAGCTGGAGGATGTCCGGGTGCAAGAAGTGGATGAACAGAAAAGCACAGCTTGCCACTGTTGAATTATTTCTGCCGTATATCAAAAAAAATCCATTGTTTATTTAAAAAAATAAAAAGATGCCGTTTGCAGGAGAAATGGGCCAGAGAAGAATTTAAAGGCCAAGCCTCCATTGACACGCTTAGCTCAAAAGCAGCAAGTGTGCTGGTCACTAACTCTCCAAGAGGGACGCTTCAGCAGCTCCAACTCTGCGAAGACAGAATTCTTTTATTTTTTTATTTTATTTTATTTTTTATTTTATTTTTTTTGAGACAGAGCCTCAAGCTATCCCCCTGGGTAGAGTGCCATGGCATCACACTCACAGCAACCTCCAACTCCTGGGCTCAAGCGAGTCTCCTGCCTCAGCCTCCCAAGTAGCTGGGACTACAGGCGCCCACCACAATGCCTGGCCATTTTTTTTTTTTTGGTTGCAACCGTCATTGTTGTTTGGCGGGCCTGGGCTGGGGATTCGAACCCGCCGCCTTAGTTGTATGTGGCTGGCGCCTTAGCCGCTTGAGCCACAGGCGCCGAGCCGAAGACAGAATTCTAAGAGCGAAAATGCCACTCAAGTAACGTCTGCTGGACATGCTCACCTTCAGTTGTCCACTTATTTCTCTATTTTTAAAAAAATTTCAGATGAGGGTATAAACGTTTAGGATGCATTGTTCTCAATTCTAAGGTAAAGTTCAAGTGGGGGGCTGAACACCCCGACCTTGTGCACATTAGGTGAGATCCTGTCCATCACCGCCCTGCCCCGGTCCCCTCTTGCCCCTCTCCCTGCTCCTTGCTGGACTTGTGTTTTCCTTTGGTGTGGGCGTGTTGATGTTTATATGGCAGTTTCATGTTAGGATGAGCACACTGGATACTTGTTTTTCCATTCTTGTGACACTTCCCTAAGAGGAATGGGATTCAACTGCATCCAGATAAACGCCAAAGAAGTAACGTTTCCATCTTTTCTTATTTTCACTCAGTTTGTGGCATAAATGTCTCTCAAGGTAGTCTGTGACAGCTCTCCTTCTACCCTGTGAACACTTTCCTCCACATGTCCCATCCAAACTCTCCCTTCACTCCATTCTTTTTTTTAAAATAGTTGTAACTATTTTTTTTATTGAATCTATAGCTATATACATTAATGCATTTATGGGGTTCAATGTGCTAATTTTATATGCAATTTGGAATGGTTACATCAAACTGGTTAACATAGCCTTCACCTCACTCACTTATTGTGTTAAGACATTTATACTCTACACTTAATAGATTTGACATGTACCTTTGCAAAATGCACCATAGGTGAGGTCTCACTGATTACCCTCCCTCCATCCGACCTCTCCCCTCCCTCCATCCAACCTCCTCCCTCCCTCCCTTTTCTCCCCCCTCCCTTCATCCTGGGCTATAGTTGTGTTTTATCTTTCATGTGGAAGTGTGGGTGATTATATATCAGTTTCATAATACTGAATGATTACTGAGTACATTGGATACTTTTTCTTTCATTCTTGAGATACTTTACTAAGAAGAATGTGTTCCAGCTCCATCCATGTCAACATAAAAGAGGTAAAGTCACCTTTTTTTAAGGCTGCATAAAATTCCATGGCATACATATACCACAATTTATTAATCCAGTCATGGGGTGATGGGCACTTGGGCTTCTTCCATGACTTGGCAATTTAGAATTGGGCTGCAGGCTC
>NW_003852471.1:6985005-6989486 GCF_000181295.1 Otolemur garnettii | reverse complement strand
ATCTTTGTTGTACAGTGATTTTTGATCTTCTGGATATATACCTAGTAGAGGAATTGCAGGATCGAACGGCAGGTCTACTTTTAGATCCCTAAAAGTGTTCTCCAAACTTCTTTCCAAAAGGAATGTATTAGCTTGCATTCCCACCAGCAGTGCATAAGTGTTCCCTTTTCTCCACATCCACACCAACATCTGTAGTTTTGGGACTTTGTTACGTGGGCTTCTCTTACTGGAGTTAGATGGTGTCTCAAAGTGGTTCTGATTTGTATTTATCTCATGATTAAGGATAATGAGCACTTTTTCATGTGTCTATAGGCCATGCACCTGTCTTCTTCAGAGAAGCTTCTATTGAAATCTCTTGCCCACAATGAGATGGGATCACACTTGTTCACTCCATTCTTATGCCCCCTCTTCAGTAGTGAAGAGAATGAATTGCCCGTTCATCAAACATTACAATGGTGAGTCCTATCTCCTGGGGTGCACTTGCATTTGGGCAGGGACCTCCCTTGTCCTGCTCTCTTCTAGACCTCAGGACCCTCACCCAGAATGCTTTGCAAGGCCGTGACAATGCTGGCCACTGAGCACTGTCCCCAGAGCAGTGGTTCCCCATGCAGGTGAATTCATCAAGGCGAAGGTCTTCGGGTTACAGCATGCTGTGCTCTGAAGGGTTCTGTGTACAAACCTGCCAAAGGAGGCTGGTTAAATGAAGGATGTATGCACCTTCTTATGACATCTACTAACATAACTACCAGAGCCCCCCTTGTGCCAGGCACCTCACACATGCCTCTCACATATGCTGCCAATGCTCTCAACAATGCTTTGGAGTAGACAGTATCATCCGTTGCATCTTACAGCTGAGCAAGAGCTTGGTGCAGTTAAGTAACTCGCCCAAGGCGTGGCAGCTAATCAGTCAGTCAATGGTCAGGCTGGAAAGTGAGTCTGGGCTCTCTGCTTCTGCAGCCCACATGCTAACTGGGTATGCTGGCCTCCCTGCCCCCACTGCCCTCCCGTTGCCTCCACTAAGAAAACAATTACACACAGTAAAATAATCAAGCATAGCTTTTAAAAATTAGAGTTCAATACAGAGAAACCCAGCAGTGCTTCCCATATAACAACATCACCCACTGACTCCACATTTTATCCATCACAAATCTGGACCACCCAGCACGTATTGCCAGCACATAGGTGCCTGCTGATGAAGCCTCAAGAAATGAAAGGAAAGCTGCTTCCTGGCTGGTCCTGACCAAGCCCGCTGGGTGGTGAATCTTCCTGTCCAGTTTGCCAGGGTGTTTTTGGCATGGTTGTGGCTTCTTTCCAACAGCCATTACGGCGTGAAGCTTTTTTCTAAGGGGACGGGGATTTGTGTTTATTTGTTGTGTTTACTCCACATCTTGCACTGTGAAGACTGTTGCATAAAAACGTGAACAGGGGAGCGGTGAGCTGCTTAACACGTTCCCTCTACAAGCCGCCCACAGCAGGAGGCATTCACCTGAAATCTGCGTGACCCAGCTATGTTCAAAAGGTAAAATGGGTCTGCTTTTGTTGAAGCAGGGGCTGCCACACCCACGTGGATGCCCCAACAGCCTGTTATCCCAGTTCCCAACACAGCCTGTCAGGAACTCTCTGTGGACAGAGCCTAGGACCCCCAGATCTTGTACACTCCGCAGACCAGAGCTTGGAGAGCTCTAGAGGCCTGAAAAATGGCTCTCTCACACCATCAGCAAAGATGCATTCTGCTCCTGGCTCTGGGCTGTACTGATTCCTGATCTCAGGTCACTCTACTTGGGGTTCAGCGGCTACCTGAATTTCAGTCTCTTACCTGGGTTAGCCTCTCAGTCCAATTAGCAACCTATAATCAATAGCTAACATGGATGAAGTTATAAAAATGTAGAGATTACGAGACTCGGTGAGATACAAAAAAGGGTAAGACTCATTATTAATGATATTTTACTTTAATTTAAACTGTGTGGGCTTAAATATGCAGAGAAAATGAGGAAAATCAAACACTCCCAATTATGTGCACACACATACAGATTAGTATTTATGTACTAGTGATATTAATATATTAACTACATACCTAAATATGCACACAGACACACATTGACAAATATTATCATTTGGAGAATGGCACCTCAAAATCTAAGATGGAAGGTTCCCAACTACACAGCAGCTTCAAGGATGAGTAGTGAGAGCACCCACAGCCCATCTACCGCTCTGCCCCCACCGCCCTTCTTACCATAAGTGATTCTCTATCACTTTGTATCTATAGTAACGAGGACAGAGACAAGTGATAGGAATAAAATCCTGAAATGTGGATGAAAGAGCTTGCAGGGCAGTCCCCAGAGTGGTGAAATGACTTTGCTCCCTCCCTAAGGCAGCTCAGCACAGAGACAAACTCCTAAGCCAACACTTCCCAGACAGAGCTGCCCGCTGTGGTCAGGATGGCTTGTACGGCTTACGGCTTAGAGTATCTGTTTCCCCTCCGTCCATCCTTGATGCCCTTTGGAGCTTTTCTACTCACAGTGTGTTCCCTGCCCTGGGGCTCACTCCCTTGAAGGCAAATTCTCAGGTCCCATGCAAGCCCTACTCAATCAGAAATGTCATTGAAAAAGAGAGATCGCTAAGATTTTAGGGTGCATCTTAAATTTTAGAAGCCCCGGTCTATAACCTAAAAAAACAAAACAACTCTTTATGAGGCGTCAGCCTTCTTATTTCAGACCGTGTTTCCAGGCAGGGTTGCAAGACTCTTGAGTTCAGATGCTACTTGGGATCAATAGTGTAATTAATTTCATTTCCAAGAGTTCTAAACGAATACAGGAAAGGAAAAAATGGACTCAAACACCATCTCAGCAGGGATTTGGTTTGAGTGTTAGGCCTGGGGGTTTGGTGCTGGCCATCCAAACAGGGGGGATAGCCATTCCTGTCCTTTCTGCAGGGATTGTCTCTGGTTCCCCTCTGCTGATGCCCTCTCTAAAATGACCTGTCCAGGCATAGATGGGCCCAGATACTAAGGCTCTCTCTCAGGGAGGCCTTGAGGTTGAAAGGCCTCTGCCTGCCCTACTGCCCTGAATTTCAGGGGCTGGAATGAGAGCTCCAGTCCTGCACAGCCTGGACGTGCACTGCAAGCCGCACTGCAAGCCGCACTGCACACACGAGTTGGTGCTTTCAAATGATCATTATCGGCCGCTGGTGGAAATTATTGACTCTGAGAACACTGACCGCATTACTGAGAAATCACTTACGCATTATCAAAAGATTGCTCTTTTCATACGTGGAAACTCGATTTCATCCCGATTAACCCTTCAGTCTCCTACCACTTTTCCCCAGCCTTACTGCCCCTGTTCCATGTGCCAGATTGATAATTGCCTTTGATGTACATTTTTTTCTTTTGCGTAAAATTCATCTAAATTTGGTTTGCTTTTTGATTAAGGTATTCTGATCACTAGAAAAGTCATGAACATATGCCAGCGATTTTATTTGTTTATTTACTTATTTGCATGGACTTTCAAATGGAATTTTCAGCATAGATTTTAAACATTAAAATAACGAACTTAGGCGTCTAGGCTGGGGTAAGTGGCAGCGTTGGGGCCTAAGAGTGTCAGACATTTTCCCACATCAAAAAGACTGAGGGACAGAGTGGTCAACCTTTCTGCCCAACTAAACACTGAGTACAAGAAAGGCAACCGTGGTCACTCTGACACTTCCAAGGGGGACCGATTTTAATGCCCTCATTACGTCTCGCTGTCTGCTGTTTTCCCGTTAATGGCTCTCCCACGCTGATTGTCACTGGGCCTCTCTCATGGTTATTTTCTTTTGAATTCAAGTAGTTTTGTTAAATTACTTTCTATTTCAGGAAGCTTCTATATATTGCACAGGGGAACACTAAGTACATCAAGATTTTAAGTTTTCCCTTGGTGTAGTGAGAGTACAAATAAACAATGGGAGATGGCTCTATTAATGTTGAACTCCTGTATGTGAAACTCTGGTTACTCAAGATTTTATATATGTAGTCTACACACACACACACACACACACACACACACACACACACATGAATGTGGGTCTTTACTTTCAAAAAAGCATCGAGGAAGTGACATGTCTCACGGAGGCACCCCCTTCCCACCCCCTCTCGCCATCCCTTCTAAAAGAAAGTACTAGACCTTTGTTTTAACATATATTCCATATTTACTTCTTAAAATCTCCTAAGTTCAATCACAAACAGTGAGGCCCCAAGTGCTACTTTAAATAGGAGTGACGTGCTTGTCCAAATTTCTATTTCGGATCAGGCCCAGAATGAAGCCCTGCTAGCTTTTATTTTTCCATGTGGGCACTTATCACTGCGCTCCGTTGTGGTAAAGCATATATGTCATATTTTCAGATGTCTTAGCTAAAAGCAAATGCAGATGAATTGGCACCCAAAAGGATTCTCTTGATTTTTTAAGGTTACCATCTCCTCAGAAAGCCGTAACTGTGTCTTTTTTTTT
>NW_003852471.1:6975419-6984879 GCF_000181295.1 Otolemur garnettii | reverse complement strand
GCCCGCCACAACGCTGGCTATTTTTTGGTTGCAGCCGTCATTGTTGTTTGGTGGGCTGGGCTGGTTTCGAACCCACCATCTTAGGTGTATGTGGCTGGCGCCTTAGCCACTAGAGCCACAGGCGCTGCGCCCGTAACTGTGTCTTGACAAGGAGGAATACAACTGTATTTTAAACAGGCAAAACAGTCAGAACAAAGTCCCCTCCAGCAATAGTAACTATGGGGATAAAGTTTCCCCAATAAAAATATAACCCCTGGAACAAGACAGAAAATTACTTCCTGGAACTCACCCTTAAATGTCTGTATGGAATAGAGCACTAAAGTGCTCTGACATTCCCCTTTCCATCCCAATATGCTTTTCCCTGATGCAGAAGAAACCAGGCTAAACCTGGGTGGCATCTCCAATGAACTCAAATTTGATACCTTGTTTTCTCATTCACAAGAAGAAGAGATTGGGAAATGAGCCCTCACTTGGCCCCATGTCAACAGGAATAGAATCTATTTCCTTTCCTTTGTTAACCATTAAATAACTTACCAGAATCTGGCACCAAGGGCTGTTTACTACTTTCTCCAGCAAGAATTTTAAGAATATCTTGATGTGCTACTTAAACTGATACTGTGCCTAGTTTTATCATTTGAAACCCAGATAGGGCGCCTTTTATTGTGTGTGCTGGGTATGACACTTCAATTGGGCTGAAACATTTTGCCCCAGAAAAATCCGGGGTCCCACAAGGCAATATAATTATCCCTCTATATGGCAAAGGGATATCTTAAAACTTTGCAAAATTTAATATACTAAGAAAGGCAGTTGGGGGATAGTACTCGCAAAGCCCTTGGAGAGAGCCCATGAGGTTCAGCTTGGGGAACATCTCTCCTTGAAGCACAGGCGCGGAGGGGTTTTCTGAATCACTGTCTCCGGGAAGAGTGGGATGTCTATGCCTCCCACTCACTCATTTGTTTTTCTCCTTGTACTGCATCTCCCATTCTGGCACATGGGATGTTGGAAATGCTGGCAACTGGCCAAGAGACTCAGAACAGGAGCAGAGACTGCTGGGATCAGCTTCAGCAACTCCCTGTGACATGCAGAGATCTGGTTCTCTCCAGAGTTATGACGGAAACCCTGAGCCTAGGGGCTCAGAACAACACCGAGAGCAGAAAATGCCATTCAATCCAACAAACATTTATGGAACACCTACTCTGTGTGCAAGGCAGGGGCTTGTGGAAATCAGAACAAGGCCCTTGTCTTCAAGAAGCCTGTAGTCCAATGGGGAGATAGACCTATACATTCACAGCTACAAATGGGTTTTAAAACACTGTTGGCTAGCAATTTCATGCAGAAGCTATCCCATTCACCAGCTATTATTCCAGGGACATGATTGAGAAAGCTTTTACAACATCCTATATTGCCCTGTGTTTTAAAAATGGCAATAGCTAAGTACAAACACCAGTTAACTCACGGTCAACAGTGCTTGGGCATCAAAACACAGGTTAATTCTAACTCGCGACCTGTCATCAATGTGTTAACAGAAGTAAAAACAAAGTGTACTGAGAGGGAGAAATTTGGATTAGGGGATGAGAGGGGAAGTTTCCCAAAGGAGGTGGCATTTGAACTGCAGAAGCTGCAACAGTCCACAGGAGGTGGAAACAGGTGGTGCGTGGGTAGGAGACATCTCAGCCTGAGGCGTCACAGCGGAGAGGAAGAGCTGATGGCATGTGGAGGCAGGCATGGGGGGTCGGAGGGGGATGCTTTTCTGTCCAGAGGTCAGATCTTGAACAGGCCTCGTGTGCCACATAAAGGGGTCTGGAATTCCTCCTAAGGAATGCGGAAGCATAGAGGTTTCTGACCATGCTTCTCATGATCAGGTGTGAGTTCGAAGAAAAGAGTCTTTATGCTTCTGAGGGAGGAAAACGTTGAGAGTCATTCACATAAGGTTGTACTTTTTCTCTTTCCAGCCTCTGTTCCCACAGTAGCCAGGAACGTGAGGGTGTGATCTGTATCTAGGGCATCAGAAGGGCCTTTAAGCGACAGCAAGAGGGGGATGAAAGCCTGCCATTGTTTCCATAGGCACACTCAGCCCCAAACCTCACTGTAGGAGAGGGGGAAAGCATTAAGAAGATTCTAAGCAAAACAGACCCCAGACCCAAACCTTGTGCTTTCAAGCTAACAGTATTTCCCAGCTATCTATCAGAAACCATTTAGAAGAATTTGGCCTCCTGAAGGCTGCCAGGCCTGAAGCTGCAGGCTGGGCTCTTTCCTGAAGAGACTGGCTTCCTCCCAAGGCTGGAAAATGGAGGTCGCTAGCTCCGTCTCTTCACAGGGCTGAAACGCCAAGTGACAACACATGCTTCAGTAACCCCTCTGCTAATGGAAGTCCTGTGAGGGAGGAAGCGTACGCCGCGTGATGGCAACGTGAGAACCTTTAAAACCAAAAGGCAACAAACAACCGCGAAGAATTCTGCATGAGCACCTCTCTCTGCTCATTCCTCCTTGGCTAAGTTGTTCCCAGTGCTTGCTCAAACAAGGGTGTTCAAGCTCTTGGCAGCAGCAAAACCCTCCTTTCCAAAACAATCATTGACTGGAGAAAGCAATCTACAGGAATCAATGGTATTTCTATACATTAGCACCACACACACACACGCATTTATATATTAGCAACTGGGAAATGAGGTGATACCTGGTTTTCCAGAGCCCACTAACAGTCCTCACTGCACACATGATATACTCAGAAGATATGGTAGCAAGAACAAGGTGGTCTTAGTTAACAACAGACTAATTTATGCAGAAGAATGGCCTCTGGCAGGGGACCTGACAACTCACATGCCAGGATTGTTACCTTAGAAAATACCCATTCCACAGATAAGAAAACTAAGGAGAGACAAGGGGATAACTTGACCCACAGTCAGTGAGAACAGTGAAGGTTAATGGTGGGGCGAGGGGAAGGAGTCGGACTGGAAGTCGTAAGACAAGAAACCACGATGGATGGTATATTTACAATACCGTTCCCTAGTCAATTTCATACTTAGCAGGCAAATCCACAGATAGAACAAACAGGAAAATCCCTGCCCTCACAGAGCTTACCTGGAGAGAGGAAGACAGAAGTAATTAAGTAAAATATATACTATGATAGAAGGTGGCAAATGCTAAGTACAAAAATAAGTCAGGGAAGTATAAGTAGGATAGAACCGGTGAGCTGGCAGTTCACACTGAGCTCAGAGAAGGCCTTCCTAAGAAGTACAATCTGTGCAAAGACTTGAGCAAAGTGAGAGAGTGCGCCATGGGGGTGGGGTTGCCAGGGAAAGACGGTGCTTGGCTGAAGGTGAACTTCAGATAAACGGTGGACAACCTTTTAGTACAAGTACGTCCTGAACATTGTGGGTTATTCGCTAAGTCTGGCAAATACACAGGGGTGAGGGCTGCATGTCAGGCTCAGGAACAGCCATGCACACTGGCCGGGCATGGTGGGGGAGTGAAGGAAGCAGGAATGTAGGTGGCTCGTCCAAGACAACACAGGGACCAGACGATGGAAGGCCCCACGGGCCCTGTGATGACTTGTGGGGGACTTTTACTTAAGAGTACGATGATGAGCTGTCGGAACATTTTGAGGTAGGCGACGCCCTTGAACTTCAGTTTTAAAAGCTCATTCTGGACTCCGTCCAGAGTGGGGACAAGTGTGGGAGCAGACCAACCAGTCAGAAGGCCATGACTGCTGTGATGATGGTGATGGCAGTAACAATGGTAGTAATAAGTATCTATATGTGCATGTATTTGGGGGGAAATGGCCCCTGAAGCCCCATTCATAAACTCTCCATTAAGAAATCTTAGTACCTATCATTTACGAGAGGAAAGGAATTAGTCCTTCAGATAAATTCTATTGACGCATTAAAAATGTTGACCTAAAGAATTAGCTTTAACCACTGCACTATTATCCTTAATAAAATAGATAAGCCTCTGTCTAAAAAGAAGGGGGAAGTTTCTTAAAAACATCAAACTGTACATATCAGTCACCAGTGACGAAGAAAACATCAAGCTGATTTAAAGAAACCAACCACCTTTTCTAATCCAACTGCACGCGGTGCCAGCTGGATTCTAAAGCTAAGGTTTCCAAGTGGGATTAGGATTTGGCTTCAAGGTTAATATTTCTGTTTTTGCTGAGCTACGGATAAAGAGAGAGTGCTTCAAAAGAGCATACACACGAAGGTGGTTCTACTACAAAGCCCCACAGGGAGACTGAGTCTATGGACCATTGTTATCTGTCTAGTACACTTAATTTTATTGTGGAAATAAGCAATAAATACTTCAAAACTATTAAATACACAATGACACTGTTATATAGTGCTGTTCATATAAAGTATAATCAATCTATCTCCATTTGGAAGAAGGAGCAAACTGCCCAGCAGCTCCTCTCCAGCTGAAATTGCTGCCATTTGGCTAATTTTTGATTTACGAATGTTCAACCTAATGAAAAGATACAGGGAATAACCCTATAGCACCTGGCCTTTCAAACAACAAATAGCTTATCTGAGAAGAGAGAAGACAAATTATTTTAATCATTATAGTCATTCAATCACCTGGAACATTGCCATACGCAGAGTGTGCTCTCATGCGAGACTTACATTCCCCACCCTCAAGCTCTGTGTTTTGGGCAAGTGAGGTATTGGCTGTTTTCTCAGCATCTCCAACCCCTTTCTCATGGAAAGAATTCCCGTGAAGCACCAATCTTGCTATTTAGATCTCTGGCCCCAAACATACTATAAAGTGAAAATATTATAAAATAAGACTACCATCACAAAAGTCTAGTTATTAAGCAGAGAAGCAGTGTGTGGATACACTTGGCTGAGACACCACTGCCTTGAGTCTGCTGCACCTACCTGCCGCCGTGAAATCTGACCTCAAGAGAAACACCTGCCTGTCTCAGGTGACCTCCCTCACACGGGAGAGGCATTGATAAGTGAGAGAGTCGGTCTCCCAGAGCTTCTAAACTCTGTCAGTTGAGTACGAACCCAGTATTAACTATTCCAGGACTTGCCCTAGCCACGCCTGCTCCTGCAAAAAGCAATTTCTCTGAGACCATCCTTGCTGTTTCCAGGATAGATAGTTTCCACCTGGCCTAGGCAGTCTGAGCCCTGCCTGGGAAGCCTTCACTAAACACTCCAGAGCCGATCTTTTAAATTGCCTGAGGGTTTGATTCACAACTCGGAATAGCAAATTAGCACACAGATGAATATGTATTGCTAACATTTGTCTATTTAGAGTTTCGGAGGCATGTTTCTTATTTACTACCCATTGCAAACATACTAGTAAAAATAAGTTCGTAAAGACATACAAGTGCAACTTTAAACGGCAAGTGTACGCTGGCTGATTTTTGAAAATGTCTCAGATCATCAATCATGACTCCTATTTACATCATTTCTTAAAGACGCTCCTAAAAAGCAACTTGCATCCTATACACCGAGCAAAAATCACATTTCCCTATGTCTGTCGATGTGAAATTCTGGCCAGGTTTTCCTCTGAATCCTCTTAAATTCAAATTACAGCTCAAAGCAATCCCTCTTATTTACACACACACACACACACACACACACACAGAGAATGTGCAAAGCACAGATCATCTCCGGGAATTTCAGAAACGCTTTAAAGGCCAAGGAAGCAAAAGGAAGCTGCGATTTCTGCCCCCATTCCTCCCCAGAAAACCTAACTGCAATTCAGATCCTGTTTGCGATGAAGGCCGGGAGCGAGGATGGCAACATCCCCTGGACATCCGGAAAGAGGCAACCTGCTGCTTTGGGAGAGGAAGGCCTCCTCTCCCAGAGGATGCCGGCCTCCAACCCGGGCTTTAAATCCTACCTGATACGAGCAGTTCTCCTGATGTACCATCTCAGAGCATCCTAGGGCGCAGACCCCAAAGCAGGACTGCTCAGCGAGGCTGCGGAGGGAGAGCGCGGCGCATCCACGGGCGCGCGGAGAGAACGCAGATTAAAATGGATGCTGCTCGGCGGAGCAACCTGCGCAGTGGCGCTGCCTGTGCCGGGCGGCGCGCGGCCAGCCGAGCTGCTCTCGGGTCCCGCAAGCCGGCGCGGCAGGCTCGGGAACATGAGCGCGGGCCGGGCGGGGGAGGGGGCGCTCATCGCGGGCACAATCAGCCAATTATATTATAGGCACAAAGAACAGGATCAGTCTGGAGCTGGTGTGACCTTCTGGTGCTCTATGAAGGCAGTTAACTGATGTGGAAACATTCTCGTCCTCATTAACGAGAAAAAGGCTAGCGGGGGCGGGGCGGGGGGATCAATGTTGAAGCTGAACATTGCTAACCTCTGGCATCATCCTTCCTGCCCACTAAAGCTGCCTGCTTGGTGCTTATGAAAAAAAGAGGCCTTACAGGTAATTTTAGAACTTTTAACATGCTGGAGGGAAACCAATCCATTCTGAATATTGACATTGAAGGGATGTTACCTGTGCTGAGTTTCTGGAGCTGTTTGTCAACTCCCTAGCTAAGAGAATGGGCTTCACTCTTTAAAAAATATTATTTTGTTATTCTTTAAATTCCCCACTTATTTTTGGCTCTTGGGTGCTTTTTAAGTCAAACAGAAGTTCAGATGGAATAAGCGCTCCTGTAAGTGGTTTAGGGAGAGGGCTTATTAAAATATTAAAGTCAGTCTACATTTATTTTCTGAAAACTAAACCCTTAATTGCAAGTTATTCTGAAAGTCAGTCTTTGTGCATCTATATAACTCATGCTGTGAGAAATTGGAAGATACATGCTTCTGGGGAAAAAACTGGGGCCTATCTCTGAGGGGCAACTCTAAGATTTTAAGACATACTTTGTATAAAAAGAAAAATAAAACTGGGCCCCTCAATTCTTCAAGCTAAATTAATGAGAAAATTAAGGGGAAAAATAAAATATCCTTATCTATATTCCTCAGTCGCCACAGGCAAATTTGTTTTGTTGTCCTGCAATGCTGTGCCTATGAAATGATTCTTAATAAAAACAGGACTGACTCTAAACCACCAAAATAAAAAAAAATCAATAGAGACATTATTTTTAAGCTAGTTTAGTACCTAACCTTTTATCTTCTCAAAAACTCTTCCACTTACCAATAACTATGGTAATTATAATCTTCACTAGAGTCCTAGTGGAGAGAAGCAAGTGTTTTTTGCCTGAGGAATGAAATCAGCATGTTTAATAAGGTTTCATGTCAAACACTCTCTTAGGGAATGGTGAGAGTTTGTGTTAGGAATTTTTGGTAACGTATTTTTAATTTTGTAATAACTTGCCTGTTTCTTGGAAAGAGAAAAACCTATTTTTACAAATATTCTTTATTTTTTTCTCTCTCTGTCACCCGGCCTGGAATGCCGGGTGTGATCATTGCCCGTGCAAACTCAAACTCCTGGGCTCAAGTGATCCTCCTGCTTCAGTCTCTAGAGTAGCTGGGGCCACAGGTGTGTGCACCACACCCAGCTAATTTTTCTATTTTCAGTAGTGGACGAGTCTCTCTCTTGCTCAGGCTGGTCTTGAACTTCTGATCTCAGGAGATCCTTGGTCTTGGCCTCCCCAAATAGCCGGCAGTTCTCATTTTCACTATTTGAGATTCAAGGTGTGAAAGCTCTGCTACTTTAATTCAACTCCACTGATGCGCTCACATATATGCTCACTTCAGATGGAGGCAGGGAAAACTCAACTCCAGGTTCCAACTTCAGTACTAGGTGCTAAGGACCAGCACTCTGGAGATGTGCCCTGGAGAAGCTCGCAGCCCTTTGCCCTCCAGTGGAGAGGTGGGGTGGACACCCGTGCAGGACCTCTTAGGCCTGCCTGTTGGCCAAGGGCACAATGAAACCTTGATGAAAAAAGCAGGAGCCTGGGTGGGAGAGGGGAGGTGAGGGGAGTGAATGGGGGGAGGGAAGGTGATTGGTGGGGTCACCTCTATGGTTTATCTTACAAGGGTACAAGTGAATCTTTCTAAAAGCAGAGTATGAATGTCTTAACTCAATAACTAAGAAAATGACATGAAGGTTATGTTAACCAGTTTGATGAGAGTATTTCAAAACGTATATGAAAACAGCACACTGTACCCCATGATTGCATTAATGTACACAGTGATGCTATAAGAAATAAAAAAAAAAAAAGCAGGAGCCTGGAGTAGGTTAGACATCTTCTTAAATAGATGAAGAAAAGAAGATTGGAACTTTTCAGGGAAAGGAAATAATAAGCAATAAATCCTTCCCAAACTTCCCGTTCTCGTCTCTATGGGTTTTCCACACAACGCAGCCACAGAGACTTCTGTGTGGAGTGCCTTGTTATAGGGCCACCACAATGAAGGCTCTGGAATTCTAAGCATGAGCGAGGAAAGGCAGGCCACAGGAAAAGTTCCTGTGCAAGTTAACAGGTAAGATGAAGTGGAAGTCTTATGTTTAATATAGGAGGCACGATCCCAACTTTCCAAGACAGAACAGCTCTAACGTCAAAGGCTGTTAGATCTTTACTTAAGTTACCATGTTGACAATCTCTGACCTATGACATGAGAATTTGCTTCCAAGCTGTACAAAGCTTAAGAAGCCACTTCCTAGTCTCTGTTCTTTTCTGAACACTGAAGACTTGGGGATACATTACATAAGCTCCTGAGGACTTTTTATCATGTGTTGTTAAAAAAAAAAAAAGTCTAAACATGATCCCACTCTTCACAGTTGCTGTGCCATAAATAGAGGAAGTGACTCAGAGGTGGCTCTGGGGAGAACAGATTTCTGACAATTGCATCCCAAACCCTGTCAAAAACCCTCCCAAGAGGTATAAACAAGATGATAAAAGGAGTGTATCAAGCAGGCTTCTCTTTATAGTCATTCACTGGAAGGGACTTGGTGTTAGAATTTAAATTATGATTTGTTAGTGCAAAAAAACTTTAAACAGAAACCAGCTGTTCCAAGAAATTTAAGTTAGAATAATTTACCAAATTACAGTAACATTTGTTGTTTTTGACAAAAAAACCCCGAAAATTGATGAACTTTTTTATTTTCAGCACATTCATTGTAACATAGAGATTCTTTATTTCCTTTTGGGTTTTCATAGCTTCTCTTCCCATGAAAAGTACTGAGTTTCAATTAAATGGGACCTCAAGAGATTATTTAGATCATTTAACCTAACACTACTGTTTTCCAGATAAGAAAACCGAGGCCGGGGAAACTTGTGATATGCCCATTAACAACAAAAAGGGCATCAAAGGAAGGAAAATAAAGAAATAAACATGATTTTCTGGGTTTATGCCAAGTATGTTCCATATAAAACAATGCTACTGGCTCACTGCCTGTGGCTCAAGTGGCTAAGGCGCCAGCCACATACACCTACGGTGGTAGGTTTGAATCCCCAGCCCAGGCCCGCCAAACAACAATGATGGCTGCAACTAAAAAAATGGCCGGGCGTTATGGCGGGCGCCTGTGGTCCCAGCTACTTGGGAGGCTGAGGCAGGAGACT
>NW_003852471.1:6972175-6975363 GCF_000181295.1 Otolemur garnettii | reverse complement strand
TCCGTCTCAAAAAAAAAAAAACAATGCTACTATGGTCTGAATGTTCGTGTCCCCTCAAAATTCATACATTGAGACTGAATCCCCACTGTGATGGGATCAGCAGTTAGAGTCATTAGTACCTGTTGAAGGTCCAGAGAGCTGCCATGCCCCTTCTACCAACTGAGGACACAGTGAGAAGATGTTATTAATGACCCACGGAATGAACCACGGAACAAGACCTCAGCCAGCACTGAATCTGCCAGTGCCCTGATCTTGAACTTCCCAGTCCCCAGAACTATGAGACGTAAATTCTGGTTGTTTCTAATCTACCCAGCCTACGGTATTTTATAACACTACCCTAGTGTACTCAGACAAATACTCAGCGAGGGCCCACTAGATTTGGAAAAATAAACTCCCTTTGAGTGAAAGTAGCCTGGCCCTCACATCAAAATCTCTCATATAGGAAAAGTGAGGTTGCCATGTAGTTCTACCTAAATCTGAATCCAAAGTATATTTTAAAGGAATAAAAATTAAGAATATTTTCTGATTAAGAAATTGTTCCTGTGTCTGCCACCATACAAACTACCATGTCTTTGAATCTAAAAAAGAATTTTTTTCAGTTGCTACAATAGTAGCAATAGAATGAAGGGTTTCTTTGGGCAATAAACATAGTGGTAAAAAGTCACACCCACATGTTATCTGAGCACCCAGTTTCAGAAGTGAAGAATTAGGGTCAGGAACTAACCTGGAAGGGGCATCAGGAACTTGCTGGCTTAAGCTACATGAGTCGATTAAGTGTTTGGTTGATCACATAGCTGTACACATTTGTCAAGACACATTGAATAAGACATTCAAGATATGTACATTTTATTGTATATAAAATTTACCATAAAAGAATAAATAAGAGTTAGTTAAATTCTGAACTCTTGTTAATGATATGCAGACTGCAGTATTTAGGGGGACCTTTACTCTGAAATATATCAGATAAATGGGATGACTCGATGGCTGGGCAGAGGAGAGTGTGACAAAGCATTCTTAGTAAACATTCACTGTAGGACTGAGGGAGCACATACTTTTTTTCACAAATGGATATTTTTTTTTAAAAAAAATTCCATTTGAAAATTTTCCCAGTGAAATGTTAGAAAAAGTGAAGTACTGGGGATGGGGACAAAAAGCTGGGAAGTCACTGTCATAACCAATAGTTTTTGGCCAGGGCTGGGTTTGAACCTGCTACCTCTGGCATATGGGGCTGGTGCCTTACCCTTTTGAGCCACAGGTGCTGCCCACATAACCAATAGTTTTTAAGCTTTTCCTCAGGATGCTGGGAAAGGCAGATGGAACTATCATGAGCTTTAAGTGGTGCTTCTTTTTTTTTTTTGAGACAGAGCCTCAAGCTGTCCCCCTGGGTAGAGTGCCGTGGCTTTACAGCTCACAGCAACCTCCAACTCCTGGGCTCAAGCGAGTCTCCTGCCTCCGCCTCCCAAGTAGCTGGGACCACAGGCGCCCGCCACAACGCCCGGCTATTTTTTGGTTGCAGCCGTCATTGTTGTTTGGTGGGTCCGGGCTGGGGATTCGAACCCGCCACCTTAGGTGTACGTGGCTGGCGCCTTAGCCGGTTGAGCTATAGGCGCCGAGCCTAAGTGGTGCTTCTTTACAGGGCAATGAAAGAAAAGGAGTTGTGAGAAAAATTAATCCTGTGGACATGAGGGAAGACTAGGTCCTTGAGTGCCCCACACAAGTAAGAATTAATAATCACTACAGGTTGAGTATCCCTTATCCAAAATGGTTGGGACCACACGTATTTTGGATCTTGGACGTTTCTGGATTCTGAAATCTCTGCGTATACATAATGAAATATCTTGGGGATGGGACCCGCATCTAAACATGAGACCCATTTGTTTCACACACACCTTATATACACATAGAGTAACAGTTACACATTAATTTAAATAATTTTGTGCATGAAATAAAATATTTACTTCATTTTGACTGCGACCTCTCACATGAAATCAGATGTGGAATTTTCCATGTGTGCTATCACATGAGCACTCAAAAAGTTTCACAGTTTTGGAGTATCTTGGATTTCAGGTTTTCTAGTTGGGGATTCTCAACCTTTATATTGTCACCAATATAAATGGCGTCATCTGGGACAACAAACCTCTGAAAATCTTCCATAGTTTACAAAGTTCTTCCCCCAACTCTCCCTTGATTCTTAAATCTTGTAGTTGAAATAAACTCCTACTATGTTTCCGCCCTCACGAGCTCAGCAAGAGAAATAAGACAGGACACAGACAGTGGTAGAAGATGAGGAAAGAGTTAAGTGTTTTGCAAGAGACTTCGGTTGCTCACTAGAAATTCAGGAGAAGAGAATGCCCAGCTAAGGTGAACCAGGAGACTGCGATAATCTTCTCATTTGGTTGTTCACTTCTTTTAAAGTCTGTCTTTTGATCTAGATTAATATAAGTTTCCTTAGACCTTGAATCTTGGCTGGCCTACTCTGTGCTTCATCGCCAGCATCTGAAATAGTACCTGGCATATAATAGGCTCTTAATAAATATATTTTTAAATAAATGCACATAATATGCTCTCTGTACATTTTTTTTCTTTTTAATGAGAAAGAGTCTCACTCTGTCACCCTGGGTAGAGTGTCATGGCATCATTGCTCATGGCAACCTCAAACTCTTGGGCTCAAGAGATCCTCTTGCTCAGTTATTCTATCAGTAAATATTTTTCAATGAATGAATATGACCTTTGGAGACTTTCCTTATCTCTCTTTGCCTTGATTTCCTCTATAAACTAAGGATGGATACTCCTCGAGTATTGGGTTGATAACATGATAAAATAAATGGCAATAACATGTAAAACAGCTCTTAGAGTCTCAAGAAAGGAACAGAAGTGGATATTTTTCCTCCCCTAATCAAAGGCAACACCTGTCCTAAGGAATAAAGAGAGGCCTGCGAGAAACAGGTGATCAAGGAATGGGAAGAGAAAGACAGAGGGATGCATTCCAAGACTCAGCAAAAAAGAAACCAGTGGCCCTTGGCTGTGTTCCGAAGGGAGGAGGGAACAAGTCAAATAATAATGAGGTTTTGAGACAATTACTGGAATAAAATTGGTGCTGTAAAAAGACCCAGGGAAGGTAGGAGGAGTAACTGACTCTGAGGCCTGGGGTATGGTAAGGAAGTTTGTATTTTTCTTTTTTTTTTTTT
>NW_003852471.1:6958795-6972004 GCF_000181295.1 Otolemur garnettii | reverse complement strand
CGGGTCCGGGCTGGGGATTCGAACCCGCCACCTTAGGTGTACGTGGCTGGCGCCTTAGCCGGTTGAGCTATAGGTGCTGAGCCAGGAAGTTTGTATTTTTCACCATGAAATTCTCAGTTGATGGTGCAAGAGACACTTGGAACTTAAGAGAAGTCAGGCTGGGAGAGAGAATTTGTGGGTCTTTTGCCAGGAGAGGATAGTTGAAGCTGGAGAAGTGGATTAGATTAAGGGGAGGGAGTGTAGAGAAAGAACTAAAGAGAAACAAAGGTGTCACTGTGGAAGGCACAGCAATGCTCCCTGCCTCCCGGGCACACGGCTGCAGCCCAAGCCCCGAGGGGCCGAGGGGAATTCAGGCTGCTCACCGACTAACCTGGAGACGGGGAGGGGAACCTGGGTGCTCCCTCAGGGCCCAAAGTAATAATCACAAGGGTCTTCAGCAGGTAAGAGACAGAAGCAAGAGAGGGAGCGCAAGAGAGATGGCGGCATGAGAAATACTTGGTCCGACGCTCTGGGCCTTGAAGATGGAAGAAGAGGCCACAAGCCAGGGAAGCGGCTGCCTCTAGAACGTGGCAAAGGCAAGGAAATGGGTTTTCTCCAGCCCTCTGGAAGGAACGCAGCCCAGTGGACACTCTGACTTTTGGTATTATAATACCAATAAGTTTGCGTTAAGCCACTAAATTTGGGGTACTTTGTTACAGTAGAAATAGAAAATGAATCAAGTAATCCCTCCTCACTCACGGGGGACACGTGCCAAGTCCCCCAGTGGAAGCCTGACCTGCAGATATAATCTGTTTTCTCCTATACATACCTACCCGTGATAAAGTTTAATTTATAAATTAGGTTAATTGCAATAAAAAATAATACCATAATCATAGCTGTATACTGGAATAGCAGCTGTGTGAGTGTGACCTCTCTTTTCCTCTCTCAAAAAGGCTTAGTATTTTTGGACTGTAGTTGACTGTAACTGAAACCAAGGACAGTGAAACGGTGCACGGGGGGTGGGGGGTGGGAGGGGGGCGCTGTGGCAAGGGTGGAAGCCACACTCAGAGGGCAAGAGGGTGCAAAGGAGATGCGGCCAACAGGTGAGAGGAAGGTGACGCGTAACAGAGAGGAGGAAAACGAGGGAGGCTGGCGGAGCACGACTGCTTCAAACACCACGGGGAAGTGGAGGAGGAAGACAACTGGCAGCCAGGCGCTGACTGCTCCGAAGGCATGAGTCACGCTTAGGGGACAACTTCAGCGGTCGTGGGTTGGGATGGGAGCCAGGTGGGTGTGGCTAAGACGTTCAGAGAGTAATGGGTAAGGAAGTCTGTCAATGAACAGAGCGTTAGGGTGGTAGCTTGAGCGGGTAATGGAATCACTGTTGGTTCAGCTGAGGATTAAGATGGAGGAGACCCAGGCGTCCAGGGGGGCAGCAGGAAAGGGGCCGGCCAGAGGGGAGAAACATGGTGGTGAGTAGGAAATAACTGACGGGACCAGGTGCTGGAAGGGTTGGGTCAGGAGCCTCCCGCAGGCCTTCAATCAGTCAGGGAACTGAAAATTTAGAAAGTGGTGAGTAAATTACAAAGCTACATGGAGTAAGAACAAAGCTGGGTTGGGGTGGGGGAGACACGGGTGCACCAATGGTGGGGCAGCCTTGCCCTGGTCCCTCCCTCCTGGTGTCTGGCTGGAGCAGCCAGCTGGAGGTCAAAACTCTCAGTCAGGGAGGCTGGACCAGTGGGGAGATGGCTTCCCAAGAGATTGTTTAGGGGCTTGGCCGCATTATTGGAGAACATTCACTTCTGCTATCAAAGAACCAGAAAAACAAACAGGATGCATGAAAGTCCTAAGATGCGCTGAGTGCAGGCAGTGACCATGGGAGGCAGAGGCGAGATGCAGTGGATGTGTCAGATTCAGATAGCGAGGAAGCAAGTAACACACAGAGCCCCCCTTACCCCTGGTTTTGCTTTCTGGGGTTCCAGGTACCTGGAGTCAACCAGGGTCTGAAACAATTAAATGGAAAATCCCAGAAATAAACAATTCATAAGTTTTAAATTGTGCACTTTTGTGTAGTGTGCTGAAATCTCACACCATTCCACACGGGAAGTGACTCATCCCTTTGTCCAGCACGTCCACCCTGCCGGAGCTCCCTCCCGTGAGACCCTAAGTAGCCAGCTCGGTTATCAGATTGCCTGTCGAGGTACCACAGTGCTCGTGTTCAAGGAACCCTTAGTTTACTTAACGGTGGCCCCGAAGCACCATGAGTAGTGATGCTGGGATAACAGAATTCTATTCTATTATTAGTTGTCCTTGTTCAGCTCTTATCATGCCTAACTTATAACTTAAACTTTGCTATTGGTATGTAAGCACAGGAAAAAACACAGTATGTACCAGGTGCAGTACCATCCACAGTTTCAGGCATCCCCAAAGACTAGGGGAGACTCCTATAGTCCGAATTCATGAGATGTGTTAAAAACTGGTAAGTCAGTCACCTGGATGTGTTAGGCACAGGGCGAGGAAAGGGATGAAAAGACTAAAGGAGCACCAATATTAGGACACGCTAAACAAAGAGGCGCTCAATAGTCTTTAAATCAGACACTGGCTGCCCCCTGGTGACGCCCATTCTGGCCCTAGCTGTCCGCTGTCTAAGAAATGCAAATACGATCCTCAGCTTCTCAAAGGAAGCCAGAGGGGCTTGCCCCTGTATGTGACCTACCTGTCTAATGGAGAATCCTTTCTCAAACCTCAGCTTTGGTTCATAAGCACACCCTCAAAAGGCCAGGCTGCTGTGGCACAGGCTGGACACACAAACCCTGCAGGACCCCAGGCGTAGGCTGTGAGGCCCCACCAGAGTCCTGTACCAGACCCTGAGCTGCCGGCTCATTCCATTTCTTTCCCTTGCTTCTTGGTTTGCATTTTAAATAGATGTAATGAACTGTGTGATGAATCTCCTTCTGGCCTGTGACTTCTGGAGTAGAGCGTCTGGTAGTCTACTTGCAGGCTACAATTGCATCAAGGTCATTTCCACACCACGGGCATGGAACAGGGGCCCTGGAAGAGGTCATTAGGTGTCAGGATGTTTCTCCGCTTCTTCCAACAATACTGAGGCCCAGAAATAGGAAGTGAGAGAAAGATGAAAATGAGATCTATCACCATTTTTATCCTTATAATTATAAATAAAAAGCTTACTCGAGAGTCTTATAAACTGTAAACTAATTTGCTCAGCAATTTGGCCCCCATCACACTCATGTTTATTATTTCACATTATAGTAAAAAATTGTTTCTTGAACAAATCATTAGTGTGAGTCAATGGCTGCTGCTTTTTCTTCTTCTAAGTACGAGAATCTGCTTTTAAAATGAAAACCAATATGCAAAAGAATAAAAAATATTTTTATCAGGATAAAATGTTTCGGAGTTCCAATCTATATTTGCCTATTCTATCCCTTGGTGAGACCACGAGCCTCTTTTGTATACACAAATTTTGAAAATAGACTTCCCAGATGTCAGTTGCAGTCTTATACCACCATAGTTTCACATTTATTGCTGTAGTTTGCTTGTTTGGACCACATCCAAAGGATCCTGTTTTGCAGAGATAAGTAGTTGTGAATGGTAGCGGTTCTTTTTAATAGCTTGTGTTGCCATCTCCAGATAGTCGACATTAAACATATCCAGGAGCTTGAAAGCCAAGTAGTAGGAAATCTATTCAAAATTTATTTCCTAACAATATATAGCAATTGCTTAAGTGTCTTATTATAAACAAGATAAGCCAGAGTACCCAAACTTACGATAGGCCATTAGTCTGCAACACAAGACCTTCTCACTTGATATACTGGGCACTCACTTGTCATTGTACAACCCACTATTAGGCTTGATGAGAGACGGTGCCAAGCAGATGTGCCCGACCCTAACCTGGCGCTGAGCCCAGCTGGGCCTCTGGCAACTCACATAATTTCTCCTGCCTGGGCCTGCACAGGGCATGAATTTTTTAGAAAGGCCAATACAAAGCTACCACCTCCAGAGTCCATGACACATTTATAATTTCAGCTATTTTGAGGACTGTAAAAGACTACTTCACCTTACAGGATAAATTAAATATACCGATGTCAAAAAAGGAGGGGACGAGAAACACTTTGCATAGATAATGAGGGAGGGAAGTCAGTAGAATTTGGGCTGAAATGTTAGAATCGTCTCCCCTCAGCTTTACAGGACTCTTCTCCCAGCGCCACAGACCATCTCATATAAAGACATATAGATGTATTCTGAATTATTTTCACATTCTAGAACTCTCTAATTTCCAATTTGAATTTTTGTAAGGGGTTGAGGATGAGGTGTTCAGCCACTCACATAATAGGTGCAAATTAATCTCTAAACATACCTCCTGCAACCCTGGGTTTCTGTAGACACAGTTTGAAACCTAATGCATTAGGCAGTGCTATAGTGCCAGCCTCCGTCTCCCTCCAGAATAAAGAGATGGCTTATATTTCAACAGAAGCCGCCAGAGGACGTGTTTATTGAACACATTCTATTTCTCTCCTCACCACAGTATTTTCTGCCCAATACTGACTGAAATTTTCATGCAGCAGAAAAATAGTGGCTGATGCATAGGTAAATCTGGGTGAAGTCTACATGGTTTCATCCCAAATTTATGCCAACACTTAAGGACCAACATTTAGTCTCCATTTTCTGGCCTTTGGAGTCAAAGAAAGCAGTGGCAGAAAAAAGTGAAAAGGAGGATAAATCCGCCAGGGCTAATGCAAGACTTTCTAAATAAAAATAAGCTGAATTGTCAAGGAGGCCCAAGCCCAAACTAGCAGAGAGAGAGAGAGAGAGAGAGAGGAGGAAGGGGCAAACCTCCTTTTCCTCTCTTCAGATCTTTTAGTAACCCTGACAGCCTTGCCGCAATGTAAGTAAGTACATTTCTCTAAAGCAATACACGAAATCTCTGACAATAAAAAAAGGCTATTCACCTCTCTGAAGTGGTGGTGGTTGATTAAAGCAGGGCTAACGGACTGACCGTCCTGTGGAAGAAAGGTGCCCTCTAGTGGACAACTGTATTCTTAGTTCAGAATAGGATTCCAAGACCCTAATAATGTTAACGGTAGGATCCATTGTTTTACTAACATTCCAATGATATTTTTAATAACAGTTGGAATATACATATGTAAGTCTTCAGTGACATTAGTAAAGAGATATAAAGATTACACTAATGCTGATACACTCAAAGTTAATAAGCTAGACCATTTTGATGGAGTTGACAGAACCTTGGACCTACAATCAAAGACCTGATTCTGGGCTTAACTATATCTCATCTAGATATTCCTTTGGGGTACTGTTTCATATCTATCAGCCCTGATTTCCTAATCTACAATGTGGGTTGAATTATAAACTGTCCTCAGCCTCCACTTTCAGGCTGTCATGAATGTCCTTTTTAAACCAAGTTCATTTTATATCATAATTTTTCCAAATCAGTAAACCACAAAATAACATCACAGTATATATTAAATACAGCAGTAGGTGAATCAGTGTCAAGCACCCTGGATTTCAGCTGAGGATCTGCCTTATAGAAATTTAACGAAGGTAATTTTTTTTCTTTTTTATACTGATTATGGACAACATTTCAGAAACTAAACTTGCTAGATTATTACCCATTATGAAAATTTAGTTTAATATGAAAATCAGAGTTACTGTTTTTAAAAGATTTATTTCATAGGATAAAGCAAAATAATGTTGAAAAGAAGGGAAACAATTTAGCCAGCACATCTTTTCTGAAAACTACTTACTCATCAACTGATGATGTATTCTCCTAGTGCATCAGTGAACATGTAGTAATTTATGATTAAGCTGTTAACATAATCTCTAAGGAGCTATTAAAATTTGTCAAGGGTCCTTAAATCTTTTTTTAAAAAAATACAGGAACAGTGTTGAAATGCTATTAGCTATAATGGGATTTTGAGTCTCCCCAGGTCTGTTCTATGATCAGTTTTTCCAGGGCCAGTTAAATAGCAACATGGACAATTTTTACAATCTTTCTCATTCTCAGAAGATTATATTCAAATGATTTTATTGGTTGAAAGTAGGAGAATGGAAAGTAGTCTAAAATTCCTCTGGGGCCAGGCACTGTGGCTCACGCCTGTAATCTTAAAACTCTGGGAGGTCAGGGAGGGTAGATTGCTTTAGCTCATGAGTTTGAGACCAGCCTGAGCAAGAGTGAGACTTCGTCTCTAATATATAGCCAGGTGTTGTGGTGGGCACCTGTAGTCCCATCTACTCAGGAGGCTGAGGCAAGAGCATCACTTGAGCCCAAGAGTTTGAGGTTGCTGTGAGCTATGACACCACAGCACTCTACCCAGGACGACAAAGTAAGACTCTGTCTCAAAAAAAAAAAAAACCTTTTTATTTTCCGGAGCTAAATTAAAATGTCAGTGTAACATTTAATGATCTCATTAACTTATTATATCCTAAAGCTTTGAATTAAGAAAGGTACTCAAGAAGCATATTCTTTCAGAATACAAAGGTACTGAAATTATGCTCCTCCAAACACCAGACAATGGGTAAACGCATTCTCAAAAGAGGAGGGTTAAAAATCAGTCATGGATTATTCATAAGCAGTAAAGTTAATCTGCATATTAATCCCAATTCTTCTAAAACCCTCTAACTTAAATCAGTTTTGAATATTAAAGAGAGCCTTGTTCAGACGCAGAGGCTGGGCCCACAAAATGCTCACTTACGGAAAGTGCTTGAGCTTTTTCATTATTTGCTAAGAATGCTGAGATAGAAATTAGCAGTCCTTTTGAGGTCCTGTGCCTTGTAGATAAATCTCTCTACTTTACTCTGATATCTCTGCTCTCCCCTCATCTGAGAGGACAGTAGGGGAGTTTGCGGCTGGTTTGTTTTCACTTTTGACACTCAATTCAAAGAAAATGAACATGTTATGTCAAACCCCTTTGCGTCCCCTCTTCCCATCATTGCCTCTGCTAGCTATGTAACTGGGAGAGAGAGGACCCAGCTGACAAGGCACGCATCTGCTTACAGACATCAGTGGCAACTTGTACTGGTGGTTTTAGCTACATGTGCTTTGTTTAGAGGTTTCTAAAATCAAATTCATTTTCCAAAGGACAGAAGTGATGTCTTCAGCAGGGCTGTCACTATAACTGAAGTGATCAGATCTTTGACCCTAATTTTAGATGGCACGAATTTATAAAATGTCATTCTCAAAGAAATTTGGCCCTTCTCACTCACCCGGCTGACTCTGATTTGATCTCTTTATTGGTTTCATGCTCCTTGATTTAGTTCCTAAAGTGTTATAAAAAATTAAGGGCTTGTCTTAATTAAGCTTTAACCTTTGTGAATTAAAAATACTTCTAAAACCACAATCAGAGGGTGACGCATCTTGGATTAAAATTCCTCAGTTTCCTAGACCACTTGGGATGAAATCCTAGATCTCTAATGCTGCTATTGGCCTGGTCTACTTTCCTTCACCCCTCTCAAAATCTTGCTCACTAAGCTCTAGGTATATTGGCAGGCTTGGAGTTTTCTGGCAAAGCTGGTCCCCGCCATCGTCAGACCCCAGGGTCTTCACACAAGCTGTTTCTCATCATGGACACCTATACCCCCCTTCCCCTGAGGCACTTCTCTTGCTTAAGGCAAGGTCTTTCCATAGCCCCCAGTCTAAATAAGGTCCTGCTTTAAATTCACTTAGCACACTCTTTTCTTTCTCAGCCCTTACCACACTCAGCGATTACGGTATTAACTAAATTGTGGAATTTGTGATGAAACCTTGTTGGATTGGCTTGTATGCTCTGTGAGAAAGCCAGGGACACATGTGTGATGTCTGCCATCGGACGCCTCGCATCTAGCACAGCTCCAGGCAGAGAGGTGTCCAACAAATATCTGCATGAATGAGTTAATACGATTGCCAAGAGATTTTTCTCAGTTTGGGGCGTTGGGATCCAGGGCAGGAGCGGGCTTGTGACCAGCCGTCATTAATTTGATAGTCTTCCCTGGCAATGCTGGTCACGTGACCACTTGTTCCTCTGAAGATGGTGGGTGACACTTCCCCGGATGCTAAGCGCCAGTTTGTGATTGAAGCCTGGTGAGGATCCTTACTGTGGGCTGTGGATCTGGCAGCCTCCAGGGGGATAGCACTTCACAGATTTGCCCAGGGATAGGACCGGCGGTGCCAGCTGGACCCGAGGGCAAGATTGTCATTCCCAGCTCCCCAGGGGAGGTTGACACAGACTAAACTGCAGTTATTGGAGGGCCTTCCTCAATTCAATCTAAAATTAATAATAAGAAAACATCCCAGCCTGGCGGGGTTTTATTTCCTTCTCAATTTGCTACTTTATGTGATAAATTTTTAGTTGTAGAGGTAACTTGGTAAAATAAGAAAATAATCTGACCCTGCCAACTTACCTACCCCCAGAAGAGCACTGCAAAGCCAGAGTAAAAGTCAGAATTCTTACGTTTGAGGAATGATAAAGTGTCCCAACTAGTTTTTCAGTCAAAAGAATGGGACGGAAAAATGGCCAGTAGGAAAATAAGCTGGGTTTGTGAAAGAAGGATCCTCTAACTTTGCCGGCTCACCCCAGAGGGTGAGGACAAAAGTAAAGAAAAAAGAAAAGAGATGAAAAAGCACATTTGCCTTCTTCGACAGAGGAAAACAACCAAACAAAAATAATAGCTAAGAACAAGACATACAGCTGAGGCCGTGACTCTCCACAAAGTATCATAATGTTTGCAGAAGAAACGGGGGTGCGGCCTGAGTGGCTGATCGGCTCTCTCTAGGAAACTCGCCGTGGGAGCTGGAGTGTCTGGTGCAATGCTCTCTCCAGGAAACATGTCTTGGTACATGCCACGTTCCTCACTGCAGTGTCCACACAGCTGTGATTTCCACACTAAAGAACTGCTGAAGTTTCAGTTCTCCAAGCACGTGCCTTCGCTGTCTTGGTGATAAATTAATCCTGAATCCGGGTCAGGAGCACACGGAGTGCACGTCCAGCTCTGCTGACCCCAGAAAGCCCATGTGGACTCCCATTTAGTCACCACAATCCAGGTCTGATGGCCCTGTCCGGGTCGGGACTTTGTTTTTCCCAGATGGTGAGTGATTTGAGGGCAGTGCCTCTGTCCAGATCCATGGCACACGCTGAGGAAGTGTGAGGTGCACGCCAGCTCTGTCCACGTTCTTTCCCTGTCCCGAGGTTACAGCTCTTGGACCTACACACTGCAGGAAATGGGTGTCTCCAGTAAAAACACGGGAGAGTCCATGCTCTGTCAGCGTGAGGGATAACAATCCAGTTGTTTCACTGGAAGTTAAAAAGGACTTTCAGATATTCAGCTGGTTAACACAGGGGGCAATGACAATGAATGAAGAATCCTTCTGAAAGAGACACTAGTTCTTTATGCTGGAAAAATATGATTAAAAATTGGGGCATAGTAAGGCTCTAGATATGCTCAGTTATTTTCTTATTTACAAATGACAGGCTTAAGGTGTTTTCTGTTATTGTCAAAACACCCTTCGCCCTGAAATGTTGACACATGGATGGGACAATAAATCTAATTATCTGACTGCCCAGTTGTTTGTTCTTTAGGGATTGGAATGGGCGCTTTGCAGGGCCCTGTGCGAAGTGGAAATGGGGCCCCTTGTGCAAAATTAAGAATTACAAGATGCCAAAAGCAGAGCCTTAAATTTAGAGCAGGACCTTTCAGCACCTGCAGAGGTCACGTGCCTGTGAACCTGTCCTGGGTGGGCCCACGGGGGTGGAGAAGGGAAGCAGACGTACAGCTGTTTACTTTGAGAATTACAGAGGTTCTCAGCTTTGAAAGGAAGGAGTATCTCGGACTTTTATGCAAATACCAACAGGAAGACATAACTTCCCTTAATATCTATCAGAGGCTACTAAATTCAAGAGGGAGCTGAGTGAGGAGGAGGATTTGACTCTACCAAGCATCTACCATGCGCCAGCAGAGTTCTGTAGGTTGCCAGGAATGGGACCCTACAGAGTAGTGCAGCCTTTGCTCTGACCTGCGTGATGGCCTCTCACCCCACCTCCCAAAATAGCTAGCAAATCCCAGCTAGGACAGCTGGCTCGGGGAGAGAAGACTCTAAGGCCCCAAGGTTGGGAGTGCCAGGTGGGGGTGGGGGGCTAGGCCCCATCCTCTGGGGCCCAGGCCTCACCTAAGGGAGACGGGAAGGGGAAAGCACTTGGGAAGAACTGTGGAGGGCCCGGCACCTGCTCAGACCCCTGATGGCTGCCTTATGTGACCAGCCTGCAGTGCATAGTGCAGGAGTCAGATCCTGGTGTCTTGCCCGGCCCAGAGTCAGGGCTTAACCATGGACAACTACCACCTACACCTTCCAGTCCCCATACACTCCTTTGAAAGTTGAAATTTCTCTGCCATGCAAATAACCACTTCCATAATGGTTGAAGGGTGGGGAAATGCCTTCTTAGCTAACAGAACATGTTAGCTAACATCACTCAGGGGAAAGGCAGTGCCGCTCACTCCCGTGGTGGTGCTGGCTTCTTCCCTCTGGTTTTGTTTTGTTTTGTTTGCCTCAGAAGATGCATGTATATGGTTTAGGGAGGGTGAAGTGGCTTTTAAATGTGTCCACACATTCTTTCATACTCTTTTCTTGAAGAGGGGGAGGCTAATTCCCGGTTTCTTGAATGGGGGCTGGAGTCAGTGCTTTTTTCTACAGAAATCAAAAGTGGAACTGGCATACCATCAACTTTGAAAATGAGGTAACATGAGGCACACTGTCCTCATCTCTTTTTCTCTCTCTCTCTCCAGTCCCAGGACTCAGGATGCCACATCATTAGAACACACACACACCAAGGAGGGGGCCATGTGGTGAGGAGCTGTCCAGCCACGTGAGTGCCTCTTGGAGGAGGACCCTCCAGTCCCAGTCCAGCCTTTGGATAACTGCAGCCCCAGTGGACATTCTGCCCACAGCCTCATGAGAAGCCCTGACTGATACCTGTTAGCTAAACAGCTCTGGGATTCCTGATCATCAGGAATTGTAAGATTGTAAATGTTTGTTGGGTTTAGCCATAAACTGTTATACATCAACAGATAAATAAGACAGAAGGCAGATTGTACAGTTAGATTCTGTTTATTCTGAAATTAAGAACTTGGGACATAAAATTTTGTTAGTGTAGAAAGTGAAGTCATAAGTTTTCAGGGAGGAAAAGGACCTTTGGTGTGGCCATGGCCATCTGTGCTGGCCACAGCAGCCTCTTGTTCTGGAAACTTGGGCAGCTTCCTCGGCTTCTCCAGGCCACAGTGCCTGCTCACAGTGTGGGCATGAGGGCTGCATGAGAGGGCTAAGCCCTGAGCACGGCTGTGGGGCACTGATGCCGCATGGCAGGGCTGGCTCCCTGCCCCGGCCTGTTCTACAGTCACACAAAGGCCCTGCTGGCCCCTTGGACTGTAGGATGTTATAGGTAGATCCATGTAAAAAGAAAAAATCAAAACAATGAGGGCACAAAGGAGAGTCTGGGAAACCGAATTCCTGAGGCCATTCAAAACCAGGGCCTGAAGCCTGTGACTGGCAGACACCCTGTCCACGGCAGGAATGCAGAGTTTAGCTGAAAGGTGACCAGTTGCACCCAATGCCTCCTCTATTGTCATGAGAAAGCTTTAGTTCAAAAGAAGTATTAATCCAGTTAGTAATTCACTATAGGGTCACATGGGTTAACTTAAAGCTGATCTAATCAGTAGTAAGAAGGCCTTTTTTTTTAAAAGCAATCCTTGAGAAAAACCAAACCAAACTGTAGGCATATTCTTAAAAGTCGGCCATAGAGGTACAGATATAGGCAAACCCCCACACAAATGTGAGAAAATGACTTCAAACCTGGCTAAGCCATTATGAGAGGATTTTCTTCCACTGGACACCAGATACAATTAGTGTCCCCATGTCCTCACACAGAGCACTCCAGCCACCTGGGGCAAACACTCTTAATCCATAGAGAAAGTGCTTTACTTGAGTGTAAACATATTTCTGATGTCGACGGGCTGCTGCTAGCTCAGTTTTACTTGTCATAGATATTTAATTCCTTCATTTCATCCACACATTTATTGAGTACTTAAGATAATGCAGGCGTGTTACAGGTGCAAGGAATAGAGATGAAATAAAATGCACACACACATAAACAACTGTACTAACTACATGCACATAGTTCTATTACTTATTTAGAACACAATGCATAGAGCCCTAATCAGTTAGGGCTCTAACGAAGCCTGGGGAAGGAAAGAGTCAGAGAAGAATTTTGGAGTTGGAGATGGCCAAGCTGAGTTTCAGAGATAAGTGGAAGGGAAGAGGGTCCCTCAGAGATAAGTTTCAGAGAGCAAGTGGAAGGGAAGAGGGTCCTGCAGAACAAAGGCATGGAAGCTTGGGTGGCACTGGTCGGCCAGCTCAGCAGATCGGCTTCATTAGAGCACCAGGGAGTGGCAAGAAATGAGCCCAGGGGTAAGTAGGGCCCAGAAGGGGGGGCTCTGATGCTAAATTTAGTTTGGGCTTTACCCCAGAGAAGGCACGAAAGGGTTTGAGAGGGGATGCACCTGAAGGGGCACACATGGATTGGGGGGGGATTTAGAGGGTGCAGGGTCAGAGCCAGGGTAGAAGCTGCAGAGGTCCATCGAGGTGAGATGTGACAATGACATTGGTAGAACCGGGCTGGTACCTGCAGTGGGAGGGAATGATGTGAAACCTCTAGAAGGTCAAATTGGCAAGACCCAGTGACTGACCAGTTGTGGAAATAAAGACCAGGGAGGAGTCACAGGCTGTCCCCAGAGGCCATCTGCATCACCTGAGACGGAGGGTACCGGCGTGGAAGGTGAGTTAGAGGGGAAGGTGATGGGGAGTTAGTTCTGAATATGCTGCACTTGGGCAGTGGAAGAAATTTAGTTATTCTCCCCCAGGCTTCAAAAGGTAAAGTTCAATTTCACCACAGTCTAAACCTAAGGTGGGAAGTGCTGCTGTGGATGGACAGTGTGACCAACCCCTCACAGCATCCCTGCTCACACCGCCCAGATGCACCTGCTGGGGAGTGCTGCTGTGGATGGACAGTGTGACCGACCCCTCACAGCGTCCCTGCTCACACCGTCTAGATGCACCTGCTGGGAAGTGCTGCTGTGGATGGACGGTGTGACCGACCCCTCACAGCGTCCCTGCTCACACCGCCCAGACGCACCTGCTGGGAAGTGCTGCTGTGGATGGATGGTGTCACTGAC
>NW_003852471.1:6958465-6958751 GCF_000181295.1 Otolemur garnettii | reverse complement strand
GCTGTGGATGGATGGTGTCACTGACTCCTCACAGTGTCCCTGCTCATACTGCCCAGACGCACCTGCTGGGAAGTGCTGCTGTGGATGGATGGTGTGACTGACCCCTCACAGCGTCCCTGCTCACACCACCCAGATGCACCTGCTGGGGAGTGCTGCTGTGGATGGACGGTGTGACCGACCCCTCACAGTGTCCCTGCTCACACCACCCAGACGCACCTGTGGAAGTGCTGCTGTGGATGGACGGTGTCACTGACCCCTCACAGCGTCCCTGCTCACACCGCCCAGA
>NW_003852471.1:6951674-6958445 GCF_000181295.1 Otolemur garnettii | reverse complement strand
GCTGTGGATGGACGGTGTCACTGACCCCTCACAGTGTCCCTGCTCATACTGCCCAGATGCACCTGCTGGGAAGTGCTGCTGTGGATGGACGGTGTGACTGACCCCTCACAGCGTCCCTGCTCACACCACCCAGACATACTGGCCACATCCTTTTCCATCCATTGCTCCATCCCCCCAAGGCAGCAACTACTGAGCTTCAATACTGAAACTAAGCAAGTTTTCAACACAGGACGGCCACTAAGGAGCGTGCACTGGACACCCCCGTTTATCCTAATTCAAAAGTGTGGGAGAGTATCATTCTTTAAGAGACATGTCTTGGACACCTGATTTCAGGGAATCCTTGAAGTGACTATACATTGGAAAATTTAAATAACCAAAACCACACTGATCATAAGTACCAGAGCTACTGGGAAGTCTTAGCAGATTTCTGAAAGATTCTTAACTTAGTTTAAGATTAAGGCAGCGCAGACTATGGTGATCCATGGACTCCAATATGACATTTCTTTTCTTTTTCTTGAGACAGAGTCTCACTATGTTGCCCTCAGTTGAGTGCTGTAGCATCACAGCTCACAGCAACCTCAAACTCTTGCGCTTAAGTGATTCTCTAGCCTCAGCCTCCCAAGTAGCTGGGACTACAGGCGCCCTCCACAACGCCTGGTTACAATTTGACGTTCTTAATGATGTGTGACAGGCTAAAGTTTCTCAGTATGACCCCATCAGGGCCCCAGCCCATCAATGCTCACGGAAGGGCGCTGGGAGTGGAGGAAATCTCCTGATGGGCTGGATTACACCTCCCTGCTTGAGACTCACAAGAACAGCAGCTTACCAAAGTCGGAAAGGTTGTACTGTAAAAAACTGCATTTAAGTTAGTGTAGCCCAGCATCCCCCAGAGTTATCCGGACATGGAAGCCTCCTGTCACATGACACAAGTGAACAGCCCCTAAAACTAGGATTGTTTTAATCCTCAAAATATATCCATTTTTAAAATGAGAAATAGAAGCTCTAAAATCACAGAGCCACGAAGTTGGCAAGGGAGATCTAACATCAGCTCTTTTCTTTCCAGCTTCGGCCCGAATCACAAGATCCCAGATGAAGGGAGCAGTGAGTATTAAAGGTCAGGACTGATAGCTGGGCTACAGGTTCATGTCACAAAGGGAACATTGGGGTCACTGCTAACATTCCTACTCGGCAACACCAGGTAAGGCTTCCCCACCAGGCCCGGCAGCTCATCCTCTCTCTCCCTGCCCTTTTTTTCTAGCCTCTAAAAAACATTACTCTTTGCTACACCCATGGGAGGAATTCTGGCCTCTAGGCATTTGTTCATGCTATTTTTGCTGCCAGAAACCTTGTAGATCATTGGGTGCAGGAAGCCAGCTCTCAGATAAAGATTCACCGAGCAGTTTATTCAGGAGCACCCTGGGGGTCCACAGCTGTGGGGAGGAAGGCAGGGAGACAGGGCAGAGAAAGAGGCTGAAGTCTGAGGCAGCTCCAGACAAAGGCTGCAGATCCATCAGGAGGTTCTGGAGCTGGGCTCGCCTTTCAGAGTTGACCCAACCTGGGAGAAAGGAGCCAGGGCTTTAAGTCCCAGCATCAATCAGCTGCTCCGGAGAAGAGGGCACTGACTTGGCATTCCTCAGCCAGGGCAAGCCTGAAGAGGGTCTCAGCTGAGAACTGTCAGCTGCCAACTTTGCTGGCAGCTGAAGGATGGGGCCTTCCTTCCTGAAAGGGTGTAGTGGGGGTGTCATGGAACCGGGCTGCCCGGCAGCATCTTCTACATAACTGTGCACCTGTACAGGTGTCTGCCTTCTACAGATGCCAACAGGACATAGAGTCTGGGCTGTGGGCTCTATCATGTCAACTCCAGCTCTAGTAAGCTTCATGGGTGTTATGTGAATTTTATTGGTTGCAGGTTGCAAAGTCCCCCCAAAGTTTTACATTTCTCTTCTATCCCAGCAGGGATTAAGAAAGTTATCCATGGGTGGTGCCTGTGGCTCAAAGGAGTAGGGTGCTGGCCCCATATGCTGGAGGTGGCAGGTTCAAACTCAGCCCCGGCCAAAAACTACAAAAAAAAGAAAAACAAAAGTTATCAATAATCAGTGTGTATATAGAGGAAAGAGTAAGGGACTTGGAACCTGAACTCTAATTTTCAATCACAGAACTGACACTTACGGATGCACAGAATTAATATCCGTTAATCTTAGTGTCATCATTTATACTATAGGAATTAAAAAGACCTCTATTTTACCCAAGCTCTAGTGTTGCTCTGAGAATAATAAGATGGTGAATAGAAAATACGACTTGTAAAGTGAAAACTAAAGCCAGCATTTCACAATGTTGAGTACTACATAGACATCCAGTAGGCTTTGGATACAGTTTGTTCCCACCCAAACTCATGTTGAGGCTTGGTTCTCAGTGCAACAGTGTTGACAGGTGGTGGAATCTGTAAGAGGTGTTGGGTCAAGGGAGTGATGCCGTCTCTTATTCACCAAGAGAGTGGGTTGCTATAAGGCAGGCGGCCTCTCATGTCCCATCGTCTTAGCACATGCCCACTTTCCTTCTGCTTCTCTGCCCTGGAGGAATAACACAGCTCCAGGCCTCCCCTGAGGCTCAGAAGATGCCAGGGCCAGGCTTCTTGGACTTTGCAGCCTCCAGAATTGTGAACGAAATAAACTTCTTTCTTTATAAATCACCCGGTCTCAGGTATTCTGTTATAGCAACAGAAAATGGACTATGTCAGTCAGTATCCATTAAACAGTCACATGTCAATGGGGGTGGGGACTGTCGGGGGTGGGGACTCTCAGGGGTGGCTTGTTTTTACATGTCCCTTAAAAGGAAAAAAAGTTGGGCCAATATGTGTAAAATTAGCTATAAATTCCTTATGCAAATAACACATAAAAGCCAGACAAATTTATAAAATAAACATAAGCAAAAATAATACATAATTTTAGTATGTCTATAAAATAACCACCCAAGGGACTGTAACAAAGTGGTCAACATACAGAGGTGGTCAGTTAGGAACTAGGCCTACTGTACTGATATGTACATGTAGGTCTATGACAATTAGGTCTATGACAATTAGGTCACCTTAAGGGGGTGGTCAGCTATGGAGGTTCTACTGTAGTTAATTAATCTAATACTGATCCTCACACTGGATGATGTTGTTTTGTTGGTTTATATATAAACTAACTTCAAGGACAAGGCTCATTTGGGTTGAATACATCTACCTTCCGTGTGGTGTGTGATAATTCAGTTTTCTCCACTTTCTCTACTGTGAAACTATTCATTTACACAATGTACCACTTGGCCTTCACATAAATGTATCATTTATGTGTAATAAATCTACTTCCATTTCTGTACATTTTCCATTTTATTTGCCAATCAGATACGTATCAGAATTTCAATTTGGCAGTGCCAAAAAGTCCATCTAATGATGACTTCAAAAATTAGGGAACAAAAGAGTGTGAGACTTACACACAGGAAGCTAGAAAACACAGCTTTAAAGAGAAACTAAAGAAGATATAAATAAAGGGATTACGACGCTCAATATTATTAAAATGGCAACCGTCTTCAAGTTGATCTCTAGATTCAACACAGTCCCTGTAATAATTCTAGCCAGCTTTGGGGTGGGAATTGACAAGCTGATCCTAAAATGCATATGGAAATGCAAAGGACCCAGAAAAGCTACAACAATCTTAAAAAAGAACTACGTTGGAAAACTTATACTTCCTCATTTTAAAATTGACTGTAAAGCTACATTAATTAAGACTGTGTGGTATTGGCATAAGGGTAGACATACAGATCAATGAACAGATTGGGAGTCTATAAGTAAACCTTTACATATATAGTCCATTGATTTCTGACAAAGGTACCAAGGTAGTCAATTCAAGGGGGAAAGGATAGTCTCTTCAACCGATGGTGCTGGGACAACTGGATATCTGTAAGCAGGAGGAATTTAAGTACCTCACACTAGACACAAAATGAACTCAAAATGAATCATACCTCAAAAGTAAAAGCTAAAACTATAATAATTATAGAAGAATACACAGATCTTTGCAACCTTAGGTTACCCAAAGATTTCTTAAACACAACACCAAAAGCATCACCAATGAAAAGAAAAATTGAAGAAATTGACTTCACCAAAATTAAAAATTTGTATATCTCCAAAAATATCAATAAGAAAATTAAAAGTGGCTAGCCACAGTGGCTCATACCTGCAATCTTAGCACTCTTGGGAGCTGAGGTGGGAAGATCACTTGAGCTCAGAAGTTCAAGACCAGCCTGAGCAAAGTGAGACCCCATCTGTATTAAAAATAGGCAAACTGGCCAGGTGTGGTGGCAGGCACCCATAGCATCAGCTAGTCAGGAGGCTGAGGAAGAAGGCTGTTTGAGCCCAGGAGTTTGAGGTTGCTGTGGGTGAGGCTGATGCCATAGCACTCTAGCCCGGGCAACAGAGTGAGACTCTGTCTCTCAAAAAGAAAATAAAAGAAAATTAAAAGTAAGCCACAGTCTGAGAGAAACTATATGCAAATACTATTTCTTGTAAAGGATTTATATATAGGACATAGAGGGTAAAAAGGTCCTTTATAATTCAGTATTGAGACAAATAACCTAATCAGTAATGAGCAACAGTTGACCAGATATTTCACCAAGGAGATACGAATGGTACGAATGGCCAATAAGCATATGAAAAGATGCTCACCATCATCAGTGAGGACAGAAATGAAAACTAAAACTAAAATGAGATGCTACTGCATGCCCGCTAGAATGGGTATAATTAAAAAGACAAAATAATTATTAGTGAGGAGATGGAAAAACTATAATCCTCACATATTGCTGGGGGGAATAAAAGATGGTGTAGTCACTCTGAAAATAGTTTGAGAGTTTCTTAAAAAATTAAACATAAATTTACCATGTGATCCTGCAATTCCTCTTCCAAGGGAAATGAAAACAAATGTCTCTACAAGGACGCACATGTGTTCAGAGCAATGTCCTTGATAATGTCTCAAGGGTGAAACTAACCCACAGCTCCATCAGCTGGAAAATGGATAAACAAAATGTGGTATCGTCATAAAATGGAACATCACTCAGCAACACGAAGGAACAGATCACTGATAAATTCTACATCATGCAAGGCTATCAAACCAATATGCTAAGTAAAAGGAGCCAGATGTGAATGACTATATGTTGTACAATCTCATTTATATGAACCGTCCAGAAGCAGCAAATCTATAAGGACAGAAAGAAGACCAGTGGCTGTCTAGGGCTGAGAGTAGGAATGAGGATTGATTGCCAATGAGTAGGAGAGATAGTCTGCGGTGAGGGAAGTGGTCTAAATTTAGACTGTGGCAATGTTTACACAAACTTGTAAATGTAAAAGTCATTGAGTTGTACACTTAATAAAACAAGTGAATTTCATGGCATGTCAATTATATCCCAGTGAAGCTGTAAAAAATCCTAGAACAAACTTTTCCCACATGATGAGGTATCTGCAGGCAGCCAAGTCCAGGTCTGGTACAATAGTTGTTTTGCTTTTTGTTTTTAGAGACCTAGACTCTTTCTCCTTTCACCTCAGCCACCACTAGCATACATTTTTGCTCTCATGGGCACATCTGGACCTCCTTCCTGGCTAGAGGAGGAAAAAGAGCAGAGAGTGAAAAAGATACTAACCATCATTTCTTGGCCTTTTGGCATAGTATCAGCTCTTACCAGTTCAATATTTGATATAGCTTCCATCATCTTAAAAGGCAGACACTTAAGGATATCTCTCTCCCCCATAATTCTTCATTGTTACTGGCTAAAAGAGCATCACATGACCATTTTTAGCTGCAAAGGAGTCCAGGAAACGAAGGACTATTGCTTCTTCCAGTCAAATCAGGATTCTGCTAGTAAGGTAGAAGGGATGAATGGATATCGGGTAAAAGAGTTCAAAATCTCTGAGGTTGAGAAATACATCTCAGTGCCAACATAATACAGATTGAACCAGCATTGCCTACATCATGGAATGGTACTTAGCTATAAGGTTGTGAGCCAGAATGTACTTGTTCTTCTTCTTATTATTATTTTGAGACAAAGTCTCACTCTATTGCTCCAGGGTAGAGTGCTCGATATCATAGCTCACAGAAACCTCAAACTTTTGGGCTCAAGCGATCCTCTTGTCTTAGCCTCCCAAGTAGCTGGGACTACAGGCACCCAACACAACGCCTAGCTAAAGAATGCATTTATTATTAATGGTTTCTTAACAAAATAAAAACAAAACAATTATTTTTTAATGAATGCATAAGGACTCCAGAGAGCTGTTTGTTACTCTGTTGAGAAATGCAAAGCAGAACGAACATTCATTGTTGTTCTTATTTTATTTCTATGACAAAAACTTGAGGACTGAGCCATTTGGTATATTAGAAAGAACAGGGGTCTTGAGTCAGAAACGTCTGGATTCAAACCTTGACCACAGTCTTTAGTAAGTATGCTTTGGGCAAATTCCATAACCTAGCTAATTCCCAATGTCCTCCTCTGTATAGGAAGAATAATAACATCTGTCCCCTGGGGCTACTGGGAGGACTTAACCAGACAGCCAGCAGGTGTAAAGCGCCTGCCCCTGATGCTTCCTCCTTCCAGCTCACGCTGCAGAGTGGCACAGCCCCGCTTCATGCACCAGCAATGAGGATGGAGTCTTAATTTTTTTCTTGCCCCAATTAAGTAGCTGCCCAGTTATGGTTTCCCCCACATTTCCCAGGCTGAGAATTTTTCTCGAGAGAATTTCTACTTAGAGAT
>NW_003852471.1:6947984-6950986 GCF_000181295.1 Otolemur garnettii | reverse complement strand
TGATGTAATACTTTAGCACACAGCGTTCCAGTTTGGTTTTTCCAGTCACTCATCATCAACAATTCACTTTGTCCCCATCCTCTGAGTCCTCTCACGGGTATGAGACGTACCTGCCTGCCTCTGTGTAAAGGGGAAGGGAAGGCTGGACCGTGCCCCTGTCCCGGGGGAGGTAAGAGGCGGCGCAGCTCCCCCTGCCAAACGCAAACAGCTGCTGGGGCTTCTGCAGCTGCGGCTGCCGCTGCTTCCCAGAACTCTCCTCAGTCCCCAGATTGAGAAATCCTCTCTGGCCTCCAGTGCCCTTCGCAGCGAATGGCAATTAATTTCTACTCTTGGGTTTGTGCGAAATTTCTCCTATCCTATCGCACACTCGAATTACAAGTCAATTAAAAGCAAACCCAAACCCAGACCTTTTCTTTCTTGTCTTGAGAGTTTTCTACCTTCTAGTTACCATGTTCCGGCTCCACCCTCTAACCTTAACCCAAATAATGGGACATGGGAAAAGTCCTGTCACCCCACACAGGCCAAAGACAGGTCCCATGTGACACAGCTTTGCCCATGGCTGAAAGCAGAACTCTCAGTAGCAACATCGATCTGGTTAGAACAGAAAGTCCTGCAGAGTAAGAGCCGTCTCTGCTCTGACCACACAATGCCTGGTCCACTGCACAAACCACAGCTGCTTACATGTCAGCTGTGAAAAATATTTTCACGAATATTTTCATATTTGTGTAACCTGTGGTTTCAAAACACAATTGATTGCTTAGTTTTCTTATTAGGAGTATAATTGGGCTCATGTATCTGGTATTTATAAGCAATGGCCAGGAGGCTCCTACTTACTCAGAAGAGTATTCACTAAGCAGGAGGTGCCGTGGGAGCAGCTGGGTATTTGGACCAGGCTCCACCCTCAGAGAGCACACCCTGCTTTAGAAGGGGGTGTGTGAGGAAGACACACTGGTCTGAGGGGGCCGGTCTGCAAACTCGGGGGAGGCCTGCATACTGGGGTCCGTGCATAACCTCCAATGAAGCCCACTTATTCATTAAAACATTTCTGGAAGTTTTTTTTTCCCTTACAATTTTCTTGTGTGTGACAGGGTGACCCCACTCTCAGGATTCTCCTGTGAGAGAGGTAAACCCAAGTGTCTGGATTCTAGAGCCAATGCTTTACTCGCGACGCTAGGGGGCAGCAGCCTTCCAAAAGCTGCGTCAAGCAGAGAGCCCTGGGGTGCGGCTAGGAGGGGTGGGGGCTGATCCTCACACAGGGAGTCTAGTGCCCCAACCACACTCCCTTTCTTTTGGTGACAATGTTCACTTTCATTTGGGTACCTCAATACCCCCTGCACAGCCCAGGTGCTTGGGGGAAGCTGATCTGGTAGTGAGGCTTGTGGCTCAGCCCAAGTTGATTGGCATTACCCCAGCCCCTGGCGCTACGTGTTCAAGGATAAAACCCTGACCCTACTTGGGCTAAAGAGATCGAGGGGAAATTTGCTGAGGAGGACTGGGAAGATGGGTTCTTGGCTCTCCTGAGAGAGCTCCTGGAAGAAACCATGTCTCTTTCACTCTCCTGGGATGGGGTAAAGAAACTCAAAGCCTGGAGATGCAGACGGTCATCTGGAAACCAGCAGGTGTGAAGGGGCAACTATAAAGGGAAGCTGACCAGAAAAAACATAGCAGAGAGATTTGGGGGGGAAAAAAAAGTAATTGAGTTCCTAGTAATGTCCTGCTGGGTCCACGAAGCAGAGTCTGAAGCCTTCCTAAGCAGACTGTCCAGGGGCAGAAGCCAACTTCCCAGCCGGGAAGCCAGGCTGAGTGGGCTCCTCCCTCATCCCGAGTGATACACCGAGCACACGAAGGCAGCATCACAGGCAGGCTTTGGGTAGTGTGGTGGCAAGTGACCTACAAGCTACTACTGTTTCAGTTTTATGCCAGCTCACCCCACCCGGCAGTCACTCACCAAAGCTCCTCAGCAGAGGCTCAGGGACCCAGGACACTTGACGGAGGAAGAATGACCAGCAGAGGAAGATGCTGTATCCTCAGGGCCTGCCTCCTAGGCAGGGAGCTGTGAAGCCCTTTCTACTAATTGGTTCCATTTCCTTGCCAGGTCCTTAGTAGGGGAGATATTTTTTGGAAATATATTGATGACACTTATATTATCCTACACTGGGAGGGACAGTGGGCTCTCTGCCACAGATCTTTGAAATGCAATAAGCTGGGAGGAAACAGGCCTCCAGCTCCCGCTCTCTGCTACCCCCCTCGCCCGCTCACCTGCAGCAGTCTCTAAATCCTCACCGCTCTGAGACGGTAGGAGTTCCTGTAGTTCACTGTAATGGCGTTTTACCTGCAGCTCAGTAAAGAAATCATGGGAGAGTCCGGGAAGCCCAAATATAGCAGAAGAGAAAGTTGACTGTGCCCAGTTACTTTCCTCAGCTTAGGTTACCAAAAGCATCATGGGGGGGGGGCACTGTACTATGTTTTAAAGGCACAAAGCTATTCTGATAAAGGGCATGGGCTTCGGCACCTATCCAACCTAAGTTCAAATCCTGGCAGCTCCCCTTACTGGATGTGTGACTTTGTCTCTGAGCTTCTCCATCTGAAAAATACAGATAGATAAGACCTACCACACCTTGTGGTTGCTCTGAAGTTCAAGTGCAGTAACACATGAAATGGGTTTGGCATTCAAAAAGTAGTTGATAGGATGAATAGTTCAATATTCCTTGCCAGGAAGGGCACTGAGACAGAAGAAAATAGAGACGCACCTAGCTTCCTAAATGTTCCCACTGCTTAAATTTACACCCCACCCACGGCAAGATTCCCTGAGTGTACGCTCATGAAAGCAGGTCCCAAGAACTTCCAAATTCATGCCCCTGGTGCAGGGTCTCTATCTATGTTAGGGAGCTCAGACTTTCAAAGGGAAGACACAAGGCGGCGGGGTAACTGTAGGTTTGGGGCTAACGAGCCCTCGCTTATCCACTTCCTAAGGCAGGTCGTGGTTGTAGGGAAGCAACGTG
>NW_003852471.1:6940624-6947648 GCF_000181295.1 Otolemur garnettii | reverse complement strand
TTCTTCTTCTGTTTCTTTCTTTCTTTCTTCTTTTTTTTTTTTTTGAGACAGAGTCACTCTCAGTAAAGTGCTTTAGCATCATAGCTCACAGTAACCTCAAACTCCTGGGCTTAAGCTATTCTCTTGCCTCAGCCTTCTGAGTAGCTGGGACTACAGGTGCCCACCATAACAGCGGCTATTTTTAGAGACGAGGTCTCCCTCTGGCTCAGGCTGGTCTCGAACCTGTGAGCTCAGCAATCTACCCGCCTCGGCCTCCTGAGTGCTGGGATTACAGGCGTGAACCACTGCGCCCCGCCCTCTTCCTCTTCTGTTTCCAGCTGGGCGTCTGGATGCCTCGGATATAAATATGCTTCCCAGCTTCTCCTGCACCCAGGTGTGTGGGTCACAACCAGGTGACTAAATTCTGGCTGACTCCTGTACACAGAGGAGTCACGTGTGACTCTGGGACCTGCCCATAAGGGAAGGGAGGTGTTGTCCTCCTCTTCCCTTTCTCCTTCCTGTGGGCTGGATTATCCCACAACAGCAGGTGTTCAGCAGCCAGCTTGGACCATGAGGCAGAAAGCCCCACACTGAGGACGAGAGCAGGAAGTCAAACACCCTTCAGTCATCCTGAAACCACCTCAGACTCCCAAACTCCACACGTCTCTCACTTGGGTGAGAAATAAAACCCTACCCTGTCTGCAGCACTGGCATTGGGGGTTTTCTGTCACTCCCAGCTACACCCGGGCCGCACTGATAGTTGTATGTTTCCCGGCTCCTCTGTGAGATCAGAGCGGCCCTGCTCCTAACACAGCAGGCCACTGACGAGTGGGCGCAGACTCATCAGTCATTCCCGTCACACTCCCCAAACCCACTCACATCCTCCAGAATGAATTCCACCCACACTAGAACATCAGAAAGGTCACCTCGTACACATGGAAAGAAATAGAGATTTTTTTTTTAAACCGGGCATGAAATGCTTTTGTGTATTTTACAGAAAACCTTATCTGTTCAAGATGACTGCTTGCTCCTAGCTAGCTGGCAATTACATGAAAGAAGAAAATTTTCTCTAGTTTGAAGTGACACAAACTTCTCCAATGCCTACTATCAATTAAAAATAAAATACTTGTTACCTGCAAGCATGATTTAGATACAATGTATTCTCGGGGAAAGACAGAGGCCTTGGCAGTCATACCTAGGAGTATTTATTCGGCTTTGCCACTTGCAATGTGACCTTGGCAAGTAACCTCGTATTCAGTTTCTCTATCTATAAAATAAAACCTCATACAGTACTTGCAAAAAAAAAAAATTACACGCATTAATATATGCCATACACCCAGCACATTAAAAGTGCTCTAATAATAAAAGATCCTTTCTGTTTTTTATTTATTGTTTATTGAGGTAAAATACACATATACAATTTACCATCTTTACCATTTTTAAGTGTCTAAATACATTTATAGTATTTTTTTCCTCTTCCATCCACTTCTTCCCATTCCCTTCCTGGCCTCTAGTAGCCGCCACTAATCCGTCTATCTTCACTCAGATTCATGTCTTAGCTCCCACGTACGAGTGACAACATGAGCACAGGTGATACGGATCTTTCTGTGCCTGATTATATCACTTAACATAGTGGCCTCCAGTCTCATCCCTGTGGCTACAATGAGAGGATTTCATTCTTTTTTAAGGCTGAAAAATATTCCATTGTGTGTGTCACATTTTCTTTATCCATCCAGCCATTGGTGGGCACTTAGGTTTGTTCCATATTTTGGCTATTGGGAATAGTGCTGCCATGAACTTGGGGGTGTCGGTATCTCTTTGCTGTACTGATTTCCTTTCTTTTAGATGTATACCCGATAGAAGACTTGCTGGCTCATAGGGTAGTTCTATTTTTAGGCTTGGGAAGCCTCCATGCTGTTCTCCTTAGTGGCTGTACTAATTTACGTTCCCGCCAACAGTGGGAGGATTCCCCTTTCTCCACATCCTTGCCAACATCCGCTACCGCCTGTCTTTTGGACATAAGCTTTTCTAGCTGGGGTGGACTGACACTGTATTGTGTTTTTGTTTTCCATTCCTCTGATGATTTAGTAATGTTGACCATTTTTTCATCTACCAGTTGGCTACTTGTATGTCTTCTTTTGGGAAATGTCTGTTCAGATGTTTTTGCCCATTTTTAATGGAACAATTTGTGTTTTTTATTACTGAGCTGTTTGAGCTTCTTATATATCTTTGCTATGAATCCCCTTTTCCAATGGATAGTTTGCAAACAATTTTCTCCTAGTCTGTGGGTTGTCCTTTTGCTCTGTTAATTGTTTTTGCTGTGAAGAACTAGACCCCCATCTCCTACTACACACAAAAATCAAACAAAAATGGATTAAAAACTTAAAAAGACCTGAAACTATGAAACTATCAGAAGAAAACACTGGGGAAACATTCTAGGACATTAGTAGGGGTGTAGATGGGGGAGAGGGGTAAGACTTCAAAAGCACAGGTAACCAACACAGAAACAGGTAATTGGGATTATATCATGTTCTGTTTTTTTAATTGGTATCAATGCAAGGCTATGGATTTTAGGTCTGTACAACTGTGATTTTAAAAATTTAGTCTCTGAAATGGGACTAGTTTTATAATCCTAGTGGACTTTATTTCCTAAAGATTAGTTTCTTCAAGTATTAACCAGCTTATAACAACAGTGGTGGTATTATTAGTTGGGGCAGTCACAATCGCTGACGTTTTATGATGATCGTAAACACGTCATGTTTTAGACGTGTAAAAAGGTATCAGGCACTGCATCGAGTCCTTTATTGTCATAATTTCATTAAAACATGTTTTTTTAACCTCTTAGAGATACTTGAAGGATTTAAATAAAAAAGTGACTTATTTATGGCAAGAATACTGTAAGTAAAAAAATTTACAAAATTGTAAGGGACATAGAATTGTAGAATCATTAATATTATTGACTGAAAAAATAGCTTCTTTTAAAAGAAAATACCTGAATTTTAGAAAGCAAAAGACTAATCACACTACAATGTTAAAAAATACGTTCAAAAAGTAATGCAAAACGATGTAATGCCAAATACAGGCACGTATGTAGCTGCTTCCTTTGAAAGTGACAACCAAATGTCCACGCAGACGAAAAAAATCTATGGGTTCTCTGTCTCTTTTATTTTAAAACGTCCTTATCATATGGTACAGAAAAAAATAAGTGGCTGGCAATTCCTAAGAAAAATATATTATGTACTTTTATGAACTGTGTATAAATATATATTTCATACACCTGCGTGTACTTTCTCTCTGTTACTTCTAGATAAGTGTTTATGTGCCAGAAAATAGGTTTATAAGTTGACTGGAAATCAGAAATCTCTCTCCTTGGAGAAACAACATTTATAATGGTATCTTACTTAGACCCGATATCATTCCTAACTGAAAATTCTTCCTGAGATAAACTCCTGGTATACAGAAGCTTTCTTCTGTATGTAACTTTTCATAAATGCAGAGTTTGGCTGATTTTGACCTACTCCTGCTGGATGTAAGGAGGGACTAAAGTGCCCGAGATTGGGAGTGAAAAGTAAAGAAAAGGTGCCAGAAATGGAGGTTTATGCAGAGCAGCCTTGGAGACGAGATAGGAAGGATCCAGCCCACAGATGATTAAAAGCTACATGTTTAAAAAAACCAGACTTAGTTGCCAACATTTAAATATAGGATTTTTACAAAAAAAAAATCATCTTCAGCACAGCCACAAATAGCTGACTGGCCCTGCACAGTGCTATCCAGTCCCCTCAGAATACGCCCACGCTCACTCTCCATTTGTGAGGGGTGTACCTTATTTAGAAATCTGCCTGGACTGTATTTAAGGCATACGAATTTTCATATGTGAATAGAAGGTGTCTGAGCTTGCACACACACCTCTGCCCTGTGTAAAAATGAAAATCAGGGCAACTACAGGTTATGGGCCCGTAGCAACAAAAGAAAGATGGGCATGGTTCAGGTCCACTTCTGTCTCTGGGACCCTTACAGCCCACCAGCTGGCCATGAGGACACATGGGGAGTCACTGTCACAGAGCTACGGATAGCAATGACCACAGATGTCTGTACTCCAGACTCAATGGTCTTGTGACCATCTTGTTGCAAAGTTCACCTTCTCACATCAGAAACCATCTGTGTAACACAAAGCTGATAATGATACTCAGCCCCTGCTGGTGTTGAGAACTATGAATCAGGCTGTTTCCTGTAGCTCTCAGTGGGGAGGGAGCAGCCCCAAGAGGGGTATCTGAAGAGATGAGAAGACTCTGGCTCCTGGGCCTCAGGCATGATGGGTTGGAGATGTGCCCAGAGTCCCTTTTGTGTTAGGAGGTTGGTCTGAGAAACACTTGATCAATTACATCTGACATCTCCTTCCAAATGTGGGGTCAAGGGAGGTAGGTACCAACTTGGTCATAAGACTAGACTGTTACATGTTTCCCTTATATACATTTATTCCTATATTTATTTGTATGTTGGCTGTAGCTCCACTGAGGAAGGGACTTTTTTCACTACCATACCCTTGGCAGCTAGTGCAAGGCACAGAACAGAGGCTCACTGAACACGTGGAGTGAGTGAACCAGTGATGGCACTGCTGTTTCTTCCTCCTGAAGGCCTCCTCTTCCCTAGACCAGAAGGATTCTTGCCTGAAGAACTCATCTGGAGGATTTCAACTGTTGTTCTGTAATGAACAGGCCCCCAGGCCTTGGTGTAGCTCCCCCCCCCATCCAACCTCTACCTTGAGTTACAGTTCTAAAATCCAAATCTGTTATAGCACACACACTTAGAATGCTGCAATCAGTGTCTCAGTAGTCTTAGGATAAAGTCCAGATTTCTAAATGAGGCTGAGAAGGCCCTTTGATCTGGTCCCAGCCATCTCTCCTGCGCTCCTTTGTGTGCCTGGCTGTCTCCTGTGCTCCCACCGGGCTGTATGGCAAACTCCTAACTCATCTGGCAGGTCTCATAAGTTCTCTCTATGTTCCCACCCCCACCCCTTAATTCCTCATTTTGGTGCTTGCACCTGTTGGGTTGTCTGTCAACCAGCCAGTTATTGTGACCTTGGTCACCTGTGCCTTGGCACCAGGGGCAGCAAGGAGATAAACTTTATTACGTGCTGTGTTCAGTGTCATGCTTTGTAATCCTCCCCTGCCTCATAGAAGAGATGAGAGAGAAACTGAAACTCAGAGGAGTGAAGTAATTCGCCTGGGGTTGGTATTCAAATCCAAATCCACAGACTCCAGAGCCGCTTCCTCCCACCCTGCCTCTTGCTGGCACTTTCCTTTCTGCGAGAGGAAAAGGCAGCATACCTGTGTGACTGCCCCAGCAGCTCTCACGCCTGTTATCTCAGGGAGAAGGCATGCCACAGGGGTGGAATTTGCTGGCGGTCACTGAGGACTGCACACAGAAATATGAATAAAGCCTCTTGAGCACCACAGTACAGGAATGCAGGTCAAATAACTGCCCTGCCCAGTGTCTCCCTCTCCTTTTCTCATGTGCGTATTCAAGGCCACAGACGGAAGATAACCGGACGGAAAATTTCAGGGCTTTGGTAACTATCATCAAAAGCAAAGGCTGGAGAAATAAGGATTTTAAAATCACTTTCTGTGTTACCTCATCATCCCAATTCAAAAGCTCAGATTCGCTGATTTGTTGAGAGACTATTAGGTATAGAGCACTACAGTAGGCCTCTGGGAAAATAAGTCCTGTTTGGATTCTATGAAAATAGAGTAAGGAATGCTGCTGCTGCTGCTGATGAGGAAAATAGCCAGCGCTAATTGTGAGGCAGGTGCACACACCACGGTGTAATCATCATGCCACGCCCGGGAAGGTTGGTATTATTAATATTCCTATTTTTCAGATGTTGCAATCAAGGCACAGGGAGGTCAAGCAATCTGCACAAGGTCACACAGCTAAAAGGAACAGTAAAGATTAGAACTCAGCTCAGCTGGTTCCCAAACCCACTCTCATTACGCAATGCCAAATTCTTGTTTGTACAATACTAATTGTTAGATAATATTTACAGGAGGCCATTGGTTTGGACTAAGTTCCTGCATTAGACCCAACAGACCAAACCACAACGGAGATATTCAACCTGAATTTCCATGACACCACAGTGAAACTAAGTTGTTCATCTAACCTTCCAAGAAATCAGGTGGGAAAGAGGTAATAGCCAAATAGGCCTGTTTTATCCTGCATAATAAAGAAGTCTTCTCTGCTTTAAACTCTCCAAGAAAGGTAAATCTGGAACAACTACTCTGGCTTTGCTCTCTGTCCCTGCTTCCTCAGCCCTCACTTGTCTAGAAAGTCAGCTTCCTCTGTGTTCCTCATGGGACCACTCATTCTGTTTTATAGGATGAGGTGTTGCCCGGTTCTAGAATGGCAGACAAACACCAATTAAAATGTTTAAACTAAATGTATTTGTGATTTTGTCTTTTGACAATTGTAAAGGACACTTTCTAATTAGTTACATTTTTCCCAGAAAAATTGTTTTCAAAATGTAGCACAGAATTATTCTAATAATGTTTCAATACATCACACAAGTGCGTTGTTCTCCATAAGAAACTTCGCAAAATTAATTCCCTTTAATGTAACCACAGAAAAGAAGAAAGAGGAAATATCTCCTTGGAGGAAGAATCTGAAGATTCTTGGAGGAAAATTACAAGTGACTACAGAAGTTCTACATCTTGACCCAAGGGAAACTGAAGGGCATCTATAAAATCAAGTTTTACAATGGCCTGCTGGATACTATGACCAAAAAGGACAAAATAAATATTCAGGTTCAGAGGCATGCAGTGACCCTGCCACGGAGACACACGTCCATTTTGCTGTAGGAATGAGTGGAGCCATTGGGTTAAAAAAACAACCCTTCACACAGAGAGCTTTCAAAGTCTGAGGTTGAACATGGAGCTGTGGGTCTCCTGGGCAACAGAATGCCCAAGTGCAACAAACACAACAGGGAAGTCAGTTAGTCATGGAAAAGTGGAATAATTCAGGGCTGCCCGTGAAGCCCTTGTTCTAACTACGC
>NW_003852471.1:6938454-6940535 GCF_000181295.1 Otolemur garnettii | reverse complement strand
GCAGAGTCTGTGGTTTTAGTTTTTATCTCCCTTTTATAATTGCTGCCTTGATACTCTCCAAGGAATTACTTCATTTCCCCACGGTGAGCGTTAAGGCTTCTTTGTCACCAAAGTATTTAACAGATCAGGACTTTGCGTTAATGGTCCTCAACTCTTTACATGGCAACTTAGGTCCCGAATCAAAACTCCAAATTTTTCTTACAATTATTACTGTTATATAACACATGTCACAGAAGAGGGGGCCGTAGCCATGCAGGTGGCTTTGCCCTGTTCCCTGCAGATGTCACTGCCCCAGGCACACTATGTTTACATTTTATGTATCCGCTTTCCTCTGGGGAATCAGAGAAGGCTGGGTGCGTGACCCCCTCCCAGCAGGTGTCTTGCAAGAAGTATGTCAGAGACTCCCTGAGCTCCAACCAGTCCCTCTGTGCCAACCCGATAACCAAGATGCCTCTCTGACTCCTCCAGGTTTCCGCCCCCCCCCCAATGACCTCTCTCCCCAGGATCTGATGACTCAACACATTTTCTGCTCTTTTCTCTTGCACTGCCCCACCCATGTCTTAGCTCTGAACTCTGGTCTGTCTGCTGGAATGCGCTCTCACCACCCGTGCACGCACGCTGCCTTCATTCCATCTTCTGCTGTGTCCAGAGTGGTCCTTCTGAAAACCCAGATCTGCCGGAGCCTGAACACCTGAGCACGACACACAGGCCCGCTATGATCTCTAGTTTACCTCCATCCTTGTCTGTGGTTCACCAAACTTTAGTCTCTACATATTTATGAAGGTTTGCTTCATTTAAAATGCAGATTGCCAGGGTCTAACCGCCATGATTTAGATTTATTCTGCCTGGGACAGGCCTGGAATCTGCACATGAAACGCTTAATCTGCACAGTAAACATCTGATGCACTAAAACCTGGGAGCAACCTGCTCCACAGCCTCCCTGCTCCTGCTGGCTTCCCCCAAGGTGTCCCACTCCAGGGCCTCATGGTCCCCAGTGCCTCCTGCCTTTCCTTACCTCCATGATTACATACAGTTCCCTCTGCCTGGAATGCCTGCTACATCCTCTTGGCAAATCTTATTTTTCAAGACCCAGCTCAGGAATCTTCCCCCCTAACCTACTCAAATGAAGTGATCCCTTCCTTCGGGCTGTCACTGTGCCAAGGGCGTCTTTACCTGGTTCAGAGACTGTCTGTTAAGCTCCTCCATCTGGACGGCAGAGACAAGCCCAGCTCTGCCTCCTTACCAGCTTTGACATTTGGGGCAAGTTACTTATCACCTGTAAGCGTCACCTGTAAATAGAGCCAACAAGAGCACCTACCCCTGACACTCTCTGCTGACACTATCTGGGGAAGAATTATTAGTGAGGAAACTGAGGCAGTCCGATTGGGTAAATTTCCAAAGATCACATAGCTAGGGAGTGGCAGAGCTGGGATTAGCCCTGAGGCAGCCTGGTCTGTGCCCACATTCTCAACCACTGGAGAACTGTCTTCCTTACTGGGAAATACTCTGACTGAGGAAGGTCTGGAAATCAACTGAGCAGCCAACTGTCTAAGTTTGTTTCTGTCCTGCTCAAAGGTTACAGATAGTCTTCAGCTGACAGCGTTTTGGCAGAAGCACCAGGGCAGGGACAGGGCAGGCTAAGGGACTTACTGACTGAGTCTGCGTCCTCACTCTGTAGAGCCGGGCACAGCTCCTTCCCCGAGCCCTGCCTGGATCTCCGTCCTGCCTTCCCAGGTCTCCTTCTCACTCACCTCCACAAGACCGAACTCATGTCCCTTCTGTAACAGATGATCAGAGCCCTCCCCCGACCAACTAAATTATCCTCTCTAGATGTGAGTCTCAGGCGCTGGTATTTTTTTAAAAAGCAGCACTCCCCAAGTGCCCACATCCCAGTAAGCCAGTAAGAAAGCAGAGATGGAGCCGTCCCCTCCTTGGACAGCTTCTTATCTTGAGATTACCTTTGTGGGGGGCCTGCCACTTTATTATCATGCTACTTTGTGGCTTTTCTGAGGAGTTCTTAATCACGGCCCTGTCTGGGAGGGCACCTTTGGTGCTCTGGTGAAGCCTGGGGCTCCCTTCTC
>NW_003852471.1:6934690-6938385 GCF_000181295.1 Otolemur garnettii | reverse complement strand
GATTATATCAAATACACAGACATTGGCCCCTAGGGGTCAGGTCTTTGACTGTGACCTAAAGTTTAGGAATCCAGTTGTGTATCTAGGGGCCTAACACTTGATGGGCAATAAATGTCAGTTGGAAGAACGAATTCCAGAATAAGCCACACCTACTTCCTGTTGAGAATCAGTGTTTTAGTAGCTGGAAAATTCCCTACCTGAGGGCAACAGTAGCAAGGATGCACTAGTTAAGAGCTCCTGAGATTCAAATATTGTGCAATCTACTTCTGAAACAAGTTCTTAAAGCACATAAAAATTAAAAAATTGGCTGCCTCTTAAAAAAGTCAATAAATTAAAATTCTGAACATGATATTATCACTTCAAACCTTTGCAAAATCTTCCTCTCTTGCCTATGAGAAATTGCAGAGGAAGGAAACTGGCTGACTCAGAGGCTTCTGTACTCGGATGAGGAAAGTGGGGGATTTGGACTTTATTCTTGCTGTGCCCAGCAGAATATTACCCCCCATATGACTAAGCCCTAACCCCCAGAACCTGTGAATATGCCACCTTACAAAAAGGGTCTCTGCAGATGGGATTAAATGAAAGATCTTGACATGGACTGATTATCCTGAATTAACTGGATAGGTCCCATGTAATCACATGGGTCCCAACAGGAGAGAAGCAGGAGAGCGAGGTGTAAGGACAGAAGCAAAGGTCAGATGATGTAGAAACACGACCTAAGGCATGCGGGCAGCCTCAAGAAGCCAGAAAAGGCAAGCAGATGGAGCCTCCTCTAAAGCCCTGACGTCCAACTCCAAAAGGCATCAGCCCAGCCCACTACTTGCTATTCACCTTGGAAGACCACTTCGGACTTCTAGCCTCCATAACTCTAAGACAATAAATACGCATTGTTTTAAGCCCATAAAGTTGGCAGTGATTTGTTATGGCAGAAATGGAAGACGAATACGTCCAATAGGCAAAATAATGGCCAACAGACATAACATAAGAGAAAGAATCAAGCAGAGAGTTTGGTTTTATCCTTCATGCCGGTGGTTTTCAAGCCCGGTTGTGTGTTACAACCATTTGGGAAGCTTAGAGAGAAATTGAGAGTTGGATGTATGTACGTATGTATGTATGTATGGATGGATGGATGGATAGATGACGGAGACAGACATGGACAGATGCAGATACTCAGCACACACATCCTTATCCTAGGGTCCTGAATGAATTAGAATGATGATGTGGGGTATGACATTTCAGATCTGAATGTCAAAGGCTCTCAAGGACTGGATACACCACGTTAATGAACACACAGCTCCTTTCCTCCAAGGTAAAGATATACTGGTTGTAAACATTTTCATTAACTCTTGCAAGACTCTTGTGAATCGAAAACACACAGTGAAAACAGCAGAGGGAATGAAACAGTTTGCCTAAAGTTACAGACACATTTCTGACTTGGTTAAAAATAGAATCCAAATTCTTCCTAAAACTTCAATTCAGTAGTCTAGTCACGGGAACAGAGTATGTCTCCCTACCTACTCCACATCCATTCTCCATTCTGGTAAACAAACTGCCAACTTGTAAGAAAGTATGAAAAGTAAAGGCCTGAAAAACGGTTAAAGCACTTGAAATTTTTAAAATGTTCTTACTAAAACCTCATAAATGACAAGCGAGTCGCGTCAAACCTTTTCTAGAGGTGGGCAAGAGAACTGTATAGATCCTAAACTGATTTTTAAAAATAGACATTCTCTTCTAGGCCCCTGACTAAAAACTAATAAACAATGAAAATACCGGCTACTTGTATGAACGAAACACAAATACCAAATCAAATGAAAACTCTCCTGTTAAATTCAATCATGTCTAGAAGGTCTATACCAAGACCACGAACGATTCTCAAATAACACTAATAACAACAACATGTCACATACGGAGCACTTGGTTTGCCCCAGACTGATATTAAACGCTTTACCACATACAATCCTTTATTTAAAGTGTCCGATTAATATGAGGGTTCAAACAATCAGGTTACAATGTTTGCGTTTGTGAGGTGAGGTCCCTGTTGTGGTTGTGTCCCGACCACATACAATCCTTTAAGGACTTTGTGCAATATTAGTGTTCATCCTCACATCCCGGATAAAGAAACGGAGTGCAATAGGGTGAGAAACTTAGTGGCAGAGCTGGGACTCAAGGTCAAGTCTGCACAGTGCCCAAAGCCATCCATGCCCCTCCCGCTGATCTCCTCTGCCTGTGTCTTAGGGCACAGCCTGGCACTCAACAGGCCCCTAATAAAGGCTTATTGAACTGAGCTGAGCACAATACAAGGAGGCCCCTATCACCACCAACTCCACCGTCTTCATAAATGAACAAAGGAATTGCGGCAAAAAAGAGATGCCTACAGAATTGCAATCTTCAGAAGAAAATGAGTCACTTTTTCCCCAGGCACACGACAGACACACACAGATAAGAACATTTCTTATGAGGATACACGTTCACACTCCAAAATGAACATTACTTAAAAAAAACCCCAAAATTCAAAAGTAACACAAGAATATTATACAGCATTCTAGTCTCTGAGATTTAAAAACATTGGAGATAGTGGGCGGCGCCTGTGGCTCAGTGGGTAGGGTGCCGGCCCCATATACCGAGGGTGGTGGGTTCAAACCCGGCCCCTGTCAAACTGCAACAAAAAAAATAGCTGGGTGTTGTGATGGGCGCCTGTAGTCCCAGGCAAGAGACTTGCCTAAGCCCAGGAGTTGGAGGTTGCTGTGAGCTGTGTGACGCCACGGCACTCTATTCAGGGTGATAAGAGTGAGACTCTGTCTCTACAATAAAAAAAAAAAAATTGAGATAGTTTGTTTTCCTCATTAGTATAGAAGTATTTATTAATGAATAAGGAACAATGCTGTAAAAAATAATTGAAATAGATGAATAGATTCCCTCCCTTGTTCTTAATAAATAATGAGAGGCTGCTAGCACTGACACTACCCTCACCTGGGATACTGAGCTGCGAGTGGAGACGGATAACAAAGACCAACACAGGAAGAAACCCCAGGCCTCTGCCCTGTGAGGCAGAGATTGTGCTGAGGACATTCCTCCTGGCTCCCTGCTAGATCCTGCCAAGGGAGACCCCAGGAGGACCTGTGTGTCTCCCCCGAGGGCCAGCTCCTCTGAGGGCTAGCCCAGGAGGCACCTTCCAGGAGGACTCTGTGGACACCACCTCTTCCCTTTTGTCACCTCTGTCCTAGGGCTGGTGGCGGCTGCCTGCTGTCGCTAGCCTCTGGGCTCCCTTCCTTTCCTTGTTTAGCCAATTCCTTGTGTTAAAGCTGCTTCCTGAAATTCTTAGACTGGCCTCTGCATGCTGACTGGTTCCTGGGCTAATAGGACCAGGGAACTGGAAGGTTAACCAAGGGAACGCACTTCCGTCACTACAGCACTGCCCGTGAGGCTAATTCTTATCTGCACTGAGGTCCCTATCCTTTTCCTGCCTCCAGAGGACAATGACTGGAGGTGGTTTCAACACCACCTCATCCCCTCGTCCTAGGGTTGTATACTCAGTTGTCTCTCAGAAGTTCCAGGGGCAGTGTGAGTCGGCTCAGAGCAGCCTACACTGTGATTCCCCCAAGGTAGTTTTCAGGGTCTATCTCTATTCAAAAGGCCAAACTTTCCATGCTAAGGAAGATAATTGCAGGGTTCTAAAAAAAAAAAAAAAAAAAAAA
>NW_003852471.1:6930493-6933903 GCF_000181295.1 Otolemur garnettii | reverse complement strand
AAAAAAAAAAAGAAAGAAAGAAACCCAACATACGAAGTACACACATTAGCAAATTCTAACACTGCCCAGGTTCCTCTTTTGTAAAAACAGCACACGTTACGTCCAATAAAAAGCTGCTATAAAAACTAAAATTTTAATGATTCACTAAAAGCATGTCCAATTTCTGTGGACTTTGAGCCCCACTGCTGGGTACTTTGCAGAGCAGAGACAAGCATTCTTTCAAACCAGTAAAAACTGAAGCTTTCTACTTAAAGCCTTCATTCCCCCAGACAATGCCGCTATCTTAATCTAAGTACAAAGCCCGAGAGAGGGGGCCTCAGCCAGTGAACTCTGAGAATGTGACCCTCCCTGAGGGGGGGAGGTTGCAGCAAGGAGTCCAATCAGCTCTGTTTGGGGTGACTGGCATGAATGTCCCAGCTCCGTGCATAGTGCTCAAGCTGCCCGTAGGGTGGACTGTCCCTCTCAGGCTGATGTGATTATTCTGCTCACCACAGTGGTTTCAGTTCTTATTGAAAATTGGCATTGTTATTTTACACATCAGGTTGGGAATCTTGGTTTACTTGGGTACATCCCTGATAAGTAAAACTATCTTTCTTATGATTACGAAATCAGTTTCTGAGCCATCAGGCTAAGGATTAGATCCTAGATTACACAGACCTGTCTTTCGTAAAGTATGGTGCCTGCACCAGCAGTATCAGCATTACCTGAGACTTGCTAGAAGTGCAAATTTGGGGGCCCAATCCCTGAACTCTTGACTGGGAGGGGTTGTGTGGAGCTTAGCAAAGAGTGTTTTAACAAGTGTTCTGGGGAATTCTGATGTCTGCTCAAGTTTGAGAGCCATTACATGGAAATAACATAGCCTTTTGGAGACAGGGGTAGGGAGTGGGGGATAAAGGCCAGTTTTATGTGTCAACTTGGCAAGGCCCTGGTTCCCAGATGTTTGGTCAAATGCCAGGCTAGCTGTTGCTGTGAGGGTATTTTTTTTTTTGATATGATTAACATTTAAATTAGCTGACTTTGACTGGAACGGATTATTCTTCATAAAGTGAGTCAGTCTCATCCGATCAGTTGAAGACCTGAAGAGAAAAGACTGAGGTCCCCTGTACAGTAAGAAATTCTGCCTCTGTACGTTAGAGTCAAGATTGCCACGTCAACTCTGGTTATCATTTCCAGCCTGCCGGCCTGGATTTACCAGTCCCCACAATGCAGGAGCCAATTCCTTAAAATCGATCAATCTCTTTCTCCTTTCCTCCCTCATCTGAAATGCTTGGGACCTAAAGTGCTTTTAATTTTGGATTTTTCTTAGATGTTAGAATATTCCCATTATACTGAGTGGTTCAACATCCGTCATCTGAGAATCCCAGCTGCTCCAATGAGTACTTCCTTTCATCATCACGTCTGTGCTCAGAAAGTTTCAAACTTTGGATTTCAGATGCGGGGTGCTCAAGTCGTCTGTATACAGACATATACATCCTATTGGTTGTTTTTCTGGAGATCCTGACTAATAAAGGGGGTTCATAGGTTTGAGGTGTATATCCTACATCAGGATTAGGACGCCTGATTAGGGGTTCACCTGCTTTTTTTCCAGCACTGTCTGCCTGGTGCCTGGGATGTAGTGAGTAAGCTCTCCCTATATTTTTGCTGAATGAATAAACTGGGGTCAGCTCACTGAGAAGGGGCTCTTGGACAATAGCCAACTCTGAAACACCCCCACTAAATTCCTGTGGGGAATAAACCTCTCCTTGGGAATCCTCTAGAGTGTGTAGATGAACCCACAGGAAATCACATCCAGGAATCGTTTTAGGGTCTCTGTGTTTAATTTCTGGCTAGTGGAGGAAGGCTTGGCACTCAGCAGGCCGTTCCTAAGCTCTGCTCCGAGCCGCGGCACCTGCTGCCTTCACAGCCAGGAGTGTAGGGAGCACCTTCGGCCTTTCTGTGGTGCCTTGGATTTAGAACCAGCTTTTAAAGTAGATTCTTATCAGTACTTTATTTCTCTGGAAAGAAGGAAATTGAAAACTCAGCCTCAAATGCTGTCTGTTTTAGTGTCTTTGCCAACACATAAATCTACAGAAGGTGCCTTGCTGAGCAATGGGCCCAGACTTCACAGCTGACACGCGACCCCACCCCACACACAGCCCTGCAGGGTGGCTGCTGAGAATAACAGTATGGCTTGTGCTCCAGGCTGAGGGGACTGTCCTACCGCTATGGAAAATGGGTCAGAAGGCATCTCAATAAGATTATTTTGAAACCTCCAGGATAGTAATTCATCTGCTATATGAAATCAGAAAAAGCAAACATTCCTTGTTTAACCTTCTTCATTCCCCTACAGAAGCTTAAATTACATTTCTTTGAAATCATGCCAGATTTTCAGTGCTGGCTGGTGGGATTCAGGCTCAGCCGAGGGGAGCTGGCCAAAATGCGTTCAGGGGACAAAGGTGGCCGGAGAGGCGGCCCTAAGGCCTCTTCATCACTGTTCAGTCACTAGGCTGACTCTTGAGGGCTCCATTAAACTGCAGAGGGGTTATTGTGGAGAAGGAAAACACTAAGAACTAGTCTGGGAATTTGCTTTCCATTTACCTAAAAAAACCAAAACAAACAAAAAAACCCATAGACCATCAGGAGAAGCGTCCCTACTTCACTATGAATCCACTCCGCTCACTAAGCACCTCCCAGACTGTGGGGCAGTCCCTGGGCTGACAGTCAGTTAGTGAACAGTGGAGAACTGTGAGGCCTGTGTCTGTGTGCACGGGTGCGTGTGGGGTGCACAGCGACCAGAAAGGAGAGGACGGTGGCTCAGCAGCACTTGGGGTTATAAAGGCAACCAACACGTAAACCAGACAGGGAGGCTAGAAGTCAGGCAGAGGCTCAGATCCTGTACTCAATCCATGTGGGAGTACTTGGAAGTAAATTTTAAATTAAGCCACTTTGGAGTTAGAACTCTTACTCAACCACTCGCTAGCAATGTAGAACTTATTAAACTTTTCTGGGTTTATTTATTTAAAGCAAATTCTTATGGTTCTCATCTGTTTACCAAAAATGGGCACCGAGTTTGTTGAGAGGACTAAACTGAGATGGCACGGGGCCAGCATCAGACCCAGAGTCGGCCCTCAGCCAGCCTTCCCTTTGCCAGGGGACACTAAAGCTCGCCATCTGTGTACCTGTCAGGACTGTGCCTTTCCAGGAGTCCCTTTCTGTCTTTAACACTGTCTTAAATGTTACTTTAATGTTTTATACAAATATTGGGCTTTTTAAAGGGGTAAGGAGTCATTTTAAATTATTTGTTTTGTGTCCTAAGGTCCCACGAGAAGGGTCTGCAGGCTGTGGCTGGTCCAACAGCACCCACTAGCATAACACCCAAAATAACACCCAGTGCAGCACCCAACACAGCACCCACCCACCCACCACAAGAC
>NW_003852471.1:6929706-6930128 GCF_000181295.1 Otolemur garnettii | reverse complement strand
CACAGCACCTGATACAGCACCTGGCATGGTACCCAGCACAGCATCCACCAGCACAGCACTCAGCACAGCACCCAGTACAGCACCCAACACAGCACCCACCTGCACTCATTTACGTGTATATACACACACTTTGACTCACTGATGTCTCTGAGTCACTTCTGTGACTCTGACTGTAGGTGAGGAACTACACCCTGACTTATGACCATTATGACTAGTCCTTCTCATTCAAGTTTCAGCAGCACTAAATCCATTTTTTGGCACATTTCAAGGAAGAACAGAATCACTGACTTTAGAAAAATAAAATTTTTTGAATAGACATACACTAATACCTCTAATAGGGATTAGTAACAACTCAGCTCCATGGGAGTCCATTTTGGCCAAATTTGAATGATTTGAGAAATACAATAATCTTAAAAAGTATC
>NW_003852471.1:6882762-6920710 GCF_000181295.1 Otolemur garnettii | reverse complement strand
CTTTAATGCAACTTCTTCATTTCAAAAGCTAATACAAATTGGAATAAAGTCTGTAGTTTAAGCACTAGTCATGTGCCAATGTTCATTTGTTAGTTTTGACAAGGGTACTAGGATGATTACATTAGGGATAACTGGTGAAGGAGATTCAGGAACTGTCTGCACTCTTTGTAACTTTTTTGTAAATCTAAAATTATTGCAAAATAGGGCTGGTGCAGAGGCTCACATTTGTAATCCTAGTATTCTGGGAGGCCAAGGCGGGAGAATATCACTTAAGCTCAGCCTGAGCAAGAACGAGACCCCGTCTCTACTAAAAATAGAAAAATACCAGGTATTATGGTGGGTGTCTGTAGTCCCAGCTACATGGGAGGCTGAGGCCAGAGGATCACTTGAGCCCAGGAGTTTGAAGTTGCTGTGAGCTAGGCTGATACCACAGTGCTCTAGCCTGGGGCAACAGAGTGAGACACTGTCTCAAAAAAATAGAATAAAATAATTCCAAAATAAGTTTTTTTAAGAAAAATCTAATATGAGGACGCTTTCCACTTTTCTACAGCAAAGTGAATAAATACCCCCAAACTATTTAGTTTGTCCATTTGAAATCTAGGTTAACTTTGTACTTAGAGCTGGTCATACTAAAGAAGAAAAAAAAGTCTTGACTTTTTTTCAACAGGGGCTCATCCATATTATGTAGTAATAGCTGCAATTAAATAAAATCTCCATGTGATTCAGTAATATTGAAGTTTCATTAGATTCTGTACAAGAAATGTTATCAAAGCTCACCACCATGGGCTCAGATGATTTCCCAGCAGATAAAAGAACTGAGACTATTGGAAAGATCACCTCTATGGTTTGTCTTACAAGGGTATAAGTGAATATTTCTAAAAGTAGAATATAAATGTCTTAACACAATAACCAAGTAAATATCATAAAGTCTATGTTAACCAGTTTGATGAAAATATTTCAAATTGTATATGAAAACACTACACTGTGCCCCATGATTGCATTAATGTACACAGCTATCATTTAATAAAAAAAAAAGTAAAAGAACTGAGGCTGCACACAGATGCTAATAAACACGTCTGTGTGTTCACTTTTAGGGTAATCTGCTCTTAAAGAATACTTCCCTTTTCAATATTCATAAATAATGAAAAATAAATCAGAATACATTTTTCTGAACCCAAGTAACAAATCAATTTTTGAAATGCTTTGAAGATGAAAGAGAAAAGTAAATACTAAGTAATGGGACGTGTGTAAAAATTCAGGGAAACAGAGGAAGGTGTGTAGCGTCTCTTATTTTTTCCTCTGGATGTGATTTCTAATTATTTTAAGCATTGAATGGAGAAAAAAAGAGTGACTCTCATGTCAATAAGTAAAAACAACAATCCTTCACGGGTTTTCTGTTCTATGATCTCTCACCTCTAGAATCTCCCTGGACCTCTCAGCAAAGTTTCCAGACACTTCAGCAAAGCCTCCCTGCCCGGCCCCACCTCATGTGGCTTCAGGTAAGTCAGTGAACTTGTTTGGGTCTGAGTTTTCTCAGATGCAAAGTGAGGAGGTTGGATTAGGTGTGGGATGGGAAACCGGTAACCTCCGGCTATCTTTTAAATTAAAGATCTTCATGCTAATCCCATAAATACCTGGTCATATTTAAAGTTATTTGTCAATATTTAATAGTCAAGATATTTCTCATAAAGACCCAGGCCTTGGGCCTCTCCTGAAAGATCAGAAGGCTGCGACCACTTTCTGACATATCAGCCCACAAGGACCAGCAGCTCCCTGTGACACACCCTCCAGGACGCCAAGGCTCTCTCCCAGCCCACCCCTGCTCTCACCGGTTACCTGCTGGACTCTGGAGACATCTGAACTTGCCATCCTTGCTCTGGAGTCCTTCTCAGCACTAATATTCTGATTCTCAGTGTAATCGTTTACTAATAAAAAGTGTACCCTGGAGTTTCCGTAGGGGTTTTACTCACGTGTTAGTTCAAACAAAATTGTACTGGGTGGCCGTAAAGTTCGTGTGCTACTTAAAATAATGTGCGATTTTAAATTGCACAGAACTCTATGGCCACCCTGAATATCTGCTTTGTTGACAGTTCCTATGTGGAATTCAAGAAAAATAAATTAATATTTAAATCACTATACCATAGTATAGCCCAGTGATTTTCAATCGCCGTGCCACTGCATGCTGATCCGCCCTGAGAGGATCTTAGGCAGGTGTCCTCAAACTATGGCCCGCGGGCCACATATGGCCTGCCTAGGACATTTATCCGGCCCGCCGGGTGTTTTTGCCACCATTGCCTGTCCTGCTTAGCAGCCGACTAGTCCTGGGCCCGCAGTCCAGCCCTCCAATGGTTTGAGGGACAGTGAACTGGCCCCCTGTTTAAAAAGTTCAAGGACCCCTGATCTTAGGTGTGCCATGAAAATTTTTAAAGACCATTAATTAAATTATTTTTGAAAGAAATTCAAAGCACAGTAAGTATCCTCCCGACCTCTCAGCAAAGTCTCCAGACATTTCAGCAAAGCCTCCCTGCCCGGCCCCACCTCGTCTGGCTTAGGTAAGTCAGTGAACTTGTTTGGGTCTGAGTTTTCTCAGATGCAAAGTGAGGAGGTTGGATTAGGTGTGGTCTTTTCTCTCTCTCTCTCTTTTTTTTTGGGGGGGGGGTCAACATAATATAAGTGTGCCGGGAGATTAAAAAGGTTGAAAACCACTGGCATGTCAGATATTCCGAATGTTACTACTGCCTAAGGTTACTCTTCTGGAATGAGCCCTTATTTTAAGGGCTTTTCGGGTCAGACTATGGGGCCACCGTAGGATAACCACTCTGACAGATCACTGGTTATATAATTGAAGTGTTCAAAAATAAAATCCCAGTGGGCTACTCTCTTACTCCTTACAGAACCAATTTTAGAGTCGAAACAAAAAGGAAAGAGCACTTAACATAAGTGCTTAGTTGTTCATAATACAATGTCAGACCAGGTCAAAATGGACCAAAAATTATGTAAGATTGCACCAAGGAAAAAAATTGTCTGGAATCTTCTAAAGGAGGATAATTTTTAGCTACAAGAGCCTTGAGGAGAAAAAACAGGAGACTAAATTGGTTTTGAAACTATGTGAAAACATGTTATTTTTATGAGCATAGATTAGCCTTCAGGATTTTCTCTAAGAAGATACCGTACCAGGTTTCCAGAGGTTCAGACCTTTTTTTCTTTTGGAAATAAGTTTACTACTCCTTTTCCTTTGGATAGGGAAAAGGGGTCAAAACTATTCTGCTGGATTTGACATTAAAAACACCCCAGAATTTCATCACACAGCAGCTTTTCTGTTTTTGTTTTTGTTTTTGTTTTTTCATACTCTAGCCTGGATTCTAAATTTGTAACACTGCTGGAGAGCTCAGGAATTAGGAGGAAATTACCTCATTCCCTTCAAACTTTTTCAGAAGGCAAAGTTCTCTCCATATATGGCAAATGAAGAAGGAAGCAGAATCAAGCTGGATGAGTTTACTAGCGGCCACAACTTACTCACTATTGTTCTGTTCTGAGCACGCCCACAGCACGTCTGAGAGCAGGCAGACCCTGGCACAGCTGGCTGGCCACGGTGAGTGCCTGTCCCACTACAAGTGGTGCATGAGGGTCCTGGCCACTGCGGTGTGCTGTACTAGATGAGCCACTTCCTCAGGGACTTTGAATTGGTTCTCTCCACAGATAGGTAACCTGCTCAGGAGTGGGAGGGGAAGCAGGCAGGCTGAGGACCATGGTGGGAAGATCCTGCCCGAAGTAAAGTTAAGTTGTAGTTGAGCCCTTCACCCAGGGGTCATGCTGTATACACCCTGACACCGTGCCCATTAGGTGAGACTTTACCAATCCGTCCCCCCCCACCTTAAACATAATTGTATTTTTCTCTGGTGTGGGAGTATGGTTGTTTATCTACTGGTTTCTTATTAGTTTCAGTACCTGAGATCCTTGCTTTTCCCTTCTTGTGATACTTTACTAAGTAGAATGTTCTCCAACTCCATCCAAGTAAATACAAAAGATGTAAAGTTTACATCCTTTTATGGGATGTACTGAATATACTTCATGGTATACATATACCAGAGTTCATCTTCATGGATTGATGGGCACATGGGTTGATCCTACGTCTTGACCATTGTGAACTGAGCTACGATAAACGTTCTAGTGCAAATGTCCTTATGGGAAAATAATTTGTGTTCCTTTGAGTAGATATCTAGTGATGGGGTTGTGGGATCAAATGGAAGGTCAACTTTTAGCTATTTGAGGATTTTTCCATACTTCTTTCCATAGAGGCTGTATTAGTTTGCAATCCCAGCAGCAGTGCAAAAGTGTTCCCTTCTCTCCACATCTATGTCAGCATCTGCAGCTTTGGGACTTTGTGATATGGGCTATTGAACTTGACCTTAGAAACACATACAATGTAACCTAACCATTTGTACCCTCATATTAATCTGAAGTTTAAAAGACAAAGAATAACAAAGAAGAGAAAGAAATGACTTTATGGTTTATCATAGAAATAATTTTCATCAAAGAAAAATAACCAAAGCAATGGGTGTATACTTCACCCTGTAGGATTGTCAGGGGCAACAGCAAGGCCTGGTGGGCTGGCATGTGCCCATGAGGCTGAAGAGGTGGTCCCTGTGCCTCCCAAGCCTCCTGAAAACTAGCCCCGTCCATCTGGGGTCAGTGGAGCATCAGCTGTCCCTGTATGTGGGAGAGCCCAACCCACACACTTTCCTGGGAGAAGCTTTGGGTACTATTTTCCAAGAAACAACTCCATGAATAACTAAGATATCTATTTCTATAGGAAAGGGTTCTGAAGGGATCAATCATCTCTCTTAGGACATGGGTAATAAACCCCTTTTAAAGTGATGAATTTGCAGAAATCAGCTGCTGACTAATGTGCTGCTTCTTGTAATCCATAAAAATCGAAGGGTTTTCTTTTTTTGATACGCTGTAAGGAGGAAAGATTCACAGTCACTTTCAGAAACCATAAATACTAAGAAGAGACTTTGAGAAATGGAAGGGAAAGAAAAAGAAGACGGTGAACATGATGTTATTGATGATGGATTTGCCGGCGAGCTTGTTCAAGTGCAAATAAATATAAAATATTTGGGAACAGATGCAGACATATCAGTAGAGTATACAGATACAAGTGGAAATTATTAGAGACTGTGATACACAGAACCAGATGGAAGACAATCCATAACTCTTTCGTTTCCATTAAGTTTTGATTTAATGCAACCTCCTGTCAGTTAGAGGCAGCTCAAAAGTAGGCTTACGAGTACTTTTGAAAAACTCTCGACCCGGGGATGAACAGGGGCCGGTTGAGTTCATTCCTATCACCTGGGCATTTCCTGGCCTAAACCATCATCTTTTGAGTTATTTACACTCTGTGAAGAACATACCACAAAGTAGGAAAACATGGGAATATCCTAAAGTGACGCAAATATTGAGAAACAGGTCAAGTGGAGCCAATAAAATTAGGTTAAAAATAGTCATGAGTGAGAAGAGACTGGTGACAGAACATCCTTGATGTAATTATTTAATAAATACGTCATGAAAATACTCACAAAGGGAAGGAATGCCCCAAACCAAACTGAAACAGAACTAAGGAACAAACCAAGAGCATCTGAAACAACAAGGGCTCTTCCGGATTCAAGGACGGTGACGGAGGGTGACCGTACCCTATCCTGGACATGACAGGAAGGACTACAGATTTAACTGGGGAGCTCAGAAACATCATCCATGTGACATAAAAACTCAAACACGTGTCCCCTTCCCTTACACCATTTCCCTCCCCTTGCTTTTACCCATATTCTAACCAAGCCAGGTACCCTAATCTAGAGTATTTTATGGGCTATGCCTGAGACCCACAAATAGCCTTCCTTTTTCTTTTTTTTATTAAATCATAAACACATAGATCATGTATATATAGATGCATTTGTAGGGTACCATTTGCTGATTTCATATAGAATTAGGAATGCTTACATGGCACTGGTTAATATATACCTCATCTCGTTTACTTAATATCTTTGTTATAATGTGATTTTTGATCTTTTGGATATACACCTAGTAGAGGAATTGTAGGATCAAACGGCAGGTCTACTTTTAAATCCCTGAGTATTCTCCATACTTCTTTCCAAAAGGGACATTTTAGCTTGCACTCCCACCAGCAGTGCAGAAGTGTTCCCTTTTCTCCACATCCACACTAACATCTGTAGTTTTGGGATTTTGTTATATGAGCTAGTCGTACTGGGGTTAGATGATATTTCAAAGTGGTTTGGATTTGCATTTCTCTGATGATTAAAGATGATGAGCATTTTTTCATGTGTCTATAGGCCATGCACCTTGTCTTCTTCAGAGAAGCTTCTGTTCAAGTCTCTTGCCCACAATGAAATGGGATCACTTGTTATTTTCTTATTAATAAGTTTGAGTTCTCTCTGGATTCTGGTTATCAAACCTTTGTCAGAAGCAAAACCTACAAATATCCTGCTTGCTTTACTTACTGTGTTCTTGGCTGTACAGAAGCTTTTTAGTTTGACCAGATCCCAGTAATGTATTTTTGGTGTTGCTTCAATTGCCTGAGAGTCCTTCTTATAAAGTATTCTCCCAGGCCAATTTCTTTAAGTGTTTCTCCTGCACTCTCTCCAAGAATCTTTGTAGTTTCATGTCTTTATTTTAAACCTTTTATCCAATAAGAGTCAACTTTTGTTAATGGTGAAAGGTGTGGGTCCAGTTTCAGTCTTCTACAAGTCACCAGCTAGTTCTCCCAGCACCATTTGTTAAATAAAGAATCTTTCCCCCAGTTTATATTTTTGATGGGTTTATCAAAGATCAAATGATGGTCAGTGTCTGGGTTCATCTCTCGGTTCTCAATTCTGTTCCATACATCCACCTCTCTATTTTTGTGTCTGTACCATGCTGTTTTGATCACTATAGATTCATAGTATAGTTTGAAGTCTGGTAGCATGATTCCTCCTGATTTGTTTTTATTTCTGAGTAATGTCTTGGCTATTTGAGGCTTTTTCTGGTTCCACAAATACCCTTCTTACCAGTCCTTTCCTGGTTTTGTTTTTGTCCCTTTAGGGGGGATACAACCCTGTTAAGAGAGAACACGAGGTGTCTCTGCTTGCAGAGTGAGTCTCACAGAGATGTACTCTTCCTTAGCTTCCTGAGAGTTCCAAGGTGGGCTTCGTAAATGGAAATGACCTGCAGAAAGGCAACCTGAGCCCTAACCACTTCCTTGCTGCCTGCTAGAACTCAGGGAGGGCCTGGCAAAGTCTAAGTCCTGATTATCCTCTGGATCCCATGAAAGGGACAGCCAGGAAAAGATGTTCAGGGCTGAAAAAGGAGCTGAGAAGGACACGGCATTCAGGGAGAACACTGCGCCGTGGGTAGAAATACACAGTGATGAGCAAAAGTTTGGATGAAGAGAGCAATTTTATAATTGTTCTGACCACGTGGGTTCTAAGAAAGAAAAATAACAAAGCAGAATGATGGAAATTAGAATCTACTTCCAATTTGGGGAAATTTTTAAACGATGAGACTAGATATATGCTCCAAATTACATTTTGAAAACATCCTTCCTTTTAGACAAAACAAAAGGTAACATTCGCTGAAGTGGGCAGAGTTCACTGAAAGCAGGAACCAGGAGCAGAGCGACTTGACGCCGTGTCAGGCTTGGGACGTGGAAGGCACCATACTTCTCTATTCCATACTTCTTTCCAAAAGGGACAATCTTTGGGTGAAGATCTCCAACCCTTCAGTTTCTTCTTCTGAAAATAATGCAAGTCTGAGGAGGTGACCTCCCAGAATCTTCCTCTCCCTAAAATCCTATTACCTTTCTATTAAAAATGCTCAATTTCACAATGGACACTTCAATTTCTGCAGAAGTTTAATGGAAAACAGACTCCCAGTAAGTGACAGTAAGGACGCCTCATTTGTCCTAAGAGCGTGGAGAGCACAACGCGGCTGAAGAAAAGCATTTGCAAACACCCTTTTCACCAAAAGTAAGAAAACGAAACCGTTCATGTCTTCAGGGGTAAAGGTCCAGGAGTGAAAACAAATTTCTATTTTAAAATACAAAAGTAATGTCACCGTTTGGATAAACTTAAGAAAGGACCTGGAATGACTATTTTAGTGCTAAAAGGAAAGTTCCTAGTTAGGAATGCTGAGTAAATTGAAGACGTAAACAGAAAGATTGGTACCAAATATATCAATCAACCAGGTGACAAGCATATAAAATGCCTGCTGTTCAGGAATGGGTGGTATGTCTGTGTTTAAAATAGTTGGGTAGTTAGAAGATGTACCTCCAAGAAGATACCAAAGAATGCAAGATAATGAGTCCTTATCATCACAGCAAGAGCAGGGGACCAGAGGCAGCTGCGACAAGTCTGGCCTGATTTTTGTCAGACATGCGAGACTTCAGGCAAGTCCCTGAACCTCGCTGGGTCTCAGTTTTCTCATCTCTAAAACGGAAATAATAACTGCCTTGTTCAATTTTCAGGCTTGTCATGAGGGTCAAATATGATAATGAACACAAACACCTTCAAACTAGAAACCTTTGAAATTCTAAGTGTGAGTAAGTGGCATCCAAGTGGGAGAGGAGTTCAGAAGGCAGAGAGGCTGCTGGGAGCTGAGCTGGTCAGAAGAGCTTCCCAAAGGGGGGGGAGCCCCGAGTGAGAGAGGCCTTGGGGAAGTGCTGAAGGGTTTGGTGGACGGTAGCTGTGGACCTAACTGCCCCTGAGGCTCGTGCTGAAGGAGTGGGGAACACTCAGGAACACCAGGCAAAGGGTCTAGAATTGGAAGGACAGGCAGAGCCAGAAAGAGATGGAGGAAGGTGACCGGGTACCAGGGGGGAGACATTCAGTGAGCTCTGTGAGCGTGCAAGAGTATATGCATCTAATTTTCAGATGTGTGCCCAGAAAATTTTCCTGGGGACTCCTTAGAGGTCCACCATGTGCAAACTAATTGGCAGGCAAAGATTTCTTTAACTCAGCTATAACATTTTAAAAGGCTATTCTATGGTATTATGAACCATCTACTGGCAGCTTAAATGTATACACATATTTGGCTGCAGAACTAATGGTATGTTTCCAGTATTTTAAGAGTTGTTCGTGTGTGCTTTCCCTGCAACCTTATTTTTTTTTTTAAAAAAACAGACCATACCTGAATTCTTGAGTATGTGCTAAGGGACAGACCAGCCTTTGTAGCTCTCAAACAAAAATCAACATAAATTAAAAACAGAGGCTGAGTTACCATCCTGAGCAGGAGTGAGAACCCACTGCTACTAAAAATAAATAAATAAATAAATAAATAAAATAAATTATAAAAATAAAATGGAAAGGCTTGGTACCTATAGCTCAAGTGGCTATGGTGCCAGCCACATATACCAGAGCTGGTGGGTTCAAATCCAGTCTGGGATGACAACTGCAACCAAAAAATGGCCGGGCGTTGTGGCAGGCACCTGTAGTCCCAGCTACTGGGGAGGCCGAGGCAGGAGAATCGCTTAAACCCAGGAGTTGGAGGTTGCTGTGAGCTGTGGTGCCATGGCACTTTACCCAGGGTGACAGCTTGAGGCTCTGTCTCAAAAAAATAAAAATAAAATAAAATAGAAAAAGAAAAGTTGGCAAAGAACTTTTTATTATAGTACTAGACATTTCAAGGTAAAGGGATGAAACACAGAATACATTTATACACTTAGCCCTGGTAATTTTTAATGATAGTAAAAAAAAAAAAAAAAGTATTTTAACACTGTCATGCAGTGATAGCTATATTCCACACAGAACATTTTCAGTACTGTGCCCCAAGCTGCAGAACCACATAACTTATTAAACTTATAAACCTTACTGTATTTTATTGGAATACTAAAGGTGTCTTAATTCAGTCTATAAAAACAGGAGTTCATGTACTTTAAGCATATCCCGCGTAACTAAGGAAGCACTGCTCAGCCATTCAAGATACTTTAGTAGTGTCATTGACGAGGAAGGAGTAACCAAGCTGTAATTCTTACAGAATAATATGGAGAAAATAACCTGTAATTAGTACCATTCTAGGAAGAAATGTAGGTAATTTAAAGTTTGCTACTAGCTAATAGTATAAACAAATAAAAAGACGAATTATTTTCAAGTACTTTGCAAGTAACTTCATCAGGGGAATTTGGTTTCAATTAAGGTGTCAATTAAAATTATTCTTATCTTCTCATTCAATAAGGAAAATGCACCTGTCATGGGCACTAAAAAATACTGGGTTTAAAAATGTGTCAGATCTACAACTAGAACTCTTCTGTAATTTAAAAATGACTCCCTTTCCTTTTTTAAACAATGGGTGTGATGACTAGCTGGGTGTAACTGTGATCCGACTGTTTTCCTATTGTTTTGTCTTAACAGAGAGAGGGCGCAGCCACCCCAGTCACCAGAACAGTGATGTCCTGGACAGCACCAGAAGGAGAGGAAGCCAAGGGTCTCGTCCAGGGGTGGGAACCCATGGCCTCAAGGCCATATGTGGCTCTCTTAAATCCCCAAGTGTGGGCTCCTGGCTAAATTCAAACCACAGAACGAATTGAAAGGATTTGTTATATAAAATTTGCTTGGTAAAATTTGGATTTAATCAAAAGGCCACACGCCAGTCAGTGCTTTAAGAGAGATGATAGACAAAATGGTCTTGGGAAGAGAATTAGGCAAGTTCCAATCCAGTTAAACCTATGCCCACCATGGCATCCCGCCCTTCCACTTCTTGGTCTGTACCTAGAGAAATGAAACTGTATATCCACACGAAGACTGGAATGTGAATGTTTACAGTACTTTTATTTGTAATAGCTCAAAGTTAGAAAAACCCAAACGTCCATCAACAGGTGAATATGGTCCACTCATAAAATGCAATACTCTCAGCAATGTGAAGGACCAAGTTCTTGATACACCTGGGTGTATCTCATAATGATCACATATCGAAGGAAAGAAGCCAGACAAAAGTGAGTCCTTACAGTGGGATTTCACTTATGTTCTGTTTAGAACAGCGGTTCTCAGCCGGCGGGTCACAACCCACAGGAATTATATTAAAGGGCCGCAGCATTAGGAAGATTGAGAACCACTGGTTTATAAGACGTAAGCTAATCTATAATACAGAGATCAGATCAGTGTTGGCCTAGGGACAAGTCATAGATATCCCAAAGGGGCATGAGGACACTCTGGGGGTGACGGACATATTCACTGTCTTGATTTCGGGGAAGGCTTCACAGGTGTGTCAAAACCCATACAGATGCCAGACGTACGATTCATACATGTCAAAGCTCATCAAATTTAAATATGTGCCATTCATTTTATGGCAATTATAGCCTAATAAAGCTATTTTTAAAGAAAAGAGTTGAAAGGAGAAAAAAGGAGCTGAGTTGCCAGAGGCAGACAGCACAGTTAGGTACGAAGCCCGGCACACCAGGAAAGAGAGGAACTCTCAGGGCAACACGTGGAGAGAAACAGCTGGAATCCTGTTCCGTTTAGGAGGAGGCGCACACGGAGGCAGTGGTGCCCCCTGTACTTAGTGATGGGTCCAGGGAGCACCCCGCTTAGAAGGAAAAGTGCTACAACGAAGCACTGAAGTCCCAGGCAGGAAAATCAGGAAAGCCAGTTCTGGGGCCCTGCCCTCACATGAGGGAAAACTGACGGACAGCTCCTGGCTTCCCTTAGGATGGGCCCAGCCAGCACACCACCGTCAAGTAGTCAGGGAAGTAAGGATTAGGATTTATGAGCGGAACTCCTAATGTAACATCGAAAGCTCCAACTATGGCCCTTGGGTTTGCCAAGAGCGCTCACACACAGAAGGGGACCTGGGCGCAGGCAAGACTGTGAGAGACACACTGAGACCAGAGGAGCCGGAGCTGCCCAGCTGGAGCGGACGCTGCGGGGAGTAGTTCTGATTGCCGGGTAGAACCCCGAGCCCTCCCCACATACAACAAACATTTATTTGTACCAGGCACAATGGAGCTACTGGGGATAGGCCAGGGGATAAGGCACACTTGTTGCCCCCCGCCCCCCACCTGGCGCTGACATCAAGGTGCAGGTCTGGACAAAGCAGATCTGTTAGGAGTCCCTGAGACCCAGCAGAGAGCCCAGTCTCCAGAGTGTTCCCCTGGGACTCCTCAGGGCCCTCCATGTGCCAAAGCGTGGTTCCTGGTGGCATCCAAGGTCAACCCCTCAAAGCCACCGATAGGGAGATTAGCTATTTAAATCCATCGCAAAGTAAAGGTCCGTGGTAGCTTTTAAATCCTACCTAAAGACTTCCTGCTTTTAAATTTGCCCCCCAAGCTCCCCTGGGTTGGGAGCATCGGGTTGTCAACACCCTCTTGAGACCTAAGTCTCCTTCTGAGTGTTTCACTGCAGCTGAGGGGAAGAGAGGCGCTCCGGACGGGAGGGGAGAGACAGGGAGTCACTATCTGCTCCGCAGAACTCAATGAGATTCTATCAAAGCAAACTCCTGTCTGTGAGAAGAGACTCAGGAGTAACGGACTTAGATTATCTCGTGGTTTATTTCTATTAATCCTACAGAAGTACAACAAGGAACATGTACATTTCAGGGAGGTGGACACTCCCTCCTTTCCTCTAATTTCAAATTATTTTGAGCATTAAAAGGAGAAAAAAACCTAGTCTAATGTCAGGAGAAAGGATAAAATCACTTTCACAGCTTTTTAACTGGGATCTTATGCAAATCGTTTAACTTCTCTGGGCCTCATTTTCTCAATCGTAAGTGGAGGGAGTTGGATGAAGCCAACTTATGTGGAGCTTACGACCACTTCATGCATTTAGCATGTGAGAACCTACTACATCCCAGGCACTAGGTTACAGCAAATGAAAAGATTGGCAAGAGCTTTGCACTCCTACCTGGATTTCAGACACCAAAAATAAAGCAGAACTAAATAAGGTCATGTCAGATGGCGACCACACCATACTAGGAGTGCTGGGTAGGGGTCAGGTGCAATTACTCTACTTTAGCAAGGGTGGTCCAGACAGGCTTTCTGAATTGGCGAGAGATGGGCTGAGTTGGGAATGATGAGCGGAGGAACCAGATACTGTTTGCAAACACAGGGAACAGCAAGGGCAAAAGCCCTGAGGTGAGAGTAAGCTTCCTCGGTGGAGAGAACCTATCTCTCTTTTTAATTTTATACCCCCTCTCCTAGTGGTGTGTATTAATGCCACTTAAATGTATTTATACACAACATTATAAAGAGTAGTGAAAATAGCGATTGATTTGAGCAAGTCCCCAAGACAGGCCTTCTCTTCTACACAACTCCTTGTTCTTTTCAGGCTTCTGTCCTTGTGGTCATAAATTCTCTCATTTATTCCTGGCGATACTAAACAGGATCTACATGAGTGTTTTTCAACCTTTTATAACAGCAATGCATAGTGAGAAACAAAGTTTACAGTCTAACCCAGAGGATATCCAAAAATGAAACAAAAGTTCTAAAAAGCACCAACCTTAAGAGGACTCTCTGCAGGACAGGGTCACATATTGCCCCTTCTTTCACTTTTTTAAATGGCAAGGTGATTTCATCAGTAGCAAACAGTTTGAAAAACACTATTCTCAGCCAATATTGACCAGTAATTTTGTTCAAATGCAAACCAAATTATGGAAAAATTCAATATTAACCTCAAAGGCCACCTCCCCCCCCCGCCCTTTTTTCTGTACATATACTTGCTTTAAAACAGTGGAATCTAAATTTCTCTGTGAGACCCACAAAGGAAATAACCAGACAGGACATTTTCAGGAGACCTGGGGTGGGAGCGTAAAAAAAAGAAATACAAATATGTAAACTGTTCACTGCGTGAGGCGTCTTTGGTTTCAAAGACTGCCCCAAGAGGTAAAATTCACAAAGTCTTCACAATAACCAGAAAAGAAGGAGCCTGTAAGTATTGGGGGTGGTAGGTGGGGTGGTAGGTAAGCCATTAAATTTTAAGTTCTGCATGCCTCCTTCACCAGAATTCTAGCCCCATGTGGACAGACGTGTAACTACAGCCTTGAGAACTATACCTGGCATGTAGCACTCAATACAATTTTGTTTCATGACTTTTGAATAATGGAGCTCATTGTCAACCATCAAACTTGAACTTTGCCATATACACCCAAGTAGTATATTTTCCTGGAATGTATAAATGTCATGTAGTAGTAAATGAACCTCTTGCTTATTTTCAAGTCACTATTCAAGCCTAGGGAACTCACTGAGGAATCATTCTCAAGGCCTAAGTGGGAAGGGGATGTTTTTTATTGCAAAGTACAAGGATAGCTATACTTGGCTGTAACCGAAAGATCCCATGTCTGTTATCAGCTATGGTAAACTTCTAAACAGCTGGCATTAAAGCAGTTGTGTTAATTTAATAGGGAGCTTCCCAAAGGATACTAACCAGGGCTCTGTCAGCCAAGGGCTCCCTGTGATTGAAACCATGCCAATTTCCCAGTGAAACACAGTTACCATCCTCACCCCTGAAGTCAGAAGTGCGTGCACCCAATTTCCAGTAGCCTCCAGGCCTTGAAGTCTGAACAATTACACCTGCAAGGCAAGTATTTTCCCACCTGCCACACAGCCGCCACACAGAGAAAGCAGCTCATTTAAGCTGTGCCCTTCAGCCCTATTTAGGGATATCATTAATGATTTCCAATTATGACTGCTGCTTTATCTCAAAACAGTGACAAACAGGGGAGTACACTCGCGATGCTTTTCTTTTAAGCCATTTATCTGCTTTCCTCTCAGGGGCAGAAAAGATGTTGAGACAAGTGTGAACCTGCCAGAGCTTCTTATTGTAAATACAGCCCTCCCTCCATCCTTCCTTCCCCCGCCCCTCCCTTCCTCCTTTCCACTCCAGCACTCCTCCCGGTCGGCTTTCCTGAACAGAGACAGTAGCCCCGGGAAAGGAATGTAAGTGGCCAGTTATCAAAACAAGAAAGGATTCGCGGGAGAGAGAATGAGTTGGGCGAGGGAGGCAAGAACGCCTCCCTCATCCAGGCAGGTCCATTCACCTGGCTTCCCTAGCTCAACAATAGCTAGGCTTTCAAAAAGGAAGAAAGTCTTGGAGGGAGATCAACCCCTCTAAATACAGGAGCATCCGCTCAAGGCAAGATGGAACAGACCCCCCTGCCAGACCGGAGATGTGGGCAGGCGAATGCGTGCCTGTGCACAGGGACAGCCTATATATGGGTGAGACATTAGTGGCAACGACAGGAGACTCACCACGATTGACAAAGCCACAACTATTACGATTTAAAACAGCCCCCGCAGGCGCTGGCTCCGGTGCCAAAGACTCCCGAGCTTTATTTTCAGGCAAGTGACTCACAACCTCGTCTCCACAACTAATTCCATCAAAATGAGTCGCTGGTTCCACTAACCCGACTTTCCGCTGCCCTCTGGCTGCTCCTCCCTCCTCTCCGCCCATCCCGCAGAGCAAGAGAGCTGAGCAACCGTACCCCAGGGGAACAGAAGGCCGGCTCTCCGGCCCGGCCCACCCTCGGGGAAGGATGAATGGGGCCGCAGGCTGGCGGGAGCGCGGGGAGGGGTGTGCGGGGTGTGTGCGCGGGGTGTGTACGCGTGTGTGTGCGCGCGTGGGCACGCACCCCAGTCAACTTACGGAGGTGGAGTTGGTCCTCGCCTGGCCCTGGTTCCGCACCTCCTGCTCCCGGAACTGCAGCCCAGCCAGATGCTTCTCCAGTGCCTCCCAGTCCATAGGGGGGACCGGGGGCTCTTCGGGGACGCATGTCCTGCTGTCTGGGGGCTGAAGGCAGAGGCTCCCAGCTGCCGGGCAACGGCCACCGCGCCGGACCCCAGCCGGCTGGGGCTTCTGGATCGCCCGGCGGGGACCCCGGGAACTGTTCGGCCGGCCAGCCACCACGACGTTGCCATTGTGCCTGAGGTCCTGGGGATCGTGCGAGTGGAGGTTGCCATTGGGCACCGGGGGCGGCATGGCGGTGGTGGCGCTCCTGCCCCCGCCGCCGCCACTGCCAGTCCTGGCGATTACGTCCCCCGGCTCCCGGGCCGGACAGCGGTCATCCCGGTATCCTCGCTCATAGCGCTCGTCCTCCTCTTCCTCCTCCTCCCCGTCCTCCTCCGGCGCCCACCCATCAATCACCTTCTTCTGGTAGACCGGGAAGGGCTCCTCATAGTCTTCCAGGGCAGACACCAAGTCCAGGCTGCCCCCCGGTGACGACGAGGATTTGCACTCGGAGCAAGGGGTCACTTTGGTGGAGTTGGACTGCGAACTGGCGCGGCTGCTGCTGCTGCTGCTGCCGGCGTCACTGCCTAGATCCATCCCATCCTCTCGGTAATCCTGGGGGGAGGAGGCAGAGAGAGTGAGCCGCCGGGCCGAGCCTGCTCCGGCCGCCCGCCGCTCGCCGCGAACGCCCCAGCCGAGTGCCCCGAGCCCCGCGCCCCGCGCCCGCCGGGTCCCAGGTGCGCCCCCGAAGGAGGCCTGGCGGAGAGAGCCAACACCAGCCCGAAGCTTCCCTTCTGCCCCCCATTCCCCTCCCACAACCCGACTTCCTCCCGGTAACTAACCCTCAAATTAGCAAAGGGGTGCTCGGCCACCGGCGCGCACACTTTTCATACGAGGGACGCCGGGTCGCGCGCAGACTTTGTGTTAACCATTTTGCACCAGGCGCGCCCCTTTACCCCGCCCCAAAGATTCTCGGAGAACCAGACACTTTCACAGAGAATTCTAATTCCCTAGGGGCGGGAACTGAGCAGAGGGTGGGCGGCTACTAATTTCGCACCTCGCCGGGGCGGAGACCACCCCCCAGCGGCTCCGCCCCGCCCCCTCGCCGCCGGCTGGGAGCGGGTCACCCCGCACGCCGCGCTTTACTTTCTAAGGAATCGCCGGCATCGGAGGTCTCGCCCCCGCCTCCGCGCCTTCCGGGCCGGCCCCTCCTCCGGCTCGCGGGGAGGCGCAGGGTGGGGGCGCGCTCGGCCTCCGCCGGGCGCGGGGGACCCCGCCTCCCCCAAAGGTGTGCCGGCGGGGGCGCGGGCAGAGGCTGCGGGCACCGCCACCGCCGCCGCCTCCCCGCGGGCGGGAGGACGCGCCCTCCTGGCGGCGCAGCCGGTCCCGCCACCGAGCATGCCCAGAGGCTGCCGGGCGCGGCACCGTCCGCAGTCCCGGTTTTCGCGGCAGCAGGCTGGAGACCGAGGCCGGGCTGGGATGGGGTTGGAGAGATCGCGGAAAGACCGAAAAGGAGGGGGCACCGGGCGTTAGGGGTGCAGACCAGCGAACTGGGGAAGGCGGTGCCGTGGGGAGAGTGGTGTGCTTCTCCCCCGCCGACACACACACACTTGTATTTCCTGGGTACGCCTCAGGCCCTCTCTGCGTGACTCATTACCCCGCCGAAGCCTCCTGGCACCTCCAAACCCAGGCCTGGCCCTCGTAATCCACGCGGAAGTTCCCGAGTGAAGCCGTGAAGGACCTGCCTCCCCTCGCACACCACATACACAGCCCATGTGGGAGCCCAAGTGACGCGTGCTCGGTGGTCATGCGGCATCATTTCCCTTCCACCTTCCTCCTTGCCGCTTCCTCCCTCCACCGCCCAACTCCAGTCGCTTTGCCACCGCCGCGTCGCATTCCAAGTTCAGGCAGTGGGTGGAACCTGTTGCTTTAGCTGACGTCTCCTTCCCCCTGCAGCCTACACGCTGAGGATGACCTCAGCGAGGTGTATGTTTGGGGAATGGAGGTAAACATGAGAAGGGTCTGAGATGGAGAAAAGAGGGGACACTGAAAGACCCTTCCCGCCACCTCCAGTCAGGGCAATATCAAAGGGGGGAAAGGGACAGGTATCCAGTGAGGGTGCCCTTGACACATTCACCGGTTTTGTTTCCTTAAAATTAAGGAAACCGAGTCAAAGAAACATGCTGGGTTTTTTAAAAACACACAAGGGCCCCTCGGTCTGGCCAGTTCATGTTCTTAGGAAGAAGGTTCTATGAAATGAAAAATATAAACACTTGGAAAATGTAGACGCGTCGTATAGCACCTATCACAGATATCCCATGAACCAACCATTCTGACCTGTAAGAATTAGGGAACTAGGAAATGCCCTCTTTTCATGCTGATTATGAAAAATAGCAATTTTATAACAAATTGGGGAAAAACAGTTTCCCTGAACTTCCAGGTTTAAGCCTGTTGCTAGTTATTCCCAGTGAATTCTAGCCTGGGCCAAGTGACTTCCCTGGCATGGCCCAGTCCAGATGGAGGAAGGAGAAATACTTGGGATTCCTAAGTAGGGAGTGGCTGCCACCCTGACAATTACTCTGAGCCCTAGTGAGGGCTTGGTGCAGAGACCCTGTAAGTGATTTCTGTGAAGGTGACTCCTCTCTTAGGTAGGCCTGAGACAGGGAAGAGAAGATAACCTTTTAACTTGTCTGGAAGCAGCAGTCTTATGAATAACAGGAAAAGGGGCCTTCCGGTTTGGCCAGCTCTCTTTTGTAAAACGGGACTGATTGTGACTTAAAATGTCTTTGACAGTCTGTAAACAGCCTGCCCATGCTCCAAATATGGTTTGATTCTGATACTGTTTTGGAGTCCTGGCTGCCACTCTTCTGAGAGGAGGTGGTCCTGTGGAATGTTCAAAATGAGAATAGGAATTATTGGTGTGCTGGGAACTAGATGCCTGTTTTTCAAATCACCATGTGATGGGCAAAGCTTAGGTCACAAAAAGGTATCTTCTGTATAGTAGGACACAGACAGACAGATAAGTATTGATCAATTGGTGTAATAGCGTTGTAGTCTCAGTCCCATTTTTAAAAGTAAAAGCCTCTTCAGCCACCCACCCAGACTCCCTCCTGGGCTCTGGGCTCATCCCCCTTCTGCCCAGATGGTCCATGTTCAGGGAATGCAAAATAAAGGCCTAAGAAAAACATTTGGCAAGGTAAATCCATTGCCAAAAATGCATGGCATTTCAAAGCCAAATATGAACATCTTTGAATTATCTGTACTTTTAAATTATTTTCTGACCAGACATTCTGGATCAGATAGGAAAGTACCAGGTCTCCCTTCTTTTCTCTTCACACAAGGTGCCTGGCTAGCCCAGGTTCCAGCTTTCCATCTCCTGCCAAGAATCCTCCCACTTTGGAACAGGAAGCTCTGCCAACTGCTAGGCCCGACAACAGTCTGTAGATATGTCCAGCAGGATGAAGAGATGATTTGCAAAGTGATTGAAAACTTCTGTTTTCCTGTTTATAGAAACGTTCCCTTCAAACTTAAATTTGTCCCCTGAAACCTTTGTAAATTAGACATCAGAGATATGAGACAAGTGGTCATCCCAGATACCTCGGGCTCCAATACTTTCCTCCATCAATCACCAAGTTCTGTCAATTCTACCTAAATACAGAGTCTCTCTTGAATGCCCAGTACCCCTACCCCCAGTAGTCCAGGCCACTATGTTCCAAAATTACTAAATAGTTTCTCAACTGATCCCTGTCCATTCTTCTCATGCAGCCAGAGTAGCCCTACCAAACTGCAGATCAGAACAAGTCATTCCCTTGCTTCATTACTCACCCCTTCCTGGAGTTCCTCACTGCTTCCCTCCCAATATAAACAGGGTCTCCCTCTATCACCCAGGCTAGAGTGCAGTGGCATGCAGGCTTGAACTCCTGACCTCAAGTGATCCTCCTGCTTTAGCCTCCAGGAGTTTCTAGGAGTAGAGACATTCACTGCTATGCCCAGTTATTTTTTTTTTTTTAATTTTTGTAGAGATAGGGTCTTGCTATGTTGCCCTGGCAGGTCTTAAACTCCTGGCCTCAGGTGATCCTCTGGCCTCAGCCTCCCATAGTGCTGGGATTGTAGGCATGCTCAACCATGCTCAGCCCTCATTTCTCTTAAGGAAACTATTTCTGACCCACAACCCCAACTTCTTTTGGTAAATTTTTACTCATCATTTAACACTCATCTTAAATGTCACCTCCTGCTGAAAGGCTTGCCTGATTCCCTATACCTGCCCTACTGGGTTCAGATGGCCTTCCCACGTGCCAAGTCACACACTGTATTTATTAAAGCTGCTGTTTAGTTGCTTGATTCAGAATAAGAAATTTATCTTATAACAGACCCCGGGCACACATCATATAAAAATATATGCAACTGAAAGAAAGTTCCATAAGTCTCATTTTGTAAAATCCTATTCTAACTCATTTAAAACAAAATCCGGTCATACTTTACCATATTGACTTCACAACCCTTAAGTGAGTTGGGGCTCCTACTGTGCAAAAATACTCTAAATTCAATGAAGGGAGGAATTTTATTCATGGTAACTGGACAGCAATGGGAATTTCATGGATATTTATTGCTGAAATTCATATCATCTCCCAAAACACTGTGAAGAAACTATTATAATCACCTTTTGCAGGTGAGGAGGCTGAGGACAGTGAGGCTAAATAACTTGCCCAATATCACAAGGCTGGTAAGGTGGGTGGCAGAGCCAGGATTTGAACCGGGGTAGCTGGGATGCAGAATCCTCGCTCCTTAGTCATTCAGCTAAGAGTTCTATATTCCTTGGTCCAGCTGCATATGGAGGAATTTAAGCAAAAATGTCAGAAAGGGTCTCCTTGCAGAAACTTCAAACTAGGTCTTAGTCTCCTGGCCTGGATGGCTACTGGACAGTGTCTACGTGGTGAAGAAGGCAGCTGGCAACAGCAGCTGTTCTGTTTTACCCACATGTGCTCAACCTCCTCAACCACCAGTAAGTTCAGCAATATTCAGCAAGTTGAGAGATTTTATAGTGTAAAGGAAGACTACAGACATACCAGAAAATGAAATTTTATGTTGTTATGGACTACGTGCTTTAAGCTCACCCACCCCCAGCAAATTCTTTAAGAAAGAAGCCACCATGAGATCAGGGTATTCATTTTGTCATCGTATGAGAAGCTGCCTTGATCAATAATACTTGTAAGAAGATCACGGTCCTCAGGGGCCAGTGCTATTTTAATCTATAAAGCCGACATTTGAGAAAGGACATGATTGAAATACTTGAGTTGCTAAGAGAATGAATAAGTAAGAAAAGAGTTATTTGCACAATTCCCATCCTAATTCTGAAATTATTGGTGTTAACACCGAACTTAAAGTTGTGACATTTAGAGTAATAAAGAAATGACTGGCGAAGGTTTGTATTTCAGCTTTGTTATGTGAATTACATGCAAGTCCCATGCAGTCCACAGATGTTCTTCTATTTCATCACCTGGATGTAACTACGTGGAAATAATTCACAGCACTGTGGGGTGAGGTGTCCTGGATACAGAACATCTGGGCTTGCTTTCTGGCCATGTCTCTAACTGACCCTGTGGCCGCAGTTTCCTCATGAAGAGGGCTGGACACATGATCACAGTGTGTGTCAAATATTAAGAATTAGTTGAATAAATGAATGAGTGAATACTGATAGCCTGAACAACCTATGGATTTTGTCCTAGAAATGATGGAATATACAGTATAAAACTGTCTCTGAATCTTTTCATCACCTACCTTGTTGGCAGATATAAAGCTGGGTCCTTCACTAATTAAAAACCAAGGGCTGTCTCCATGAGGCAAGTCGGCCCTCTGGGGTGCACAGTATTTCTTCATTATTTCTATACAGCCAATGGATTAATCTTAACTTATTAGTCTGTATGTGTATGTATTTTGGAGGCGGTTCCTATGTACACCTAAAATGATTCTCTTTTCTCTTTCACTTAAGGGCAATACTCTAATAAAAAAAAAAAAATTCCCTTTAAAAGTATTAATATTTTAAATTTGTTTTTCTACAGCAAACCATTGGATTGTATTTATTTTCTACATTTTCCTCCACAAAAATGAAACGGTACTATATAGGCAAAATAGCACTTAAAAAGATAGCATCAGTGACCTATTTTCCAAACTTAAAACCAGGACACCCGGCTTGACAAATACTATAGTGCTCACAGAAACTAGGTGACCGTGTGTTTGAAATGAAGATTATCCTAAACAATCTGTAGGTCTTAGCAAATGAAGCAACCCTGACTGTAGCAGGGGAATAATGTCTTCATCAGAGAAAAGCCACAGAGACGGTGGCAGTCAGGCCCTCAGCATACAGCTACACAGATTGTACCTTGTACATTGCCAGGATGGTGAACTGCAAACTGGTCCCTGCCAGGGGGAGTCATTTGGTGCCATTCTTGTAGACGGCAATGTGAATGGCGCCCTCTGGAGTTGTGCAGTGCACAATCTACGCAACAGTATATAGCGTCTCCATGGGAATTCCATTGATAGGAAATTTGCTCTCTTGACAAGATTGGAAGAGGGAGCCTGCTGTTCATTTCCTATGAAGTCATACCTCAGATTGGATGGCAATGACAAAAATTCAACAGTCTAAACTCTTGTGGTTTTTTCTTTGGAGATTTTGCTATTATATTCTATTTTCCATAAGTTCCTAGCAACTCTTGAAAATACAAGTCTGTAACCAACCTGGATTTATTTGTTGAGCTCCGTCAAAAGGTATAAATTACATGAAAGGGCATTTAGAAGAATCTGGAGAAGTTTGTAGACCAACTTCAAGAGTTTGGGAAAGCGTCGTTACGTGATAGATATGGAAGTCCACGTGATCCCAAGGTAAGATGAACAGCTCCAGAAATTGCATTTCTTGTACTTTGATGTATTATGCTCATGGCATATGGCACTGTATAGGCAAAATAGCACTGAAAAAGCTAGCATCAATGATGTTACTCAACGAAGAGGAACATCCTCGCAAGAGGCTCTAGAAAGTAGAAACTCTGTTGTGATCACTTCTTGGCATAACTTTGGAAGCATTACAACATCAGAAAATAGCTGCCAGCATTGTCAGTACAGTGTAAGCACGAGGAACAGAGGCAACTTGATGGAACAGAAGAAAACTCTCCCAAGAGACGTGGCTCTGCTTCTGACTGACTCTGTTTATGGGCAAGGATGCATCTTTCTGAGCCTCATAAAATGAGGGTTGTATGAAATTGTCTGAATCTGAGAAAGTGCTGAAATTCTGTGGACTATGACTCAGATGTCTCCTTTAAGAGCCAGGCAGGTGAGGTAGCTGAGTGAAGTGGGCACGAAAGGTGACAGGGAGTAACAGGGCTCAGTCATTGAGTTACTGAACAACACAGTAAGCACGAAGGCACTGAATTAAAATTCAAAACGAAAAGCAGGTTTCATCTTTAGTTCATCCCTAAATCACCACTTGCACTTCTGAGATCCCCAGAGTTCTAAGTCTGCATAAAAATGAGAGTTAGGGAGACTGTACATCTTGGCTTGTGCAGGGTGGTCTTGCTTTATACCTGTCCTGGCAAAGTTTAATGGTGCCCTTGTTCACTCTCAGAAATGTCCCAGTTTACATAAGTTACGTGGTCACCTGGGGTCAGGGGGACTCATCAGTAACTAAACATAAACTTTAGGGAGCAGGTTCATTGATTCAAATCTGCCCAGATCTTTAGATGAAGTAGATTTGGTGACACTGTTTTGTAAGTAGAAAGATAATTAATCTAAGTAAACTTCCAAGATATCCCAATAAAATGGTTCAATACAAGCACATCATGAATTTTAAAATTACAGAAAATACATGAGAGGCTGTCAGTATGTGAAAAATGTTCAGCTTCACCAATAATCAAAGAATTGCAACTTCAATAACAAAGAGGTTATGTAAAACCTGCCAAAGTTTTAAAAATTATTTAAAACTATAATACTCAGTGTCAGGATAGATGTGATCAAAGGAGCACTCTCATATACTGCTGGTATATGGTACATTGATTGATACAAATTTTCTAGAATGCTCTTTAATAACACGTTTTAAAAGCCTTTGTGAAGTTTACACCCCATAATCTCTTTATCAAATCAGCCCATACTTTTTGATCATGTATGACTGGCCAGGCACTGAGGAGTAAAGTAGCTGAAGAGACAAGTGATATTTGCCCCCAAATGGAACTTTAGTCTAGTGGAGAAACAGACATTCCAGGGAACAAATAGACAATTTAAATTGCAAGTTGTAAGAAGTACCCAAAAAGCAGACTAATATGATGCTGAGAGAACACGTAGCTGGTGGTTGGTGTGTGTTGGGGGAAGGATCAGCTAAAGACAGAGGGAAGGGGTTACAGGCAAAGGAAACAGCTGGAATAAAGAAAGGATTTGAGGCTGGAAGAAGCTTAGCACATCAGAGCAACTGGAAGGAAACCCCTGGAAGGGTAAAAGAGTGAGGGGGAAAGTGCCAAGAAGAACAGTGAAACGTGAGGAGGGCTTCCTACTAAGATCTTTATCCGGACAGCCATTCAGTGGCTGTGAAAGCAAATTGGCAGTTTTAGAAACTCTGCAAGAGTGAGTGAGGGAAGAGCAATTAGGAAGCAGGTACAGGAGTCCAGGAAAGAGGCCATGCTGGCTTAGGAAGGGTTCAGGGGGGCCAGAAAGAAAGAGAAATGTGAAGGCTATTAAGGAAGTAGAATCAACAGGGCCCGGTGACTAAATCGATGTGTGTGTTTGTAGGGGGCGGGGTGTTGAGGGAGAAGTTATAATTATAAGCAACTTGGTGGAAAGGAGGTATCACTTTCCTGAAATGAGCAGAAGAAGGAGATTTTGATAGAGGATGAAAGAAGGGAAAGATATTGAATTCTTTTGGGACATTTTCTCTTTGGGACAGTACCCGACACACAAGTGAAGATGAGAGTAGACATTTGGCTGTGTGAATTTGGAGCTTAGTCAAGGAGGTTGGAGATATGAATGTGGGAGTCACTGCATATGGTTGGGACTTGGAAGCTTGGGTCTGGGGGACCTGTTCTGAAGACAAACATGGAGTGAGAAGACAAGGTCAAGTTTCTTGCCCTGAGGAGCTCTATCACTTAGAGAACTAAGGGATGAAGTGTGAGTCTGTAGGGGAGATGGGGGCAGAGGAGGGATGGACAATAGTTACTCTTCTAATAAGCCCACCTAAGGACAGAGACAAGGATCTAGACTTAAGCCTAAAGGTGCTCATTGTGGCATTGACAATAGTAAAAAGACAGCTACACCCTAAAGTGTCAAAAAAAAGGAAATGGTTTTCATAAATTGTGACATGTTTATTCTATGTCATAAATACAATCAACTGAGATGCTTAAAAAACTATGACATTACATAAGTAAAAGTATATTATACGTACAATGTGATCTACATTAAAAAAATTAAATGGTTATGTGGCCGGAAAAAAAAATGGAGCTGAATATTAATGGTGATCGACTATCATTGACTCAGATTTCAGGTATCCTACTTGTTTTTACCTTTGTGTCTATTTATGTTTTTCCATTTCTTTACAATAATCACAAAATAAGGGGCAACATATTTACAAAACATAGGATAAATGATGGATATGTGCTTTACTTAAAATTAATTATTCTGAAATTTATGAAGGAATTCCATTAACAATAATTGTTCAGAAGAGCTAGAATTAATTAAGCACTCGAACCAGTTGGTTATATTAATTAATATAAACTCTGTGATGAACACTTTTATAAAACAAACAACTCTATGGTTCTATAAATCACTGGCTAATTCGAAGTTTTTGAATATCAGATTTTCTTTTGAAGTACAGACTGAGTCAGCCCCCTTATGGAAAAATGTTTGGGATCATAATGGACTGAAGAAGAAGTTGGCAAAATACTTTCTGTAGAGGGTTAAATAGTAAGTGTTTTTGGCTTTGAGGGTCATATGTTCCCTGTTGCATATTCTTTTTATTTTTAAACCAATCTTTTTTCATTTTAGGGGGAGAGTCTCACTTTGTCACCCTCAGTAGAGAGCTGTGGCATCATAGCTCACAGCAACCTCAAACTCTTGGGCTGAAGTGATTGAGTCTCTTGTCTCAGCCTCCAAAGTAGCTGGGACTACAATGCCCAGCTATTTTTATTTTTATTTGCATTGGTAGAAATTATTTCTTAATCTTTTTTTATTAAATGATAGCTGTGTACATTATTTTTAGAGAAAATATCTCATGCTGGCTCAGGCTGGTCTCCAACCTGTGAGCTTTGGCAATCCACCTGCCTCGGGCTCCCAGAGTGCTAGGATTACAGGTGTGAGCCATTGTCCCAGCTCTAAATCAACCTTTTAAGAATGTAAAAACTCGGGTGGTGCCTGTGCTCAGTAGGTAGAGCGCCAGCCCCATATACTGAGGGTGGTGGGTTCAAACCTGGCCCCAGCCAAACTGCAACAAAAAATAGCTGGGTGTTGTGGTGGGCGCCTGTAGTCCCAGTTACTCAGGAGGCTGAGGCAAGAGAATCACCTAAGCCCAGGAATTGGAGGTTGCTGTGAGCTGTGACGCCACTCTGTCTCTAAAAACAAACAAAACAAAAAAAAACAATGTAAAAACTCTTAGCTCCTAGGCCATGTAGAAATAGCTGTAGTCTAGATTTGGCTCACTAGCCATAGTTTGCTGACCCCTTGACTAAAGGATGAACGCATAGGAACAATGCATAGCTACTTTTCATAAAAACTTGACATAGGCTCGGTGCCTGTGGCTCAAGTGGCTAACGCGCCAGCCACATACACCTAAGGTGGCGGGTTCGAATCCCCAGCCCGGACCCGCCAAACAACAATGACGGCTGCAACCAAAAAATAGCCGGGCGTTGTGGCGGGCGCCTGTGGTCCCAGCTACTTGGGAGGCAGGAGACTCTCTTGAGCCCAGGAGTTGGAGGTTGCTGTGAGCTGTAATGCCATGGCACTCTACCCATGGGGACAGCTAGAGGCTCTGTCTCCAAAAAAAAAAACAAAACTTGATATAATGCTGGTATTGCAGGTAAATCTTCAATTATTAGAGCACTAGAACCAGTTGGTATTTATTTTCAACACAATCAGACTAAATGAGAAAGGTCTAAATGAACAATACTTCCTAAAAATGTTTATTTCTTTTAAAGTTACATTTTTATTAAATTTCAGATTGATGTGAGGGTACAAATGTTTTCATGTCTAAGGTAAAGTTCAAGTTGTAGTTGAGTCCTTCGCCCAGGGGGTGTGCTGTCTGCCCCCACATTGTGCTAAAGTTATGTTTTTTTTTTGAGACAGAGCCTCAAGCTGTCCCCCTGGGTAGAGTGCCATGGCATCACGCTCACAGCAACCTCCAATTCCTGGGCTCAAGTGAGTCTCCTGCCTCAGTCTCCCAAGTAGCTGGGACTACAGGCGCCTGCCACAACGCCCGGCTATTTTTTGGTTGCAGCCATCGTTGTTTGGTGGGCCTGGGCTGGATTCAAACCCGCCACCTTAGGTGTATGTGGCTGGAGCCTTAGCCACTTGAGCCACAGGCACTGAGCCTAAAGTTATATTTTTAACGGAAAATTGAGCCTATACAAATTTATCAAGGAGTAATGAATAAACTGAAAAATTTAGTGTATGATATCAATAACTTTATAGATATCAGAAAATAGAGAAATAGTACCAACAAGCTATGCCCAATGATCTGGCAAACAGGAGCACCCGCAGAATAAACAAAGAATTCAAAAGAGGTTTAGCATTCAGCTGACATTACTACATAGAATTACTGCCAGTATTATTAGTACTGGTGCGTGGAAACAGCTGCATATACAATATTATCGGTTTTGCTAATTGTTACTGATTATATTTTTAAAATTACACTAATAACTAATAGCCTATAAATAATCTTCTGTTATAAGACCTTTCCATTTTATTATACTGTAATAGGTTCATTGATGCTGAATATGATGTGAATATTTGCTGACTCCGAAGAATACCTTTATTAGGGTATGCATATGTGTTCAATTTATCTTTTCAATTACGCCTACATTAAAACCTTCACAATTAAGTTTGCAAAAACAGGCTGTGTGCACGCAGTGGAGCCCATATGACTTGTGACCTCCTGCTCTATTGCGTTCTGGTTAATGATTCACAATAACCTTCAGGAATAAGCCCCAGTAAATCAACGGGTTCTGCATGGCTCTCCGGGAAATGGAGGACCCAGTGCCCAGCAGCCTAAGGCATGAGCTGGTGCAGGGTGGGAGCTGGCAGCAAGATGAACACAGAGTCCCTGCAATGGCCTGAGAGACGAGGTAGAAAAGCACAGCATTTCCCCTGTGGATACTTAACAGTTTGTCCCAGCTGCATTGAAAACCATTTTCTGTTTGGTTTTTTTATTCTTGAAGTAGAACGCTAGCTACTTCTTATACTTTCCCAAATACATTTGCCTTCAAGTTATTCATACCCATTTTTTTTTTTTTTGTACAGACAGAGTCTCACTTTGTTGCCCTTGGTAGAGTGCCGTGGCATCACACAGCTCACAACAACCTTCAACTCCTGGGCTTAAGTGATTCTCTTGTCTCAGCCTCCCGAGTAGCTGGGACTACAGGTGCCTGCCACAACGCCTGGCTATTTTTTGGTTGCAGTTCAGCCGGGGCTGGGTTTGAACCCATCACCCTCGGTATATGGGGCCGGTGCCCTACTCACTGAGCCACAGGCACTGCCCTTCATAATCATCTTTTTAACTCATATGTCTATTATGAAAAATAAACTAAACTATTCCTTGGGTTTGATAATCACTGAACTGTTTAGCGTTGGTTAGCAATCATTAGTATACAGATTACCCAGCAACAGAGACCGAAATGCCCTTTTTCCCCCATCCTTATTTCTTAGAGATTGGGTTCAGAAAAAAATAAAACAAAAACTCCAAAATAGAGGCAAGTCCAGATTATTCTGATCCCTAATAACAAGTCTATTTCCTATGAATTTCTTTTCACTTTCATCATAGCCACGTTTCTTAACCTGATAATTAGCATAATTGCCCACACCCCTCTCCCATGCTCAGTGGCCCTGGTAGGAGCTGGGCCCAGTGCTGGTGGGTGATGAGGGTTGGCTCGAGCTGGCACAGGGGCCAAGAGACAGTACCTAGGCCAAGGCAGTCAGGCCAAGTCACAATCACTTGGGTACCACCTCTAGGATTTTGCCATATTACATTCCACCTGTGTTCCTACTTACATAAGAATTTTCTTTACACCACTCATGCTTAAATTAAATTCATTCAGAGGGGAAACTTTATATTAGTACCATCAATGGAATATAGATATTACCTACTAAAGTAGAATGGAGGTACCTCTACTGTATTTCAACAATTTTAAGCCACATATTTAAAAATCGTTTTGATATCTCTGAAATTGGGATATGTCCTAAAATCAATGGCATCTCACAGTTATAACTGACAACATTTCTGTTGTTCTTAGGGGCACAAAAAATAATCATGTATTTAACACATCAGTGGGATATTAGATTTGAGGAAATGTAGTAGTCAATTCTACAAAAACAATGTCATTAACTCTTTATACATAAAGATTAAAAATGGCAAAAATCAAATTGACATAAAATGTAGGGCTAAAGATTAAGTTTCTTGTTGGAAGGATGGGGCTATTGGATTGTAATATCTGGGTAGATTACTTGATAGTTTCACATGAAGAGGAGGATCACTGAGATGAATCTGTCCATTTTTATATTAGTCCACATTAAAAATCTGAACTCACTTGAGGATGTGGTGGGACCACTCAAAAGATACTTGACTGCTTTATCTGCTATAATAATTAAGGGGACATGTATATTCTTTGCAACTTTGGGAAGTTATATTTTATTTTATTTTATTTTGAGACAGAGCCTCAAGCTGTCCCCCTGGGTAGAGTGCCGTGGCATAGCTCACAGCAACCTCCAACTCCTGGGCTCAAGTGAGTCTCCTGCCTCCGCCTCCCAAGTTGCTGGGACCACAGACCCCTGCCACAACACCTAGGCTATTTTTTATTTTTGGTTATAGCCATCATTGTTGTTTGGTGGGCCTGGGCTGGACTTGAACCCGCCACCTTAGGTGTATGTGGCTGGCGCCTTAGCCACTTGAGCCAGAGGTGCCGAGCCGAGGATTCAGTTATTGAGGGTTGGAAGTATCTATGATTACTTGCACACTTTACTCCTGATTTGTGCCACCCAAGTAAGTCTGATTACCACAGCACTATCCACCTTTGTCTGATCCTAAACAACGTTCTCTATGAAATCACAGGTTCTACGTACTAAGCTCACCATCTCTTCCTATGAATATATATGAATATAAATACGAAACTGTCCGAAGACATTTCTCTGAGTATCTCTTAATAATTATCATGAACCTGCTCTGGGAAATGTTTCTCTGGACAAAGTGTCTAATAGGGAGGACTCATACACAGGGACAATTGGGTTCTAGCCGGAGCAAGACACTCCAGGTGGGTTAAGGAGGCAACATAAGTGGCAAAGACTGGGGGGCGCTTCCCAGAACTGGGAATCTTGGCTCAGACCTCTAGAGACAGCCTTTGTTGGGAGGTGCTTCCTTAAGTGTCACTTGTCCGTTCCTCGGTTCATTCAGCTATTCTTTCATCCATAAACCTACTGTGTGTCAGGCCCTGGTTGGGCTCTGGGGAGAGAGAGTTGAAAGCGACCAAAGTGCTCATGGCCTAGAAAGGAAACAAAGAATAGCCATGGTGAGAGTGGGCTTCTGAGTATCATGGTGGGTGGGCAGAGCCAAAGAACGCTATGGAAAAGACGTTGGATTGGAGAGGCATTTCACTCAAAGTGGACAGCTCAGGGAAGCCTTCCCAAAGGAGTGATGCTTGGATTGAGTCTCAAAGTATAATAAGTGAGCATTGGTGAGATTTCCCAAAGGCTGAAGATGGAAGGACATTCCCATGTGGGGGAACAGTATGGTCAAAAGCTTGGAGAGGTAAGCAAATGTTGCCCGTTGCCACAAGTAGAAGAAATAGATGTGGGGAAAGAGATGGGATATGGTAGGAAAGCGAGTTAGAAGTAAAGGATATTAGACTTGAATTTGAACTTAAAGTTGATAAAGAGACTTGAGGGATTTTAAGTCAGGAATGGATGGATGATATATGATTTACATGTTGACTGATGTGAAGAAAAAGTAAATTGTATACTAAAACATGACCTGAATGAAGGCCTTCGCCACAGTGCTATGTAGTCAGCATGCAGAGATCTGCATCATTTAAAAAAGGATCCAATCAAGAGGTAGCGGGTTGCTGGAAAGGAGTGAAAGTGCAGATTAGGGTCAGGGATGTGTGGCATTGGGTAAGCCACGTACCAGGATGGTGTCACCCCCCACACGAGAACTGGAGTTTGGAAGGAAAGGAGAAAGGAGAGGAGCTAGTGCTACTTTCCTCCTGAACACAGAGGAAGGTTGGACCAGCAATACAGTGGCAAGGCCAGACGGGGAAAATTCACAGGGACCAATTTTATATCTCTGTATTTACTTTTTTGTTTTTTAAAAAGATGACCTTTTGTTATGGAAACATTCCAAGCATTTGCATAACTGAATAGCACATGCACCCATCACCAGACTCTAGGACTCAGGACTGTCCACCTGTGACAACCTTATTTCACCTATGACCCTCCCACCCCTTCTACCCCGACTGCATTATTTTGATGCAAATCTCATATCACTTTAAGAGAACGGTCTTTATTTTTTTCAGCCCAGTCCTGTGACAGTGTCATAGGGTATGATGAACCTTGAACTGTGGCTAATTAGAAAAACACCAAAAATGAACAAATAGGGAGGCAAAGTCTCAGTGATAAAGAGGAAGACAAAAGAAGACAATATTAACTTGATTATGAGTCATTTGCCGAAGATAAAATATGATAACTTATAAATAAAGCTAATCTGGTGAACAACATTACTAGCAAAAATCCTACGACATGAATTAAACTAATGGAGTTAAATATATGAGCAGGAAATAAAAGGAAATTTAATTTTTAAATGTGTAAACTAAAGTAGCAAAGAAATAAGCAGTGAAATAATTATTAGACTGCAAAGAAAAACCTGATGCACAGAGCGACCAGGGCTGAGTGTGGGATGGTAAATTGGAATATGGGCCAGCCCATGTAAAAGAGATCCCGATCAACTCCTCCATTTGGTAATTACTCACTGGGCACCTTCCAGGTGCAAGCGCTGTTCTGGGCTCTGGAATGACACCTGCCTTTAGAAAACCATCTTCACTGCTTAAAGGGGAGGGAGCACTAGACGAGGGGGCAGCAGCTGCCTCTACCTGCCTGAACCCCATCCAGATTCTTTATTAAACATCTGGCTCCTTGAGAAATGGAGGCAATTGGAAGGGGCTCAAAGAAGTGGAACAGAAAATAATTAGAGGAAGAGATTGATTTTAGCAGAAAGATCAAAGGAATCAAATGCAGGGACTTGGCTTAGCAAGAGCTCAGGAAAAATGAGCTATTTGAGGCATGTAAAGAGGATAGCAATGGAGCAGTGATGGAGCGGGGCACAGAGTGGGCAGCCCTGCCACGCTGACATACAGTGATGGAGCAGGACAGAGTGGGCAGCCCCGCCACACTGACATACACAGGGCAGGCGGGCAAGGGCAGGACCAGCTGCTCACCTGGCGCCGGTGCCTGCGGCGACCCTGCTGGACACATTCTGATGTTCACCCTGCTTCTGTCGGATGGTTTCCTTGTCTGAGAGCACCCACTGCCAGAGAGGCAGGCATTATTTTTAGCCTTTCAACTTAAGTCAAGAAAGTGTGTTAAATCAGTTCTGGTCCGGCAAGTAGGATGGGCAGGAGGGGAAAGTATTTTCTCTCAAATGTAATTCATAGATACGTTCTAGCACTACTTGCTTCCACAGAGTTGTTCTTGTCATCAAAATGTTTACCAGTGAAGGCAGAGAGAGGGACAGAGGATGAAAGCCAGAGCGAGGGAGCCAGCCAGGGGGATGGACCATCTGTCCTGGTGCCCTGGGTGTACATTATTTTCTTAAGGTCTTATTGGCTTTGTTGTGGCAACTGTTTAAAATTCTTAATTGGTTTCTTTCCGAATCTGGGACTCTATCTTTTGGAGAGAGTTAAAAATGTATCTTTTTTTTTGTTTGAAAAAATATCGTACATATAATGTAGTTTAAAGAATAGCTATTAAACAAGTGCCAGCATTCCTCACCTCTCCACGTCGAGTCAGAGTGTTTGGGGGCCTTTGAGGCCCTTCAGGTGTCTTACCTTGAAGAGGCTTCTCTCTTTGCCTCTTCCCTCCGAACATTATCCTAAAATTAGGTTCAATCTGTGGCCTTCTGTATAGATTTGCTATTTATATAAGGTATATGTATGTACTGTTTAAAATTAAGGGTGGTATACTCTAGCTTCTCTTCAGATTGTATAAATCTTTCACATTTTAAAATTGGGGATGGATTTCTGTCTTTTTTTTTTTTTTGAGACTGTTATTTATTTATTTATTTATTCATTCATTCTTTGAGACTGAGTCTTACTCTTTTGCCCAGGTAGAGTGCCATAGCATCATTGTAGCTGGTAGCAACCTCAAACTTTTGGGCTCAAGTGATCTTCCTACCTCAGCCTCCCGAGTAGCTGGAACTATAGGCATCTACCACAATGCCCGGCTAGTTTTTCTATTTTTAGTGGAGACAGGGTCTCACTCTTGCTCAGGCTGGTATTGAACTCCTGAGCTCAGGCAATTCACCCATCTTGGCTTCCCAGAGTGTTAGGATTACAAGCATGAGCCATCGCATCCAGCCTGAGATTGTGTTTTAGAGATTAATCTATGTTCATTCAGTTAGTATTTAACTAATTAGTTTTTAAATTAAACCTTTTATTTTGAGATTATTGTACATTCAGATGCAGTTTTAAGAAATAATACAGAGAGAGATTCCTTGTGCCTTTTACCCAGTTTCCTACAGAAGGTACCATCTTGTAAAACCAGAGCAGGATATTAGGCCAGGGTGGGGACACTGATGCAGCTGGGATACAGGACATTCCCTGCACGGCCAGCCCCCTCAGGTCACCTCTCACAGCCACAGTGCTGCTCTCTGGCCCTGCTCTCTCCTCAGCCCCTGGCAATCGCTCTTCTGGTGTCCAGCTCTGTAATCCTTTGTTTTGAGAATGATATAAATGACATCAGACAGTATTGGGGGTTTGTTTGTTTCCTCATTGCCCCTCTCTGGAGATTCCCCAGCTACTGTGCACACGGTGGTGCCTCGGTCCTCCTTACTGCCCAGCAGGGCTCCACCATGTGGGCACACCACGGTCTGGCCTACTGCTCAGCTGCTCGGGGACATCTGGGTGGTTTCCAGGTTTTCCTATTTTGAAAATGCAGAGGCGTTCTTAATGTTCTATTTCTAACTCAGATTTAGAAAAGCCAACGAAATAATCAAGACTAGAGCACCTGTCCCTTAGGAAGAGACTGAGAACCCGTTCGGCCTAGAGGAGACGGAGGCTGAGAAGGGATTGATGGAAACACAAAAGCAGGAGACCTGCTTGTTCTTCCACCCCTTACAGTGCCGGCAGCCGGGAAGAACAGAGTCGGTGTTAGGGGAATACATTCTACTTCACTAGTCCTCTAAAGAATGTGTCCAGGATGGCCAAGAGTCAGGCTTATTATTGTCATTAAGCCTATATTGCATCATGGTCTCATGGCGGTTCCTTCTCTCATTCCCAGGACGGCACTAATAAGAAGAATCTGAGGGAGCTGGGCATGGTGGCTCACGCCTGTCATCCTAGCACTCTGGGAGGCCGAGGCAGGTGGATTGCCTGAGTAAGAGCAAGACCCCATCTCCAAAACAAATAGCCAGGCAGTGTGGCTGGCACCTGCAGTCCCAGAGACTTGGGAGGCTGAAGCAAGAAGATTGCTGAACCCAAGAGTTTTAGGTTCCTGTGAACCATGATGCCACGACACTTCACCCAGGGCAACAAAGGGAGACTCTGTCTTTAAAAAAAAAAAAAAAGGATGAAGAAGAGAAATAGAAAGAGTCCGAGGGACATGCTTCTTCCTATGATGGAAAGGAAAAATAAAAACGACTGCATTCGTAACACTGTTCTAGTTACAACAGGCTCAGAAAAATGGACAAGTGAGTCATATGCAGCACATCACAATGACAAATGCTCATTACTTTTGCTTTGTGGACAATATTTTGGAAGGAATGCCCACTCAGTACATCTTGGGGACACCATCGTAGATTCCTCTCTTTGGGGGGCAGCCCTCCTGGCCCAGCCTTGCTATAAATCCCAGGCGTAGCATCTGCTCAGCAGAGGGCCTAGCTCCAGGAAGAGGTACGATCCACTGGGTTCCTTTTGGCCCTTTTCTTGAGGTGGGAACCACTCCTGCATGGCCCTCCCTGATTCATCTCGAGACTCATCAAGCACTTGGTCGCTACCCAAAAGTTCCAACACTATACCCTGCACAGTCCCCTCTCATCCAAACCCCTGCCCCCGGCCCAGGCTCGGGTGTGCCCCTCTGCTGTCTTGCCCCCCCTTCTCCCCAGCACCACACAGGAGGCTTTACCATTTTTGTGGCTGGACTGGCCTGCGGTTTGATCCCACATGGCCTTTCTTACATTCTTTAGCAATTGGAAGGAGGCCTCAGTGATTACGTATTTTAAATAAATGAAAAGATCAAAGCTTCTGAGGAAGAGAGGCAGACAGCTTCAAACTTTTTGATTTGGGTGTCCTTTTGGGGGAAGAACTTAAAGAGGCATGAAGACTTAGAGCAAGAAATCGGGAAATTTCTACTCAGCAATTTTGTGCTAGCTCTTTATAAATATAAGACATTCCATAAAGGCCAGATAAAACTCTAGTATTTCCAAAATCCCCTGAAACCAGCACATCTCAGTGGAGACACAGGATATTAGAAACTTTGATATCTGAAATGACTGCTACAATATCTGAAACTCCCTGTCCCACTCCCCATTTAATTTTAGGAAGTCCAAGATCTTATGGGCAGAATGTATGGTTTTCAGCAAAGCTGGCCCTGGAGCTTTGCACCGACTTGGGATCCTTCTTCTCTATTTTTATATCCTCTGAATCTGATCATTAGCAAATGTTCATTGAACATCTAATAGGTGCCAAGTAGAGCGTAAGCACTGGAGAGTCAAAGAAAAACCCCCATGGCATTGGGACTTTCCTTCAGGGGAGCTTACTGATAGTGGAGAGGCCATGTATGCAGAGAAAGATACAGTGGGGAGTGGGGAGGGGTCGGCGGGTGGTTTGGTTTGGTTTGCAAGAGGCTTAGGGGAGCAGCTAAGATTTTGAGATGAATTGCCAATCAATATCAGAGAAAATCAGGGTCTAGGAAAAACTTCTGATCAATTCCTTATTGCTAAAGCCAAGAAGGTGACTATGCCCAAATTTACATGGATATTTGATAGCTAAGACAGCATATCTTAATGTAAAGCAGTCTTTCTTTCCATTCTACTATACAGTTCTGGCTCCCCCTTTTATGCCTAAGCAATGAAGTGGCCTGTCTCTTGCAGATGTGGCCCAGAGATAAAGGCAGAGCTGCTTTTTCCTTGGTTTTTACAGTACCAGGAGAGACCACGTGCTTTGTTAATTCCTAGGATCTTGGCTTATGTGGACTGGGAGATAGGTTTAAATTAAAGCAGATTTAATTTGTTTGGGGAGGGTGACCCCATCTCCTTTCTGTTTCTCTTTGGTTTCATCCAGAATCGCAAAGCAGGATGGAGTTTGGTGAGCACCTGGTGCCATCAGCTTAGTTGGAGGCTGTGGTGCGTCGCTCTGCCCACCCAGCATCTATCCCCCCAGGTCTTGTGGGGGCTGCTCCCCCTCTGTTCTCAGGATAGAAGATTCTTTGGGGGAAGGCCCTCATCCTGGCAGAGGCACCTGCCACACAGCGGCCCCATCCACCCATCAGGGTGGCCTGCAGCCAGCTCTTCCTCTTTCTCCCGTCACCCCTTCATCTCAGCCAGGTGGACGGGCTGCTCCTCCCACCCTGTGAGAAACAGGTTGTTTTGCAGGTGAACTAAGGGCTCCCACATGGTGCTTTGTGGACCTCGGCATTTGCTGAGACATCCAAGGGCAGATGGGAGGCCACCTGAACTGGGGATGCAGAAAGAGGAAAGGGCTGTGCGGAGAGACAAGAGGGGGTTTTCTAAAGCTGAATTGTCTTTGTGGGGCAGGAGCTGATGGACCTGGAAACTGTCTGTGAGGCTTTAACTCCTGAGTGAAATTACTGCTGAAATGGCTACAGTCTCTCCAAGAGATTTTGGTGTTCACTGAATGCTGCTCTTCCAGCAAATTCAATGTAGACTTGGTCCCAGGTATTCCTGGGATTAGACACCGGTTTAGTAAAATGATATATGTAGGCTAATTCCTATGGACCCTTCAGAGGAAGAAATCACATATTGTTATTCAAGAAGCACGAGTAATTTTATCTCTTTTTACAAGCCCAAATCAAATAGATTACCTTCCTCAGCAATGAGCGACTTGAAATGCAGAAGGTTATGCCGGGTTAAAGAGCAAGAGGGTGAGGACTTGCATTTGAATGACCAAGGTGGTCTATAATTTGCTACCACAAAGTTTTCTTAAATAATATAGAGGAAACTGGCTGATCGTGAAACTGAAGAATCTCTCAAGGGGGAAAAAAGGATGAGATGGGGTGTCCTGGGAAGCAGCATTTTGTATTTACTTAGTAGCCTCCTTCTTGAAGGTAAAAATACTTCTGGGAACCTTCCCCCTTCCTGGCCTTGTCCGGGCCCCTTCACCTCCATCCCCGACACTGAGAGCTTCCCATTGGATTTCCCACCTTTCACCTTTGCCCCCTTGCATTTGCTCTCGGCGCTGTAGCCAAAGCCATCTTTTCAAGCTTGTCTTTTAAAGCTTAGAACTCTCCAGTAGCTTCCCTCTGTCCTTAGGATAAAATTCAAACTTCTTACCCTGGCCTTAGAGGTACCTCGGGATTCCTCAATAGAGACAATATGGGCAGGACAATATGAGCAAGATGAACCTCCAGTGGGTCCGTCAAAAGCCATGCAAGGAAGTTAGCACCCTCCTCCCTGCTCCCCAGAGGCCAGCTGTGCTCTGTCCTGGACTCCAGCATTTTATGTGCAAACCAGCCTGTGCATACCAATGATTTTTCAACAGGTGTGCCATGAAAAAGTTTTAAAGATCACTAATTAAATTATTTTTGAAAGAAGTTTAAAGCACAGTAAGTATATTCTTCTTTTTTTTTTTTTT